>NC_086174.1:101449339-101807464 GCF_023053635.1 Elgaria multicarinata webbii
TATTTTTTGTTTTGTTTTATACTGTATAAATTGATCTTATGTGTATGCCGCACTAAGATCCCGATGATATGGGATGGGATACAACTGTATAAATATATAAATAAATAAATAAAATTGTGCTGCCGCATTGGCATGTTGACCATCCCAACTACAGAAGCTGAGAGATATTTTGCCCCAAAGCCACAATTTTCAGAAAAGTTTCGAAGTTTTTGTGTGCCATGATAAAACTGTTTAAATCTGTAGACAACTACTTGGAACAAGAGATTCCTTGAATGTATTCCTTCTCACTGAACACTCCTGCAGATGGGAGGGAGAAAGGTCATTTTATTTTATTTTTGGCCAATTCCCACTGCATATGCACACAACTTTTTCTATTATTATTTTCTAATGTTTAACTTCTGTCTTTTGACTCTGATATCTTCTCTATTTCAGCTCTGTGTCTATTTTTTTTTAATTTAAGGTAAGCTACAGAAATAATTAGATAGATTTTTAAAATACTTTTTTTTTAAGGAACAGAATTCTCCAAGAATACCTGAGGGTTTATATTTCATTTGCTGAAAGCCACCTAAAACAAACCCTTTCCCCCCACCCCCTTTCCCCAGTAGATTTGGTGTGAAAATATTTAGTTGGACAGATGGAGCTACATCTGGCAATGTATATGTTTAACACGTTAGCTGGCATTTAGCTACATAAAAAAATCAAAAACAAACCACCAGACTTGAAACATGCTAAAGAGCAGCTATCGTTGCAGACTGAGGTAACTTTATTTGATCATTCAGAAAGATTTTTTTTTAAAAAAAAATCAAAGTAAAAGTAATTAAAAGTATAATAGATAACTCCTGCTTTTACTGTATAGAAATGTGTACAATTAAAATCTTGAAAAGGGGATCATTACTCACTTTCCCTTAAAGATGCACAAAGTGAAGGCACAGCATAAAGTTATTTTTTTTACCAGCAGCCATTCCAGAAGACTCTATGGAGGAACATGAGGGAGAAGCAGGGCCATCCCATCCTCCCTGCCTAAAGAAGTATTTTCCTCTCTTCCCTCCTTATTTCTTGTTCCTTGTGTGTCATACCTTTTAATATGGTAAGCTTGTGGGCAGGGAACACCTTGTTTAATTGATTATATGTAAGCCTCTCTGGAGCCGTTTTGGCTGAGGTGCAGTCTAAAAATACCTCAAACAAAAGAGGAATATTATCCACTTTCTCTTAAAGATCCACATATGCTATTATCATAGCAAATAATATTAATGGATTTTTTTTAAAAAAAAAAGTTTGGACAAAATATGTTTGTAAAAATATCTCTCTTTTTTTAAAAAGACATTGTTTCTCCATGGAGCTCACAGTAGCATTCAATCTCCCAATCAGATTCTGGTTAGGCCTGGAGTAGACTTATTTAGACTACAGTCTTATATACACTTAAATACTTATCTGAGTGTTGTTAATTTCTCAGGTAGAATTACATCATGAACTAGCTGATTGTTATTTTGTTGTTGTTGTTGTTGTTGTTGTTGTTGTTGTTGTTGTTGTTATATATACCCCAACTTTCTATAAAATATTAATTATTTCTTTGGAGGTAGCAAAATGCCCATCGAAAAAGAAAGTGGAACCTCCATTTTCAGAGACAGTACTCTGAGAGTACTGGAGAATTAATCACATGAGATAGCTACATCAGAGGTTTCGTTGCCTGAGGCAGAAAATCCATATAGTGCTCTCCCTGCTGATAAAAATATAGCAGCTGCCTTTCAAAGGTACCATAAATGTACTGCTGGAGGCACTACACTTTAGCCTGCCTGATAATAGGTCCTGGCTGTCATCACCTGTTTGTGAACCTGCTTGCAACATCTGTTTAAGTTGGTTGAGCAAACCCTTAGAAGGAAGCACCCAATATCAGGGGCTGCTGAGTATCCAATGCCCTCTTGAGCTGTAGTCAGCAGGGCAGGAGGAGTAACGGAAGTGATTTTCAGCTCTCTGTCCTCCTTTGTCTGCTTCCCTCCCTCTAGACAGACCTCTCAGCATGTCTAGAGGAGGTGTGCTGCCAGGGATGGGGGAGTGACTGGAAGTGCCATAGGATTTTTTACATCCTGGCCTCTCCCTTCCCCGTTTAGCAGAATTCCCCCTTGAAGACTTCTCCCAGATACTCCAAGGCCGCATCTGAGACCTCGGAAAGCAGCTTCTGGTGGTAATTTTGCAGCAGCTCCAAGGGGGCAGGGGGGACAATGGGTTTGTGTAGTCCCCCTCCCAAAGTCATAACAGTGTCTATGACTTTGGGAGGGGGGATCCAAACAATCCTATGATCCCTGGGATGCTCTCCAGGGACCATGGGATTTCTCTCTTCATATGACAGATCTGTTGCATAAACAGCACGTGGAAGGGGCAAGAGAATCACACACACTCCCATCCTAAACCTTCATGAGTTCAGCCTATCCCCTGAATATAACCTGTGTGGAGTCAGGAGTGCTGCAAAACACTATTTTCCCTCCTTATGTTTAGTGCACTCAGATCTGCCGTGTGAAGTAGTGTACAATATTGAACAATTTTGATTTGACTCTGCATAGAAATTTTTATTTTCTTATGTATGTTGTTCTTTGCCTGGTGTTCTAGAGTTAGGCTTATATTTATGGATTGGAATTGAAGTTCCATTTCCAATATATCTTCTTAATTCGTTTAGATTATTTGTTTATTTAGATATTTCTTTTACCCTTCACAGTGTCAAGCAGACATAAAGCACCCATTCCCATAAAAAGAACTAAGAAAAAAAGGGGGGCAAGATTCAATGAATATGCATGAATCGGACTCATTTTCTGAGCTATAGCTATCACTATCAGGGCCTTGATAGACCTACCTGGGAATCCGTGCTGGAGGAGGGGTAAAAGCGGGCTATCCTGCAGAGGCCCCACCCCTCACGGTCCATACATCCTGCGGCCCATCCTGGCTCTGAAGGGGGGGCGGTGCGCGAGATTGTTGCGGATGTGGTGCTGTCGGCACGAGCACAGGACGCGGTGCAACACCGGCCGCATTTCCGGGATTTTTTTCTTCCGTGGTGCGATTTGCGCAAGTGTGAAAGACTGCAATCCGCGGTGGTTTGGCGGCGGCCACACACTTTTCCGTTCATCCATTCGTGCGCAAAGCGGTGCAGTTGGTTTTTTTAAAAAAGACCCAGCGCCACGCCACTCTCACAGCTGTGGACAGGGTGCTAATGGCGGAGTAGGTCCGGCTGAAAATGCTGGCCACTCCCCTTAGCATGCCTTCTGCCTGACTGCTGACCTCACCGGGAACCATGCTGACCTCAAATCTCACCACACCTCCACCACCTGTATCGACATTAGCGTGCGCCGGCAGGAAATACTGGGCTTAAAGGGGTTTCGGAAAAACCGCCACAACAGAGGTTTCAGCTCACAATGAGCACGGATGGTGGTGAACATCATGTGGCCCTCTAACGATGACGCCGGTATGTATCGCACAATAAAGCCTCATCTAGCAAGGCCCTCAGTTTCAGTCTCTGCTTCAGTGGCAGTGCCCCCTGGAGGCAGTAATACATCTTGCTCTTGCATTTGAGAGTTGTAGTCTCAATTTGAAACCTAGGACTTGCTAGTCCTCGGTGCACAGAAATTGTAATAATTTGATACTATACATAGTTTTTAGAAATCATTTGGAGAAGTAAATATATGAACACGTTATCTTAAATATTTAATTCATCATGCTAAAATAAAACATTCTTAACTTTTTGGCACCAGGTCAAGACTTTTCTCCCAGGCTTTTAACAATATGTGATGAGCCTGGGTCTGATTTTTTAGGCTCATAGTTTTTTTTTAAGTTGTTATAGCAGTTTTAAATGTATGTGTATATTGTATGTTTTTGTAGTTTTAATATTTATATTTTATTTTTAAGTGTCTTAATTTAATTTAAACCACACAGAGAGCTTCGGCTATGGGGCAGTATACAAATGCAATAAATAAATAGCACTTTTTTCAATTTTTTTTGGGGGGAGAACCCCAAAAAAGATTTCAGGAAAAATCGGGAAAAACATTTCCCCCTGAATTTTTCCAGTTTTATCTGGGCCTTCACATCTCTAGTTACAGGGAAGTGGTTACTCATCTACTGCCACAGAGTGTCTTCCAGTGCCCCAAAAGAACCTCTGATATGAGGTCTAATCTATGTTCTGTTGCGTTTATCCCTAATCTTTTTCCATTTCCCCTCTAGCCATCGTTCCATCTGTTTTATCTCCATATAACAATGACATGGGCTTTTGCACATGGGATTTAGAATTGCCAAGTGTGCCAATCATTGGGGTGAGCTCACCATTCCAGAAACACATTAGGGTGTTTACAGAGTCACCAGTAATACCAGCCAATGAATTCACGAGGATAATCTAGAAACAAATAGGATCCATTAGTACTGAGGATCAGACCGTACAAACATATCTTTCTATCCTTGCAGGAATCAAAGACCACACAATTTTTTTAACTTAATTAAAGATAAAAGAACAATTGCCATGACAAAATAATAAATTTAAACTTGTCCTCAACCTAGGGGTGCACAAGGAATTTGTTTAGTATAAATTCCAAAGAAAACTCACCTAATCAGCACCTCCTACACTAATATACAGATTGGAATGTAGCTCTCTGCAATTCACACTTGAATGAATTTTACAAGGTGGTCTGAGGGCTGACTTGGGAAAAATGTATTTTCCTCCCACAGATAATAGCCACTCCAAGTGGTTAAAAAGCCTGGCTGCTGCCATGCAGCTCAAAAATGGGAACTGCAAATGTCCCTGGAAGAAATTGAATGTGGTGATGTTCTATCCCTCCTAGAGACATTGTACAGAAAAACAGATGGCTGCCCAAGTCCCTGGGAAGAACAGCACATCAACACGTAACATGGATATTGAAGTCCCTAAGTATCAATAAACTTGGGGTCTCCAACTCCAAACCCCAAACCACTTCTGTCTGCTCAGTCAGAGACTTTCCTATGTAGCACTTGGAAGATATGCTACACTTACTCATTCTCAGAGGCAAGGAATTTGTGCATTCATTTGTGTAATGTCCACTGCAGGTCTAAGGGGGCGTTTATTCAGAGGTTCAATGTGCAGTCAGAGAATCTGTTCCAAAGTGAAGAATAGCTGCTTCTTAAATGAGGAAATTACCTCAAATGCTCATTAAAGTCCAAAACCATAGATGCCATTCCCCCCACTCAAAAAACATGCAGAAACTTTTGTTATGGCTTGGTTATTATACCCACTCCCTAGCACATGGGCCAGTCTACTAATTCTCATAAAATGAACTAAAAGATAAAGAAAGACAGAGATTGGGGAAATTAGCATTTGCCAAATTTGAAGCGGGAAGTGGCACTATGGAAATATGAGAGCAGGAGATTAGACGGCTGTGGGACCAAAGGAGCTCAGGCGGTCATGCCAATGGTGAACCATTGGGACGGAAATGGATAGATTTAGGAGGAAGGGAGAATAAATCAAGTAGGAACATCTATAATTACTTTACTTCAGAAGGCAGGGAATCCAGAGGACTTCATTTCCTGGCTGGTTCCCAAAAGTTAGAAAAGTACTGTGGCACAGGTTACTGTCAGGTTTTCAGCTTTAGTAGAAAAAAAGGGGGGGAAGGACCATAAGCCTTTCTATACTTAGTTGCTCTGAACATAACCTATATGAAATCAGGAACACTGCAAAACACCACTTTCTCATGCCCATTCCCATTTGCGATCGCTGCTCACTTTGTGCAAAAGGAAAACTTGCACAAACCGAACAGCAATCAAACTTGCCAAATTTCCTAATTTGAGAAAATTCCCTCCATCGACTAAAGCAAGACTGATTCTCAGTCTATTGAGGAAATTTGCATGAATTCAGAAATTTGGCAAGCAAAAATGAAATTCTCATTCATCTCTAATAATGTCAAAGCCAACCAGACTCTTGGTTATTCTCAGGCCTCAAGCACACGAGTAGGAGGGATACCCAAGCAGAACTGCTTCCTGAACTCCAAGTCAGTTTTAGTATTTGAAAAAAGGGATTCAGTAGTCAGAGCCATGTTGGAACAGAACAACGGCAATAATAGTTTCGTTCTGGAGAAGTTCAGGGAGGTTCTTTGTGCCTTGATTGATTTTAAACCAGCTAGCTATACAGAGCAGCACAGAGCAGCACAGTATTCAAAACAAAGGTGCTCAGGTGGTGTTTGATCTTGCTTGCATGTTTTGAACACTTCATGATTGTTTCAGTTTTTCAGGCCAGGTTCTGGACTGGCTGATTCAAAGGTATCTACGTGGGTCAGTCACCTGGGTGGTGGCATGGTGATTAGGGAAACATTTGCGTATATTTATGTTACAGGGAGCAATTCCCTTTAAACAAGGAGGAAACATGTACACACTGTGGCTCCTGTGTGTCTGGACATCCAGAACCTTACTCATGATGTTCATGGGAGCTTTCCATCCTACTCCTTCCAGAACCAAAATGGATTCTTGAACCAAGTTGTTGGGATAATGCAAATTGAATACGTAAAATGCAATATATGTATGAAAAAGCCAGCATGTATGAATCCTCTTCGTAAGAAATGAAGACATACATCCCAGTTTTTCTCTAAAGACTCATATGTGCTCAAGATGTTTGAACAGTTTGCATCTTTTTGGAAAATGTTAATAGAATGTTTCAAAATGTTCAGCAACATTTTTGAACAGTAGAAACTGGAGGAAAAAATGAAAAAGAGTAAAACATTTCTCTCTCAGTGGGTTCCAGCCTAGCAATTCTTATATTATCCTCATTTTATAAGACTATTGTAGGAAGTACGGTATCCCAGCAGTTCCCACAGTGGATTAGGTATTACACAGACTATGAAAAATACAGGATGAGTGCTGGGAAAACGACGTATCCATGCAACTGAAGTGCTTCCTTGAAGGAAGATTCTGGGTCCCCCGTAACTAATGACTAACCATTGTACATTTATTGTGATAAAAATGATAATCTGGAGGTGCCCCCAAGCCTTGTTCAATTTGTAATGCTTTCCTTTGTGGTCTGTTGTACAAAGCACAGGTGTCTTCCTTCTATACCAACGCATGCCAATACAACTCAACTTGATGTAAAAGTCTGAAGATTATCTTCATGGAAAGCTATAGTCAAACCTAGGCAGGGATATTGATTTAACCACAGTTACCTGCCTGTGTCTTGTCTTTACTACAATGGTATATCATGAGACTTATCTTCGGTGAACTATGTCTTTCCCCATTGTAGATCTTCCACTTGTTGCCACAAATACAAGAGACAGAGACAAGTGACTCTCCAGGCACCTACAAAGG
The DNA here is from genome assembly GCF_023053635.1 of Elgaria multicarinata webbii. NCBI lineage: Eukaryota > Metazoa > Chordata > Lepidosauria > Squamata > Anguidae > Elgaria > Elgaria multicarinata. The sequence continues at coordinate 101,456,636 of NC_086174.1, forward strand.
CAACATCATAAATGGCGGGGTTTAAATCAGATATACAGCTTGAAGTTGGATGACCAAACAATTCCTTTTCCATTCTGACACTGTATAAATTACACCCTGTGTCGCGGGTGTAATTCAAGCACACTGAGACTTTAACCTCTCCTATTCCCCCCACTCCTCAATAAAAAGACACATGTACAAAATACACACTAAAGTTCTGAAAGACTTGCATCATGATCCTCAGATGAACTAATTGACTTTAAATCCCATTTTAAAACTCCCTTAGCAAGGCTTCAGTGTGGCGGCCAGGATCTCTTACAATTTTAATCTAACTGTACCACATTTAGAAAGAAATGTCTTTTTTCATCCTCTAACAGTTTACTTTTTGAGTTTCCGGCTGCTTTGTATTTATTACATCTGTATCCCAACCAGAGAGCTCTGAATAGCACTTTTTATCTTCATAACAATAATATGTGGTAGGTTAGACTGAGACACAGTGAGTTCTCTAGGCCCACCCAGTAAGCTACAAACCTACATTTTCACATCCAAGTCCAACAGAGTAGACACTATGCACCACACTGGCTTTTGCATGTAGCAAGCTTCTTCATTTCCTTGTATAATAAACCACATTTTTACAGTTTCCTGCAAAAATGAATGTACTGTTTGCCCTTGAGTACAGTCTTGTTTATCTAAGTGGCCTTAGGATATCCAGTTTTAATAGGGTTCTATTGACATAAAACTTCATCTCGCAGGCACACCATGAATTTGGGTAACAACTAGGATTTTTAACATGAATTGTTGCAAGTCTTGGCTTGCTTCCCATTAGGAACTATCTACTTCCTGTTCAAGTTAATGTAAAATCTCTTATTCATTTTATTGGTTCTGGCAGCTGCCCTGTCACTAACTCACTGAGAAGAAGATCCACTAGGAAGGCAGGGAGTAGAGAAGGGAGGGAAAGCTATGATGAAATGAGAAAGGAACAGAAGTCTGCTTCATGATCCCTAACATTTACCCCTTTTCTTTCTTCTACTATGGAGAAGAAGGTCAACATTAAAAAAAAAGAGGTTCGACACTGGAATTTAAAAAAAATATACATTAAATGTATTTATGATGAATATGAAATCTGTGCCTCTGAGCATGTGCAGTGTCTCACTGTTAAGTAACTAGATCTCAACCATCCATATTTAGGAGCAAGGCTTTTAGGTAAGAGCTGTTCTATTGTTGTGCAGGGTATTGTTGCAGCTGTTTCTGTTGTTGTTTCTGTTGCAGGCATATTTGCAGGCCTCTTCTTTTTCTTCATCATGACATTTCTCTCTAGTACTGAATAAACTGTGGGTTGTTGGGTGGTTTTTTTGGTAAAATATGGTGTCACAAACAAATGTCATTCTCTGTTAAATCTTTAGAACACAATTATTTTTAACAATATCACGTGGAATGTTTTCAAAGCACTACTCTGTTCTTCAGGAACTTTTTGGACTCTTATGTTTAATTTTTGTTCATCAAGCCTATATTCCTATATTTGTCTTTTAGCTATTAATTGCAATGTCAGGATTGATTACTAGTTTTAGGCCATGCCGGTTCCAGAGCACTAAACATTTATGCAACCATGGGCACAATCCCATTGATTGTACTCCTCATAGATGGAAGCCTCCAATCTCAGAGGCCTCCAAAAATATTATGACTGCTGCTAGAAGGGCAAGATGACCAATGAAGGTGATTTCACCTCTCTTTCCTCCTCCCTCACCACCCCACTCAGTAGACGGGTTTTGAGCCTCTCTAGCTCACTTCCTCATGGTGGGTGTTTACAGGCGATGGAGAGGACATAGGATTCTGTGGATCCTGGCCTCTCTTTTCCCGCTCTCTTCTCTGCCCATAGGAACTCTCCTTTTTTAATCTCCATGAGGTCATCCAAGGTCATTATTGGAAAGTTCTTTAAGTGGAAGATGCAAGAGGTGGGAGAGAAGCTGGGGGAAAGATCTGATGTTGGATTCCCCTTTTTGAAGTTGGTGAAAAGTCTACAGCCCTTGGGAAGGAGGATCCAAAATATCCTATGGTCCCTGGGACAGTTTAAGATTTTGTACAATTTTGTTTTCAAATTAATGTGTATATAGTTATTTAGCATATTGTTAGATAAGCATGATGTGAAAAGGGTTGTATTTTTAAAAGATTTTTTCTGCGTATATCAATAATTGAACTACTGTAGAAAAATCTAGAAAACCTCTACATGTGTACCTGATAAAGCCCTGTATTATGAAGCCTGGTAAATTCTAAAATATATTTGTAGAATGTGAACGAGAATTTCTCCCCAACGCTGTGAAATTGCAGTTGACTGCTTTGTGTTATAATAGCTGTGCTGTTTTAATGTAAACCAATAAAACTGCTCTTCAACCAGTTTGTATACCATGGTGAGGTAATGTTCACGTTCCAAAATACTTTCATCAAATGAGAGAAAAGAAGTGTTTTATTAGTGAATGCACAATAATTATTTTTAGTGAGCTGCCATTTATTATAGACATATTTGTTTCTCTTCTATCATTCTATAAGTCATCAGCACAGAAACAGGTAATAATGCAAGTATGGCCAGATATATTTTGTCCACTCCAACTGCATTGTTGTCATATTTTGTGAATGTCAACCAATTACACTAAAGATTTTAGGTATCAGGTCAAAATCCTTTAATCAAATGGAGGAATGATCAGATGGTAGCTGATGGGCAGTGATAGCTTGTGCAGAGATTTGCTGGCAAAGTATCATAATCCACTGCTGAGAACTACTATATGGTGGAGGCAACCTGATGGCCTTACAACAGTGGGCACAAGATAGTGGCAGTGACTCAGTTGCTGCTACTTCAGTTTTGTGCAAGTCTGTGACTGTTGAGTAGACAGAAAGACATCTATGCAGATGTTTTTCTGAATCCATGCAGCATAGAAACATTGTTGAGAAGTTCCATAATACTGATAAGATAAAGACTTTATGATCTTTCTTGCACTTCCAAGTCTGATGTTTGGAAGAACTGTGCTAAGTATTATTAATTCCTGGGAGCAAATGAGATAAATTTTGGCCAAAAAAAAAAATTGGGACATTGGCCAGGTTTTGACAGTGAGGCAATGGCTGAATAGGAATTAAATCTGAGATTAACCCAGTTTCTTAATTCTTGAACTGTTCGGTCAGTTTTAGATAGTACTTGAACCTGCTGTTGCATGTAGTGGAAGAACTTGGGCAAGGAAACCCCTAGTCCTGTATTGGTTGCCATTTGTATCCAGTCTTAAAGGAAGCACTGTTTTCTCATTCATATGTGTGCTTTGCTTTCAAGATGGCAACTAGAAATGTTCTATGTCTTCTTTAGAAGAGCATCACTGAATTTCCTATTTTTCTTGTTCAAATAGTTTAAACCTCATTTGTTCTTTCGTCTGTTCGACTTTCTTGTCACACCTTTGTGTCAAGAGACGTGAAATAAGGAAGAGAATGGAGTCAAAGCAGCAACTTCTCAACCTCAGTGTATTCACAGAGTATGAATGTTTGTTCTGTGCCTATGAGACATCTCTATTTCTTTCCAGTTGGAATTTAGCATAACCCATCAGATACTTTTATTGTCTCTTCTAAGCAGCAGGCAAGTATGGCTGGCACACTCTCCCTCTGTCTCTTGGGGAATGTTGAGTAGACAGATCCCATAATAATCACCTCCCTCTCAATTATTTCTAATGCAAGCCAAGGAATCGAAGACTTACACATGAATATCTGAAAAAATCAATCTTATACTCATAGTTGAAATTTCATTCCTTTTACAGTCTTAATTCCCCTATTTGCAATCATGACCATTGCTGTGGATTTCCTGAAGTACACTTGCCTAAAGTTCTATCTAGCTTTCTATATTTGAAAAGCAAAAGGTGAATGTTTTTCACAGCACTGTGGTGTTTTGCAGCTCTGAATAGATTTCTGTTAAAGTTACACCCAGTGTGGTTTCTTGAGTAGACTAGGACTCAGGAGGTCCAGATTCTAGTCAACACTTGGCCATGAAATTCACTGGGTGACTTTGGGCCAGTCACTGACTCTTTGCTTAACCTTCATTTAACTTAACAGGGTTGATGTGAAGATGAAATGGACAGGAGGAGAACCATGTAAGCCACCTTAGGTTCCTTCCAAGAAGGGAAAAGGTGGGATATAATCATCATCATCATCATCATCATCATCATCATCATCATCGCAAAAAGAATACAATGATCTTGCATGGGAAATGGATCCCAAACTCCAAAAAGTGGTTTTTCAGGCTTGTACTGTATGCAGCAGAAGAATCAGCAGGTGGAGGAGAAACTTAAATTATCCTCACCCAGCTGTTACCCTATCAAAAGCTGTGGCACCAGGTTCCTCTGGGTAAACAGGTTTTGCTTTGGAGAAGGGTTAGTACCGGTTCTTCAATGCCTGAGGTCTTCTCCATTCCCAGGTTGATTAATCCCACCTTCACCCCCAAGATAGACTCTAAATCCATTAATAAAACTGACAGGGGGGAAGCAACAGGGGGAGCATTTGAAGGAGAGAATAAGATACATGCATGGGAAAGATTGATATGAAAGTGAAGTAAAGTTCACTTTACTTCAATAAATGCAGATTTGAGAACACAGATTTGGCAGCGTAGCAATGGATGTCCAAACAGAAGCTTCCTATGGTCATGATGGGGTGTCATCATTTGCATGAAAAAAGTGAACCAAGTGTCCTGAGGAGATACTAACTCCTCACAATACTCCCAGGCCATGAGGAGCCATAGATTCATTGGCAACATTATTATGGCTTCAAACATATTACCTGAAGAAACAATATAAGTTGTGAAGTATGTCATTTTAACTAGGGCTGTTATTAGGAATGTGTGAATCAGGAAAGCCCGATCTCATTGATTTTCTCCATTTTCTAAGTCCATATTAGGTTGTAAACCTCCCTGCCCCCTCCTGCCTCACAAAAATTTCTACATATCTCAGTAGACATTTTTCTCCCAATGACTAAACCGTGTATACATGTATTTTTAAAATGTACACTTTCTTCAAACACAATTTTTTGTTGCCCTAATTGCATTACAAACTCAAAAATGTATGGACTTTTGATCCCAAATTGTGCTTGAATCCACATTTGGTTTTGGGAAATGCATATTGGATAAATTCTGGTCAAAAGAGAACTTAAATGAACTTCTTCCCTATGTGTAACCATTTTAGTTGGTAGCTTAATCAATGAAAACTTCAATTGATTCATTTCGGAATACACATTTTAAGCTGTGATTATGTAAATTAATGAAACAAGTGCCTATTCTTTATATCCTATTTTGGTTCTAGTGTATTAAGAAATAAGAACATAAGAGCCCTGCTGGATCAGACTGAAGTTCCATCTAGTCCAGCACTTTGTTTACACAGTGGCCAACCAGTTGTTGACCAGGGACCAACAAAGCAGGACATGGTGCAACAGCACCCTCCCACCCATGTTCCCCAGCAAGTGGTTCACACAGGCTTACTGCCTCGGATACTGGAGGTTGCACATAACCATCAGGGGTAGTAGCCATTGATAGCCTTCTCCTCCAGGAATTTATCGAAGCCCCTTTTAAAGCCACCCAAACTGGTGGCCATCACTACATCTTGTAGTGAATTCCATAATTTAACTATGTGCTGTGTGAAGAATCATAGAATCATAGAATAGGGGCCTACAAGGCCATCGAGTCCAACCCTCTGCTCAATGCAGGAATCCACCCTAAAGCATCCCTGACAGATGCTTGTCCAGCTGCCTCTTGAAGGCCTCTAGTGTGGGAGAGCCCTCAACCTCCCTAGGTAACTGATTCCATTGTCGTACTGCTCTAACAGTCAGGAAGTTTTTCCTGATGTCCAGCTGGAATCTGGCTTCCTTTAACTTGAGCCCATTATTCCGTGTCCTGCACTCTGGGTGGATTGAGAAGAGTTCCTGGCCCTCCTCTGTGTTCCTTGTATTAGTACCTGTATAAGTACTTCCTTGTATAAGTACTTCCTTGTATTTGTCCTGAATCTCCCACCAATCAGCTTCATGGGATGACCCCGGGTTCTATTAATAGAGAATGAATGGGACAGTATTAAGACTGGGCTGAAATACCCATTTCACTGGACATTCACTCTTCATGAAGGCAGGGATTCCTGCTTTTGGGGAGAGAGGAGGGGGTTGGCTTACCTTATTTTTACCAGGTGGCCTTATTTGTGGTCTTTTGTTTATTTCCTCTTTAATATGTTTTTAAAAATGTTTCACTGCTCATAGTGGCAAAAGGGCTTCCTGGAGCTCCTCCCAATGTTTTACCCAGGCAAGAAGGCCCATGGGAGGGAAGGCACCTGTTTTTTACAAGTTAAAGAGAAAATAAACCAAATAACTTGAAGCTACCTCATAAAAATGAGGCAAGTGATCTTCATCCTCTAAACAATTAAAATGTGAGAGAAATTCTCCTATGTCCAATGTTCAGGATCATTCCACTCCTATTCCTCAAACTGCTGAAAAAAGCTGCATTGAAATTTTCAGCCCAATTCTAAAAAAACGAATCAGCTTTTCTTGGTAGCTTTTTTTTATTAAATTGGGAGATACTTTACACTTTCTTTAGTATTTCAGAATGAGTGTTACACTGAGTTTTGGAGAATATGTAAATACACTTAAATTTTATTATTTATTTATTCATTTATTTATAATACTTAGATTGCATTTAATATAATAAAATTCCTAAGTGGTTCGCATATAATTTTAAAATTCTACATTTTTAAAAAGCTTTCAGATACCTTGTACTGATTGTAAAGGAGTTTAATTAGTTGTGAGCCATGCTTGTCTCTCCAGATGAATTCCTTCCAAATGACAATTATTTAAAGATTTTTTTAAAAAAAAATCTGCTGCATTATTATTGTTTATGTGAGAAAAGAACACCACCAAACATATTATTTATATATCCTTTTTCTTACTGTAATGTGTTTAACAGGCTTTTTACTGTACATCACACATTCTTCAATGTATAATTTTTCCCCCATTAAACATTCACTGCAAACTAATTTTATATACAACAATATCTGGCATTTACTGTTCAGAAATACCATAGTTATAATCAAAACAATTTTGCCTTTATACTCATTTGTCCATCATTCCTAGGCAAATATAGCAATTTAATGGGCGGAACAGCATGATTACTTCTCAAATTGTTTGCAATATGTCAAACTTTCCATTATAAAAGGGCCTTTCCTCCTGTTAAATTAACTGAACATTCAGTAAACTTTCACAGCTTGTGTTCTGTATACTCTCTTGGACCTCCATGCCAAAGTATCTGTGCACTACTTCATAGATTACAATTTCATACGACAGCCCACCAATCTGTGTGATTGCAAGAGGGGAAATATGTCACATATGTTAATCTCCATGTAGGAAAGTATAAAATGGCCCCAGCTTATTATTCAGAAGTATTCTTCCAGTTTTACAGACTGAAAAAAAAGATTGGGAAGTTTCCAATACTGTCCCTGATCCTCCACTGTTTCTCTTACATCTGCAGGACCCCCCCCCCATGCATCAGTAACTAGCACTTCCTAAAGTAACCCTGGAAATGATTTGAAACACATGTTTCTGAAACAGGAATGGTCAGTGGATTTCCCTTCTGCGAGCTCTGCTGGCATCCCCCATTCAAGAAACAAGTGTTTTGGATCATTTCCAATTGTTTTGGAAACTGCTAGCTTGCTGCCGTGCTATTGGTGGATTTTGTTGGTGCGTGGGCGGCATTGGATACTGCCCAATGCATCCGGTATAAATGTACAATGGAAATTCTACTTACCTTGGTGTCAAGTTTTGGGGAGTTCCTTTTAAAAAGTTCTAGTAGAAATCACTGATGAGGGGGAATGCACAGTGCTACTCCAAGAAGAAAGTTTGGAAGAAGGAGGGCAACAAGGAAAGCTGTTGTTCCTTTCAGAATTCGACATACTTGAGTTCTAGGGATCCATTGGTAATAGACCAGTATGAATCAGAGAGCAGATAACATGTTAATTAAGGGCCAGAAGTAAAATAGCCAGTCCTGCTTAGGAAAGTTCAATCCTATTAACTGCCTTGCTGATGAGCAACGGTGGGCCATGGCTGTCTCCTGCCACCAAAATTGGGACAGTTTTCCTGATTCAGTGTTTCTACGACAACAAGCTGCTAGTGAAACAAGTGTTGATAAGAAGGTTCATATTAGAATAGGGATGGTATTATTATCTGGTTATACCTAGACTTTATGGGCTTATAATGAACCCAGCAGGCTGATTTTAAGCAAAATAGGAGTGCCTGTAATGCATTTCTACTGGCTAAAATAAATTGGTTTCAAGTCACACCTTCAAGCTTCTGCAACTGTGCATCTTAACAAGCCTTTAATGGTTTGAATAGTTCATTAGAGTCAATAGCATATCATCTTTCTGATTATGTAGCTCATAAAATACACTGGGAAGCTCGGAATTTGAAGTAATAAGTATTTGAATATAGATAGAACATTAATTTTGGTGCCATTTCAGAAAATCACTCCTATTCAGAAGGCACAGAAGTATTTGCTTAACATTAAGTGTTTCCCCCCTCCATAGGGAATAGATTAAACACAAGCACAAGTGATTTGCTGAACTGGCACATTTAAATGCCAGGTTGGCAGCTCAAACCAAGTCAGTTCCATTGAAATCAGGGGGTGGGGAGTAGGTTTTACCCACGTGTGTGTGCTTGTGTGTATATACAGGATAACATGTTATAATTAAATATACTTTGTGTTTTGTTTCCATGCCTCTAAGTTACATTGCATTCATATTTTTGAAGTCTTGTGGGACTGAAGGAGGTTCTAGTGGCTACGTAGGCAGGGAGCTGATGTTTACTTAGACCAGGTCTGGCCAAAGATTTTAAACATAAGAAACACATATTTAACACTGACATGGTTCAGATGATTATCATAGGCTAAACAAGCCTGCATTGTTTATCATAGGCTAAACAAGCCTGCATTGTGGATTCCTGCATTGAGCAGGGGGTTGGACTCGATGGCCTTTTAGCCCCCTTCCAACTCTACTATTCTATGATTCTATGATTCTAAGCCACTGTGGCTTTTGAGGCCATGGCATGTGTGTGGTGTAATTTGCATAATCACCTGCCTAGCCACAGCTTCTCATGTCATCCAAACCCAGGCGGCAAGGCTTATTTGAGGGGGAAACAACCCTCATATAATCCATGGGCTGTTGTTATTAATTCCCTCCGCAATCATATCCACAAATCTCCTCAGCTCCTGCTTCTTTTCAGTACCACTAATTCTGGTCTAACTCCTCAAGAAACTGTTGCTCTATCTCTCTGTCTCTCAGCCCTAGGCCTTGAAACATATGTACTTCCTTATTTCAAGTTCCTACAGGCCATGCTCTAGTTTGGATCTTCATGGGGGGGTGTTATTATAAGGATGTAACTGAATAAGAGACGGGAAGGGAAAACCTTCGTTGCTACCTTAGCAGACATGTTCAAAGGGACTTCTTTTTTAAATCTGGAATTGCTCTGGAGACACATTTTGGTCATTACCCCTATCTCTGTCACCTGTCATCTCTGTCAAGAGGTAGTCCCTGTGAAATATACAGTACCATGCAAGTAATGAAGTCTTCAGGACGCCAACGTAAAATGTTGTACAAGCAATTGGTTCAAATTTTATGGATCCAAAACATTTACACGGGTCTTTACCTGATGAGATAACTCTGCAACTATGAATGTAGAGCTTTTTTATTTCTATGTTTTAATGATTGATATTTGGAGTTTGTGCTTTAAAATGACAATGATTAAATTAAAAGCTTAAAGATACCCCCCTTTTCTTTTTTTTAGCAAAACAGATTTACCTAGGTCAGAGGGCAAAATGGAAATAAGATAAAAGTTTGGTGTGGAAAAGTGGGTAAGAATCTCTAAACGGATTTTTTTGCAAGTTATATACTTATAGGAAGAACTTTTTTTTCTATAGCTATTAAATTTGTAGAGGTCAGCCATAACCTCTCCTAATTTCATTCATAGTGCTGCACATATATTCACAGTAAGCCTCATATCCTCATCAGTCAGCTCTGTATATCCACAAAAAGTGTCCTTGATTTTAACAGTTGTAGTCAAACACTCCTTTATAAATCAGCTCTCTCAATTTTGCAATTAGCATTTCAGTGAAAGTTATGTAATTAGCTTCATGCAGAAAATGGTGTTTCCAGAAATAATCTTTCAGAAACTACATCTTCTTTCACTTTATTCATACTTTTAAACTCTCACTTATATATCTATATCTATAAAATTGAAGCTTTGCTAATTGTAATCTCTAGCAAGGGAAAACGAGGAAAATGATCTTGCCAAGTGTTCCTCTTGTGGAATGGTGACTGAGTTATAAAGCTACTTTCAAACTGACTTCATTGATGAATTTGGAGCAGATCACATTCTTCTGAATTTATTGCAGATTAGACTTGATTAATCCGCAGCCCAGCATTCTACCGGCTATAAGCTTTATGGCTTGCAGGCAGATTAGTTTTGGCTTAGTTTTGAGGGGAATGGAAGTCACATTTTTCTTTCTAAAACACACTGTTAATAAATGGCAGTCCTTTGACAGGTCTTTTGCAGGCTTTATTGAAACCTCTCACACTCGCCAGAACAGGTGATAAAGGGAATCTTTTGAGTGCAGTTATGAAAGCTACTGAGAAGGTACTTTTCAGCTGCATTAAAAGCTCGGTTGGGTTAGATCCTGAGCTGGAGCTTTGAGTTATCAGGTAGCACATCACTCAATCGTGATTAATCCTCAAAGACTTCGACATGGTGACCATTTTCATGTGAAATAAAGAGTACTTTGTCTGTATGGTACCCCTTCAACTTTGTGTGTGTGTCGCCAAACCTACTTTCTCATCTGTCTACTAAAACAATGCAATTAGAAGACTTCTGTCTCTGTCTCTTTTTTTAGAAGAACAAATGGTGATAGGCAACAAAAAAGAGGTCATCCACATTTATAAGAAATTCAAGAGCAAAGTAGAGGCTCATTTTCATAAAGATACAAATGGCTCTCTCCTGCTTTCTGAAATGCTTAACTATAACTGCTTTTCAAAATGCATAAATCAGCACTCCAGACAGGATCTTGTACAGGATAAGGTCTGTGGATTAGCATGAATGAGCCCAAAGAGACAAATTCATTAAAGGGGCACAGAAGTGCCTTTTTCGTTAAGTCAAGGGTAGGGTAGGGTAGGGGGGGGGGAAGGTTCTGCCATTATAATCCACAAAAACTATGAGTTTATAAAACTGACCCCTGTTGAGCTAGTAACTTAGATCTAAGAATCCTTAATCTACATGGTAAAGTTTACAATTGTGCTGAATTTTGAACTGATCCAATAAATACTGGTACAGGTATAGGTAGTGTTACTAAATTTTGTGTGGGTAAACCATTTACTCTGATATTTGTTTTAATACTTGATACCTGGCACTGACTGTTCAGTAGCAGATGGAGCTGTTGCCTTGTCCCTGCGGTCTGCCCATTTCCTTGAATCCCTAGGCTATGATATAATGAGTCCCAATGTTTAATTCAAGGGAGTTTGGAAAACCTTTGTAGCAAAGTTAGGTAAAGAATGAATTGGGTCTTCGAAGAAGGCTTCTCAGAATAAATTTTGAATAAAAATACTAGTGAAAAGTTTCAAACACTCACCCAACAATTAGATCAAATTCCTAGCCTTTCTTTGGCCGTGACAAAATTCTTCTTGGTGGCAAAGAAGACTGGCTGAGTGATAAATTGATATTACTGTCTCAAGTATTTCCCTTGTGAGGGTTATCATGGGTTGTTGATGTTATCTAGTATTGTTTTGTATTGCATCTGTACTTTTGCTCCTTTATACTGCAACAATAACTGAATCTGTAACACTTTTCATTTGGGTCTATTCAGCATAAAATAAAATAAATACAAATGCTGAAAAATAGTCATAGTTGCTTCAAGTTGCAACTATGTTATCAAGTTATCAAGTTGCTTCTCCATCTCCACTGTTTCTCTTTCCAAAACCAACAGGGCAAAATTTCATTTAGTGCTCATAAACTTGGATGCATAGGGTATTGCAGGAATGGAAGGTGAAATAAGGAGATGAGACAAGAAGTTGGATTTAAATAGGGTCACATTTATTCACTTTGGCAAAGGAAGATGGAGGCCTAGGTGGGCATCCTCTCTTGGCCAACATCTTGGCCATAATTGGAATCGGGAGAGCCATTCATATCCTGTCAGGTGACATGTGTATATTGCCACCAGCCAGGATTCCTCTTGAGGGGTAGGTAGGCCTTCCGATGTCACTCCCCATCAGGTTGCAAAACTCTGAGTGAGTAAAGTCGGCCTCAGAAGCAAACTTTATCCCATTATCTGGCGCCGCAAGACTTCCAGATGAGGGCCTCAGGTGTTATCAATCACCACAATGGTGCCTAAGAATGTTCACCAGCCTTATCCTTGCTCCTGATGCCCACACACCTGCCCCGATTAAATGCGACCAAATTCAAACAATTAGCCTACTTAATATTCCCCATTGTCTTACAATGTGAAGTACAAAGAAAGTACACCCTCTTGGAATTGTATGATTTTATATAACAGGACATAATAACAATCATCTGTTCCTTAGCAGGTCTAAAAATTAAGTAAATACAACCTCAGATAAACAACAACACATGACATATTACACCGTGTCATGATTTATTTAACAGAAATAAAGCCAAAATGGAGAAGCCATGTGTGAAAAAGTAAGTACACCCTTACTGCTTCCATAGGAATTAAGATGCTAAGTAGCAGACAGGTGCTGCTAACCAAATGCCCATAATTAATTGATCATCAGCAAGTATGACCACCTCTATAAAAGCCAAAGTTTTTTTCAGTTTGCTGGTCTGGAGCATCCAGGTGTGTGTTAACATAATGCAAGGAGGAAAGACATCAGCAATGATCTTAGAGAAGCAATTGCTGCTGCCCATCAATCTGGGAAGGGTTATAAGGCCATTTCCAAACAATTTAAAGTCCACCATTCTACAGTGAGAAAGATTATTCAAAAGTGGAAAACATTCAAGACTGTTGCCAATCTTCCCAGGAGAGGATGTCCCAGCAAAATCACTCCAAGGTCAGACCGTGCAATGCTCAGAGAAATTGCAAAAAACCCAAGAGTTACATCTCAAACTCTATAGGTGTCAGTGAGCATGTTAAATGTTAAAGTTCATGACAGTACAATTAGAAAAAGACTAAACAAGTATGGTTTGTTTGGAAGGGTTGCCAGGAGAAAGCCTCTTCTCTCTAAAAAGAACGTGGCAGCACGGCTTAGGTTTGCAAAATTGCATCTGAACAAACTGCAAGACTTCTGGAACAATGTCCTTTGGACAGACGAGACCAAAGTGGAGATGTTTGGCCATAATGCACAGCGCCACATTTGGCGAAAATCAAACACAGCATATCAGCACAAAAACCTCATACCAACTGTCAAGCACGGTGGTGGAAGGATGATGATTTGGGCTTGTTTTGCAGCCACAGGACCTGGGAACCTTGCAGTCATTGAGTCGACCATGAACTCCTCTGCATACCAAAGTATTCTAGAGTCAAATGTGAGGCCATCTGCCCGACAGCTAAAGCTTGGCCGAAATTGGGTCATGCAACAGGACAATGATCCCAAGCACACCAGCAAATCTACAACAGAATGGCTGAAAAAGAAAGAATCAAGGTGTTGCAATGGCCCAGTCAAAGTCCAGACCTCAACCCGATTGAAATGCTGTGGCGGGACCTTAAGAGAGCTGTGCATGAACAAATGCCCTCAAACCTCAATGAACTGAAGCAACGTTGTAAAGAAGAGTGGGCCAAAATTCCTCCACAGCGATGTGAGAGACTGATAAAGTCATACAGAAAACGATTACTTCAAGTTATTGCTGCTAAAGGTGGTTCTACAAGCTATTGAAGCATAAGGTGTACTTACTTTTTCACACATGGCTTCTCCATTTTGGCTTTATTTCTGTTAAATAAATCATGACACGGTGTAATATGTCATGTGTTGTTGTTCATCTGAAGTTGTATTTACCTAATTTTTAGACCTGCTAAGGAACAGATGATTGTTATTATGTCCTAATATGTAAAATCATACAATTCCAATAGGGTGTACTTTCTTTTTCACACGACTGTAGGGGCGGGGGGGAACCCAATCGTAAGTGATTGGGAGCGAAAAAAATCCTACTTAGCCCCCCTAAGGGCAACCAGCAAACCCACACTATCTACATGGGGGAGGGAGAGAGCTGCAAAGCGAAGAAAAGACCAGGAGGGGCGACAACCCTTAAGTAGGTTATTAGCCCCTCCCAACCCCCAGTGGCACCACCGGGAGGCCACCAATGGTGAGCCACCACGCGTCCCTTCGCCCACACCTGCAATTGCCTCCACACACCCAGGCAAGCCGGGTGTAGTCATAAGGCCTGTATCTAGAGTTGAATGGAGGCACCTCATGGAACTCTGCTGAAGCAAGCAGTGGAGAGGGTTGAGAAAGTCCTGTTTCATGCCCTGCCTTTTGTTCATGCAGCTCTGGATACCAGCTATAGTACATGTATTCACTAGCATTGATAGCTGCATGATCTGCCTTTCTTCCCCTCTCTCTAAGGACATCTTCTTGTTGCCCTCAGTACCTGGTCTCTACGACAGCAGTGCTGCTGAGCCTTTTTCAGCCGAAGGATTGAATCCTGTTTTGGAGATTCTCTTGGGAGTTGCATTCCAGGGATGGGCAGGGCCGAAGGCAAAAGGAGTGGAGCCCAAAATACTGGCACATTTTAGCTTAGAACGCTTACTGCCGTCAACTAAGCCTTAGGAGAAACATTTTCATTATTAGAATGGAGAGAAAACTGCTGCAACAACAACAACAACAACAACAACAACAACAAAAGCCAGGAAATAACCAAACAATTGGTGTCTGGGGAGTAGTGTCAGGGAAAAGGGGATGGGCCCATGGAAAGGGGTGGTGGTCCCCATCTGGGCAACCCTGAAGAACCAGATTGGGACACCAGGTGGGCCAGATTTGACTTTAGGGCCTAAGGTTCAGCAATGCTGTTCTACAAGTTCCCTTTAAAAAAATATTTTAGAGGGGGAAATGCATTTGTAATTAAATATTACCCTCCTGAACACAATTTAGAATAACAGAGTATATAAATTATCAAATAAACATCAAGGAAATAAATTGCAATGACCCGGAACAGTAGATGGTATCATGAAGGTTTGTTTGGGTGCATGCACAATGGAATTCAGTACATAATATATATCCTGTAAACAGTAGAGTATTTTGTATTTCTAGTTAGCTGAGTCGACTGCATTTAGAATTGAGAGCCATTTAAAATCATAATTAAATCTGGGATTAGCTGTAGCTTTTAAAAGATAAAATACTTGTTCCATACTTTATATTTCCAAAAGATAGTCATCATACTCATATAGCGGAAGGCTATTTCTCTCCTCCACCACCCCTACACACACACACACACACACACACACACACACACACATTTTGCTATGGTTTGGAACTTCACCAGTATTAAAATAAGGTCAGTCAGTGCCCTCCTTATCTGTGCTATTGTTTCTGGTCTATGACACTCAACAAGTCTGTCATGGGGTCAAAGTGCCTTAAATATTCTCCACACTTATTAATGTGTGCAAGTATCCTTGCCCAATATCTTTGTATCTTAGGTCTGCTTCACCAGCAGTGAATATACAAGTCTGTGACACCACAACTTTGGAGCAACAGATTGTGAGTTGCTTGTTTATAAATTAATTTTTATGAGCTGTTAGATGCCATCTTGTTACCAATTTAAAAGTGAGCTCCCTAATATTCAGGGCTGTGGTTTAGAAAATCCTCTTGTTTTACATCACATCACAGGCTTCTTATTCCACATCAGTCTATAAATCTCTATGCCATTTTTCTATGCAAGAGTTCCTTCAAGTTTGAAATTTCAGGGAAATTAATATGCTTAGGGTATCCAGCTGTATTTTCTAAAGTGCTTGAAAACTGGTTAATTGATGGATACCATCTTCCCAGATGAAAGGACCAACTGCTATACTTGCAAATGTAAACCCTTCTCTTTATCTTGCAATCTCTGTGCAGACATCATCCCAGCTTTGTTCACAACATCACAGAATCTAGTGAGATGAGCTTGTATCCATATCCTAAATGACTCGGGATCTTTCCCTGGAGAGAAGAAAGCTTCAGTTTGTAGATCATATCATTATGATCCCAACATGGTAAATGTTATATCCCTTTGGCGCATTTATAGCTCGTAGGACACACAATGACATTAGTTGCGGTATTGTGGATATTGTGGAATAAAAAGCAGGAAATTACACTACATTAGTGGTATATAGAATGTGCAATGTGCACAAATCAGTCGTGTAGATCTAGCCTGGATATATAATTTGGGGCTAGAAAATTGCAAAACTTGTCAGAAATTATCAATGAGATTTTTAAGTGGGTCTCAATTTCTTTGTCATCCATATCAGTTATTCTAATGTGTGACTTATTCACAAACATTCGTTTTATATTTGATCAGCTGTTTGACTGAATAGATTCTACATAATGAAGTATTCTCTGTAAGTAAGAAGCCTTTTAATGTACATCTGCAAATCTGGAGCTCTCCTTCATAACAGTGAAATTTCTGATTCTTAGAAGGTAATCTGGAGCATTTGTTATTCCAAATAAAGATATATGTTTTTTTAAAAAAAACACCTGCCACCTATGGATTGTATAGCAGGAATGCATCGTGGGCAAGGTTTGAAAATAGAATAAAACCTTTGGAAAGATATCCTCATGACATTGACTTGTACAAACCACAACAGGTTTAGTTTGCTCCAACCTTGTAAATCGTGGTTAGTACATCAGAACAGTTTATCATAAATGTATCAGAATAGTTCATCCATATTAGATATAAAATAAAAATAGGGTTTGGATGTATTGCTGTTCTTGTTTAGTGATAGGCACAAACTCTGATTTTGATTGATTTACCTTAAAACAAGATATTTTGCCTTAATGGTCTATTACCTCCTGGAGAGCCAATCAGGTGATGCTAGGTGAAGTCAAATAGTGTCATTGGAAAAACAGTCCTATTTGATGCTAGGTACCACTGGTAGCAGGTCTTCTCCAAAAGGGTCAATAGAGTGGGGAGTCAGGGAGAAAGAGAAAAGCCCTGTTGAATTTCTCATTTAAATGGAAATTCATCTGGCTTAAAATTATTTATTTTAAGCTGGAGCTAAAGGTCATAGGCCCAGTAGAGCCTTGATTGCCCAGTGGAAGCCTAGTCTAAACAGCATGCCTTGTACCAGTTTATGGAGATGGGCTCCCTTCATGTGATCAGTGGCCTGGTCTGCACTGGATGATAACACTGCTTAATGAAAGACTTTGAATTTTGCAATAATGCTTTATATTTACAGTTCTGTGAACATTGGCAGTTATATAGGTCCCTGAGATGAAGCAATCATGGGCCGAATCTACACTACTGCTTTAAAGCGCTTTATAACAGTTATAAAGCGCTTTAACTGCTTTAAAGCGCTATAAAACTGTTATAAAGCGCTTTAAAGCAATAGTGTAGATCCGTCCATGGACATACTTGGCAGAAGCACTAATAATATTAGTTAATCTAGAACATGAGAAGACCTTAGAATCTTTGTTTTAAAAAGAGGTAGGGCGGTAGGAATCCACTAGTGTGCTATCTCTCAGGCTTAGGTATTATCACCACATACTCTTCTCATCAAGCAGGGAGTAATTCCTTCCTACAAGACTGTTAAAAACAGCTGCAGGTATTATTTTTGGAATGCTGTTTTATGTACCTTGACAAGCAGATTAGATTACACCTTCCATTTGGCAGGATAAATAATATAGCATATGGAATAAACCTTAGTTACAAATTGCCTCAGTTGAATTATCAATTTCAGGCCTCATGTAAAAGATTTAACCTCTATCATAAATGGATATACACAAAGTGGCTGACTAAGAGGATCCACCTATGAGCCATTCGGCTGGTTCACACAACCCGTGACTTGTTAACCACCCTGTGCATGCCAGTCACATCCCATCCCAATTTACATAATTACCCTCACTGGGCATAGCTTCTCATGTTGTCTGAACCCAGCAAGGGTGGCTCGTTGTGGTGGTTAACTAACCACACAGAACCCATGGCCTGCTGTAGGGTTGTGGTGGGGCTTGCAAACCACCCCAACAAGCCATCCTCGCTGGTTTCAGATGATAGGAGGCTTGAATTGACAACCTGGCACCCACAGGTGCCACAATCCACCATGTGGTGATCATGTGAATCAGGTTATTGTAAATGCTTTCCAGCATCCATGGAACAATATTTTAATTCAGTACTGCACTGCTAGGGCTACAGTCCTGCACATAGTCAGACATACAGTAACTGTATTCTAAGTCAATAGAATTATGCCCTTATGATGCTGAGCAGGACAGTAGCCCTGGGCCAGATAAACACCTCATGCCATAGCAATATAATCACTTCATGGTGCTGCTGTATCACCCTTGTGCATTTATACTTCGTAGCTCACACAATGACATCTCTTGCAGTATTTTGGATAGTGCGGAATAAAACACAGTAAATAACACTAGGAAAGCAGTATACAGGATGCATAGGGCTCATCTACACCAAGCAGGATATTACACTATGAAAGCGGTATAAAGCAGTAGTGTGGCTCCTGCCTTTTATATACTGCTTTCATAGTGCAATATCCTGCTTGGTCTAGATAAGCCCATAATGTGCCCCAACAGTTAGTGCACTTCAATACTGATGAAAAGCACTGGTGTAGATCCTGGGATTATAATATTGATGTGATTACTGGCTAATCAGCTGTTTTTTGACTTGGTGGGTCACAAACTATGAAAGACTGATTTAAATTAAAAGCAGGACTATACCTTTAGGCACAGGCCTGCTGTACATTAGAGGAATACTATGATGACATTACAACCCATAGTCAACCAGGAAAAATTACCCCACTTACTATACTGTATAAACCACTTAGTTTCCTGGCATTATTCTGTACCTACCTCCAGGATCACAGTATATCATTTGTCCATGTTTGTGCCTAAAGGTATAGTCCTGCTTTTAATTTAAATCAGGCTTCCATAGTTTGTGACCCACCAAGTCAAAAACAGCTGATTAGCCAGCAATCACATCAATATTATAATTCATATTTAGTAGGGAAGAATCTCTGATTTCCCTCTCCCCACTATTTTGTGGCTGGTTTTTTAATACAGTCTGACTGATTGTAAAATAATATGCAGCAAAAAATTATACAAGTAAGATAACATAAGGCGGCCCATGCACATTTAGGTTGTTCCAATACACACAGAAATTGTGTGTATTGGAATCCCAGGATGCAGTATCATTAACAACTTGATCCAAAACCCTGAACTGAAACAGATCTGTGCTGTTTCTAGGGCTGACGGAAATGCAGGGAGATTCACTGCACTGCGTGGGTATATATGTGAACCAATTAGTGTTGCAACTGGAACACTGATCTTAGGAGACTTTTCTTTTTCTGAATTTATTTTAGCTAGATGTTTGCTTAGGTGAAATACTAGGGCTGTGCAAGCTTCAGCTTCAGCTTTGGATTTCTGAAGCTTTGGCAGCCATTTTATGAAGAATCCGTCATTTAGAACACAGCCCCAGTCCGAAGTGGGGAAACAGCCAGCAACTCCCAACATGCATTACTAGGGAGGGCTGGACTTACTGGGGTCTAGAAACGGTGGGCACTTGTGGCCTCGCCACTGCCCTCATGATTGTCCACCTGCGCAAGTCCCTGGATGGGTCACCACATGTTCCTCCTGCTTCTCCTAAGAGCTGCCCACTTCTCCTTGCTGCTAGTAAAGGCTGGACTCCCAAAAGCGGGAGACTGAGTGTATTTTCCCTATTATAGACATCTTTGTGTGCATTTGCTGGATTTGTGAACTGAATTGCAAAATTCTGAAAAGACATATCACTGTGTGCCAGTCTGGAAATACGAAACGGCTAAATTCACATTCAAATGCAAACCAAACCAATTTCTCACCCATCCCAACTGATGGAAGCCTTCCGTCAGCAAAGGGCCACTTGTTGGATTTCATTGTCACCTTTGTTCTTATTGGAGCAGAAGCCGATCCCAAAAGAGTTAACATTTTCTGCAGCGGCAAAATTCCATTTCCAAACAGCTGTAGTGATCACATATCACTGATGTGAAGCTTTGGGGTCAGAAAAGCTTTATTTTATATGATCCCTAGAGTAGCTGCAGTATGTTATTCGGAGCCTTAAACTGATTATATGTGCATTTAGGAGGCTGGGGGCATAACAGCTTCTTACGGTAGACCACAGAAATAATCTTGGACTCCTTTTTCTGGTCAAGTCACCAATGTTTATTGCAGAAGTAATTACCAATGGAATATTCTCACAATAATAGCTCATTGTTTTCCTCCAAACAATCACTGCTCATACCTATACTTTTTGGCAACAACAAGAGAACCAGGAGGAATTTAAGCAGAAACATGTTTTGAAATGAAGTTTTTTGGCTCTTGATAATCTCGATGGTTGATTATAGTGTTGCAGAACTGTATAACTGCAGTATATTTCATATTTTAAACTGTAGCTGAATGTATTATTTAACACATCTTTAAAAAGCTGTTTTGTTGCCTTCATGATTGCAGTCATGATTGTATCCTGTAGTAGAAAGATAATGACTATCCCCATAGTTCAATGATTTATTACAAGCAATATGGCCACAATCCAGTTTCAGTTAAAAAATTTTTTTAAAAAAAATGCTTAATCCTTCCATTGTAATCCATGCGGTCCTCAAATTTAAAAGGATCCCACCTTCTCTGTACAGATGAATGAAACACATTATAGGTGTGCAGAGCTCTCTGACATTCTTGCAGACAACTTTCATGGTCAGTTATGCAGGACTGAGCATGAGTCCTGCATAACTCCTGAACTCACTTCAGCCTCTGATTTGTTTGCATGCTCAGGAACTGAATTGCAAGTCAAAGTAAATTAAAAGACAGCTAACCTGTGGCATGACAATGTGTGTTCAAATTGCCTCTTTTTACTCCCAGGATGCATACTATGTTGTAGCAGGATTATTCTGTCTGGAGTTTACAATTCCATAGACAAAAGTAATGACCTGTGAGAGCCAAACTACATGCTGTCTTAGTTCAGTAAAAGCAAATTATATGCTTTTTTGAATATTTAAATAGCAAGGTGGGTGGGTGTGGAATAAAGATCAGGTCCACTGCAGAGAGGGTGAGAATAGAATAAACATCTCTGATCCTAATTCCACCCCCCCCCAGCTACTATTTAAACTTTAAAAATTAACCATGTTGATTTCATTCACCCAATGTATGTAAGATCAGAAGGGTTTATGGCTCAAATAGTCTTCCATTTTACTTTAGGGAGGGAAGTTCACAAAGTGCATAGTTAAACTGTAGAATACCGTGCTTAATGTTGTTTAATATGGTTTTACTGCTTTCTTGACTTCACGTATTATTATTTCTATATTGTTGTACATTGCCTTGGTAACATTTGTGGAAAGGAGATATATAAATAGTATAAATAAATAAATTCTGTACCACAAGATGTAGTAATAGCTGACAATTGGGACAGCTTTTGAAGGGCATTAGAAAAAAAAATCATGGAGTTTAAGGCCATCAGTGGCTACTAGTTATGAGGGCTGTAGATTACCTGCAGTATCAGACTCAGTATGCCTAGTTGCTGGGAGTGGGAGTTGCTATTGCATTTGTGGCCTGCTTGTGACTTTCCATTAGGGCATCTGGTTGGCTACTGCGAGAACAGAATGCTGCACTAGATAGGCCTTTTGTTGATACAGAATGCCTCTTCTTCTTCTTCTTCTTCTTCTTCTTCTTCTTCTTCTTCTTCTTCTTCTTCTTCTTC
Organism: Elgaria multicarinata webbii; assembly: GCF_023053635.1. NCBI lineage: Eukaryota > Metazoa > Chordata > Lepidosauria > Squamata > Anguidae > Elgaria > Elgaria multicarinata. The sequence goes on from NC_086174.1 coordinate 101,478,515, forward strand.
TTCTTCTTCTTCTTCCTTTTTTCTGTATTTCTCTTTATGGGTTCTTTCAGTGCAGGTTGACTTTGCTCATAGATCTTTTTACGTAGCCACCTGAACTGAATCTAGATTTTTACAACTTCTCTTTAAAATCTCAGAGCAATCTATAACTGGCCTCCATTTAAGGGGGCTATCTGTGTGCTATGCTCTGTGTGACCTTTCTTCCCTTTTTTGTTGTTTTTCTGGTAAAAGATTATTTGAATCCCTGACTGGAGGAATCTCTGGGGACTCACGAGTCACAGCAACTGGCTCATTGCTTACTGTGCCATGGGAACTCATGCAGTGGAGGTGCTGTGGTGTTGTTGTGTGTGGGGTGGGACTGGAATTGCCCCAAATCGGTTAAGATCTGTGCACCTGATTCCCCCTTCTTCAACACAAATTCTCACACTATTTGGTATTTCTCTCTTAACCCCTAGAGAAACATTTAAGGGTGAATACAAGGGGCTGCAGAGAGAAGGAACTAAAGGTAAAGGTCAGTTGCACAAAGCTGTTTTCTGCTAGCACGGTATTGGATACAACCCTTAAACTTTGCTTTACTTTACTACTTGCTTGTATTTTCTATTGCAAAACTTCATTGAGGGTAGAATCAAAGGAAATAATCATTCAATCGCAATTCATGCTTTTTCCTCTTCAGACAAACTGGCACAAACTAGGTAGAGTTCCACTTTGTTCTAGCCACTTGAGAGGTATCCGTTTCAGGGGTAGGAAAACTGGTGCTCTTCAAATGTTTTAGACTACGACTCCCATAATCCCGTACCATTCGCCATGTTAACTGGGGTGGTAAGAAATGTAGTCCAAAACTTTTGGAGGGCAGAGTATCTACGCCAAATCATGGAATTCAGTGGAGACTCAGGGGAACATTTATATGTGCATTTATTTATTTATTTATTTGTAATATAAGAAGGGCCAAAGGTCTCTTCTTCAGTACTGTAGTTCTATATTCTCTGATGTTGCAATTCACATTATGGGAGGGCAGGATTTTTGTTATGGCAGATAAATTTGACATGGTTGCTGACTTTTTTGGTCAAGTAACTGATATATTGAATTTGGAATATTTCCAGGTTTTCCCCTGGGGAAAAATGCCTGTACTGTGAAACAAAGCTACACAACTTCCCAAAGTATATAATTATTTTTAGCCAAGCAAGTTCATCTCTGGTTTTGTATTTCTTTGTTCATCCTATTTCCTGCTTTTCAAATGTTAGCAATGTATGTGTCACAACAAATATGCACAATTTAGTGAATGTTGATATTTGTATATGAATACTGACAATCCCAAGTGAATGTTGCAAAGGCCTAGAAAGAGATAAATATTTCTTACTTTTTGTGCATACACAAGCAAAAGTTGACAGTGAAATTAAGATGACTCAATATTCATTAGGTTGTTTGTTGTTTTGGCATTCACAAGATTAATCTAAAGTTGCCACATTCATATGTGAATGTAATATTCAGCAGATTTCTAACATTCAGTATCACATATATAACCCTAGTCTTGTAAGAAATGTCTTCTCATTATATTAATAAATATGTGAAAGCTTTGTGGTCAATAATTTTAAACCTTCATTGTTCCATGTGTCTCCAAAGCACACCACATTAGTTGTGATTGTTTTTTGTTAGAAAAACATTTTAGAACAAAATGGATGAAAAACATTCCATTCATGGCTGAATTTTATCAGATTGGCAAACAAACAAGGTCTAAAACAAAATGAGCCAATATGTACTGCATAGGAGCACATTTCACTATCACCACCGCACAGGATGTCTGGATTAAATAATATGCCAGTACTCCTGTGGTTTTTGTCAGACAAGGCTTGAGCTATTGAAAATCCAGACACAAAACAGGGATAAAACAGAACCTTTTTAAAATAAGAAAGCTGGACTGGCTAATTCCATACAAAAAGATAGGTTTTAAAGAAACAGATAAAAGGTGAGGTGGGGTGGGGTGGGGTTTGGGGAAAAGCATGCTATTTAAAAGTTTTGAGTTGTTAAAGAAAGGAGAGAAAGACAGACTGACTGCCGGACAGAGAATACAGACTTAAAAGAACAACTGCCATAGGAAGTAACGAAACAAAGTTAAACAGATTGATAAAGGGGATTCTCAAAAAGTAATGAAGAATGCAAAATACATGTTGCTAAAGTATTATGGCTGAAATCATAGTGCATCAAGCACTTCTAAGTTATGGTTTAATCAGTGGGAAACATAAACAGTTGATTACATATTTCTCATTTAAATCAATTGGACTTAAGTGCTTAACTATGAGTGGATCATATAATTCAGGGGAGAAGGTAGAACAGTATCTTCTGGTAGTTTGTTGGAAGATTTGCAGTAGATCATGAAAGGGTTCCAACTCCCTATCGTTTAGTAGCAGCAGCAGCAGCAGCAGCAGCAACAAAAAGGTGGGGCTTTGTGAATTAGGCTGCCGGGATCTAGATAGCCTGGGAGGAATACCAAGAGTGGATTGGCGTATGAAAGACTACAAGGGCTGTTCAGTACTAGAGCAAATACCCTGTTCCTTAACTCTTAAGGGAATCTCCTTTCCTTTCCAGAACCTGAACCCATGCCAAAGCCATTACTTTACCCCTGGTGGACCTCAGGGTTCTAATTAATTAATTAATTAATTAAATAAATAAATATTAGATCTAGTAAGCCTCAATTTGCCCATCTCTTATTTAAATGATCCTATCTCAATCTAGTTCTTCCTTTCTTATGATTAAAAATGTGTATTACATGGTTTGCCATGTTTCTGGCAAGTTATTAGTATGAATCATCTTTTTCCTTTAATTTTTTTGAATACACTTTATTAACAACACAGGAAAAAATATATACATGAACACTCGGAACTCGTTTTAGAACTTAATAAGAAGTTTCTATTGTGATTGACACAAATGGACCTTTCTACCATTAATGGTGCAATCTCTTACTTACTCAGAGTCCCATGAAGTTGAATCCTCTAGTATTTAGGATTCACCACATATGATGTTATCCCAGAACTACAGCGCTGAAGGGAAGCATGCTGTGGCCTCTGCCATTGGCCAAGGGACCAAGGACTTTTGGAAGTCTGCTCCTGTTGCTTCTCTTTCTTCCCTTTTCATTTTGTGTTCTGTCTTTTAAAGTGTAAGTTGGGGACAGGGACTGTTTGCTAGACCAGGCTACATCCTGGGCTGAAACCTGGAATCACCCCTGTGCGTCCAGATGACGCACAGCGGATCCCGGGCTCAGGGAGGGATCAACCCTCCCTGACCCCGGGATATAGCCTACCCCTTTAAGCCCACTTTTTCCCACAGTCTCGGGATGAGCCCGAGACCATGAGCGTGTAGCCCATTCCACAACTTTTCCCAGCTCCGCGTAATTACTCGTGCATAGCCAGGAGAAGCCACGCATGGGGCACAGCGCTCCCCAGGAGTGCTGCACCCATCAAGGGCAGGGTGGGGGGAGTGAGGAAATCTATTTGTAAAAACAAAAAACAAAAAACTTACCTTTCGTCGTTCGTGCGTTCCTGTGCAGCCAGCCCTTTAAACCTAAAAAAAAATGGCGGACATGACAAGTCTTTCCTTTAGTTCATCGTGCCTGACATGTAGACTAGGGTGACAGCCCGCGATAGTCGCATCGCGGGCTCTCCCCTCCTCTCACCTGGATTTTAAGGTAGGTCTAGCAAAGGCCTAAGTTACTATTGATCTTTGTAAACCAATTTGGGAGCCCCTCCCCTTTTTTTGGTCAAAAAGCCGATGATGATGATGATGAAATGCTGGCATTGAAACAAAATAAGTTCATCTCAATACATTTATTTATTTTCAGGTTCAATTCAATGCATCACTATTGCTTATAACTGGTTGGGAGCTAGGGTATCTAAATGACTTCTTTCTTCCACATGAAACTGCCCACACATTGCACTTGTCATCAGGGGCCTTGTTTCACATCCTGTTGGTGTAGCAGGTTTGTTGGCAAGGATTTGGAGAAGGGCCCTTTCACTTGTGGCGTCATCTTTCCTGTACCTTTTTATTTGAAGGAGAAGGAAGTTTTTCACAGGGTAGAAGCCTGTCTTTCTTACTACTGGAGCATTTATCTTCTCCGTTAAATGGTTGGACTAAGACTAATGTAGTTAAGTAATGGGACACATGATATAGTGAAGAAAATGAACCACTGGTCTTATAGGAATCACAAGAATGGGGAAAAGGCAGCAAGAACCAGACAGGTCATTCAGCATATCTTGTTTTCATTTGAAAGAAAGAGAAATCCTGAACAGATCCTTCATCCAGCTTTCACAGAAAGACTCCCACTGCATTACGACTGGATTTAGATCAGACATTTTTCAGTAATGACGTTCAAAAGATTGATTATTTACCCTGAAACACTCCTTCAGTGTGTTGTAGCCCCATTTTCTAGGACTCTGAAAAGAGTAAAGGAGATTTAGTGGTTGGATTAGAAAGAGTGGTGCAACTTTAATCGAAAATAGAATTGCTGCCACAGCATGGATAACTAGTGAGACTTTGGCAGTGATGAGTTCCTTCCTTCTTAAGAAATTGTAACCCTTTTGAGCCTCCCTTCACTTTCATGATTAATGGACTCATTAGAAGAGTGGTTTGTTCTATTTGTTATATCTAAGATTTACAGAGTTGTGGTGCAAAAGTGTCATTAAATAGATTATTCTCCATTCCAGCTTTTAAAACCGCATTACTAGATTTTTTTTAAAAAAAGAATTTGAAATAGTGTTTGCATTTGCTTTATTGATATTTTCTTCCAGTAGCTTATATCTCTTTGTGGAAAGGCTTTAAAATTTAACTGTCTAAGGTGTTACATACTTTCCCTAATTAGAAGTTCATAGGAAGCCTAACAACACCTGACATTTCTGAATATAAAAGCTATTTTTTAAATATTTTTTTTAATGAGGTAGGATTTGGGGGGGATGTTCACAGAAAAAGGCAAAAAAGTAACTGTGAACTGAAATAAAAATATAGAATTTATAAAGCTGGATGCTAAGTAACAGATGTCTTGGATGCTTGCTTATTTATTTTTGCCTACAATGCCATCAATGTACTAGGTTTCACTTTAGCCTCATTCTTTTATGTTTCATAAGCAAAAAAAGACAGATAACTTCTCCCAAGAACTTTAGAATTCACATTTCACTGGAGAAAGACAGCAGAGAGTTAATACTATCAAAGAATAAATATAAGCAAATGTAGTTGCATATCTTAAACTTGGTTACAGATTAGAGATGAGGTTTAAGGAATTAAACCAAAGGTTTAATGATAAACCTAAGATGTTTATACCAGTATTAATACCTCCTTCCGGTGAAATACATACAACAAGCTCTCTGTTCTTACTAGCACTTAAGGCATTAAATAGAACTAGTGCTTTAAAAAAAATCTTTAGGCACTAATCATATAATTTCTTAAATGCTTAGATTATAAACAAGGATCAATGTGATAAATATAAAAATAGACTTGTAAAGAGGATGTTGGCACTTTCATGTACCTCGATACATGCATGTACAACGTGCACTGACATTCCATGTAACCATTGTGATGGTGATTTTTTTTATGGCATTATGTCTCAGAAAGCTTCGACAATCCGAATAGTTGTGAGATTGTGATGGTGGTGGTTATATAGAAGGGCACTTTTAAAAGAGAAGTGTTTGAGATGGAGAGACAGAAACTAGTCACCCAATAAAGACATATGAACACAACAAATTGTAAAGCAGTTGGAACCTGATTTACTAGGCCTCTTTCCCCACAAGCAAAAAGACATTTCTGTTTCTCCACAAAGACTATTAGTCATTGCTAGTGCTCTACAGAAATAGCCCACCGAGTATCATGGCTGTTTTTCTTCACAGGTTGTGAAAATGGAGGTCATATTTCCAGTGTTGGGGAGAGGATGTGCAGTGGAATTCAACCCTTGCTTTAAGTGATGGTGGTGGGAGCAGCTTCCTCTGGCTCTTTCAAACCTGATTTCGCCACTTCCTCTACCTGCAGTAGCAGCAAAGTAGTTCAACCTTTGACAGCCACTATTTTCTTTACCTCAAAATGGCTCTGATGCAAAATGATCCTAATGGGCCTTCAGGGCCACTTGGGGAGCGAAATTTGGTGGCCACCACAAAACATGGAGAATGTCATTACCACCCACCAGCCCAGAATGCTGCAGAATAACACTACATCTAGATCATTTGAGGGTTAAGTAAATGGCAGTTAGGCCACCAAAAGCAAAGCATTCAGCATAGCTTTTTACCAGCACATTCAGAACGTTGTGGGGGGAGAACACCACACAACGATTTTAAATGTTTGCAGGAAAGTGCAAATGAGCACACTTTTAGGGCGATAGTACTTATTTTTAATGAGGTGGCAAGGGTGGTTGATCCTTTTTCTCAGTACTAGAAAAAGCTAAGGTGCGGCTGCTGATCACTATAAAAATCTGGGCAGAATGTCTCTGGAAATAACTATACATGATAATACCATTCCTGGAGGGATTTCTGTACAGATTTTTATAGTGACTAGCAATGAGCTGCTGAGCACAGCTGAGCGGCCATTGGACTAGCTGCTTAGGGTTCCCCCCTCCAGTACAATAAAAGGAGGGGGGAGAACAACCATTGTTGTCTCCTAATTGTTAAAAGTAAGTGCCACCCCTCCAAAAGTATGTAGACTTTTGCCGCCACCTCAATAGTTGCAACATCCCCCCACTTCACAATGAAGGTTAGGGGGAGTGTTTCTCAGTTGTAAAATAAAGGTGTTAAACAACAACAACAACAACCGGAAGCCACTCATTCCACCGCAGCTTAAGATACAAGTTTGATGCAAGCCCACCTCAATTTTGGGATCATAAGTTCACTGCTGCAAGGATTGTCCAAATGATACATTGTGGCAGTGCTTAAGCCACTCTTAGAGCTTTTCCATATGGGGCTTATATCGTGGGACCAATACTGTTTGTTAATTGGATCTATTGGCTGCATGGAATGACAGTATTGCAATATAATTGCACCCCTCCTAGCTTGGGGGTTCTTTTAGAACCATCATTGTCACTTGAGGCTCAGGTGACCTCAGTGGCCCAGCTACGCCCCTATCTAGACAGGGATAACCTGGCTTCAGTTGTCCATGCTCTGGTAACCTCCAAGTTAGATTACTGCAATGTGCTCTACGTAGGGCTGCCTTTGAAGACGGTTCGGAAGCTGCAGCTCGTGCAAAATGCAGCAGCCAGACTGATTTCAGGAACCAGAAGGTTTAACCATATAACGCCTGCTCTGGTCCGCTTGCACTGGCTGCCTGTATGTTTCCGAGCCCAATTCAAGGTGCTGGTCTTGACCTATAAAGCCTTACACGGCTTGGGACCACAATACCTGACGGAACGCCTCTCCCGACGTGAATATACCCAGTCACTATGTTCAACATCTAAGGTCCTCCTCCGGGTGCCTACTCCGAGAGAGGCTCGGAGTGTGGCAATGAGGGATAGGGCCTTTTCGGTGGTGGCCCCCAGACTGTGGAATGATCTCCCTGATGAGGCTCACCTGGCACCAACACTACTATCTTTCCGGCGCCAGGTTAAGACTTTCCTCTTTGCCCGGGCATATGGCGGCACATCCTAATTACCCACATGTTTAGTTTTTAATCGGTTTTTAATGCTTTATGTGTGTATGTACTGTGTTTTAGAGTTTTAAATTTTGTATTCTTGTTTTTATCTCAATTTTAGAATTTCTGTGAACCGCCCAGAGAGCCCTGGCTATGGGAGCGGTATATAAGTATAATAAATAAATAAATAAATAAATAATCATAGTGCAGTCTAGTGGCTGTAAAATGAAACATATAGAAACATATAGAACTTGCTGAGAAAGGGGTTTCCTTGATTCAAACCATGTGTATGCCCATGTAAAGGAGCTGATCTTAATCCTGCAAAGAATCCAGAAGCAGAAAGCCTTGGTTAAGATGTGGGATTTCAGCCTCGTGAGATAAACTCCAGTATCACTAGAGGTTTACTGCTTTGAAATGTGTCTGGAATTATGCATACTGGTCCAACTAGTCCAACTAGGTCCAACTGTGGCCTTAGCTAGACCTAAGGGTTTATCCCGGGATTGTCCCAGGGTCATCCCTGTTCATGTAAATGACACACAGGATATCCCGGGAGCAGGCAGACGATCCCAGGATAAACCTTAGGTCTAGCTAAGGCCAGTGTTTAGCAAGGAATAAATCCGGCACAAACAGGAATATGAGGGCAAAGAAGATAGTTTCTCAGTACTTTCCATTTACAAGCTGCCACTGTGAACCCTATAAAACTGGAAGGAAGGATTTCAAATTAATTCTCTCTTTTTCTTTACCAGGGTGTCAGTTTCCTTGATACTGAATAAAGGCTTATGGTTTAATGCTGTGCCTGTACTTAGCTCTAGCATTCATTTATTATTATTATTATTATTATTATTATTATTATTATTATTAATTATTTATTTATTTATTTATTTAAATGAATTCAGTCAATCCATCCCTGAACATATTAGTATATACTTTTAAAAGCTGACAATATCAATTGTTTTGCAATAATAATGTATTTAACATTAACTATCAGAGTTTAGGAGTAGCCCAAAGAACTGTTTTGTTTCTTAGCTTCACATCGTTGAAAGCTAATACTCCGGATCTTTAAAAACACACACACACACACACACACACAAAACCACCTAATAGTACTAATCTCTTTAGACAAAAGAAGGAAATTGCTGTTTAAATTTCTTTTCCTTTTTGGAGTATGAAACTAATTAAAAACAGAATGGCTGGTTAAACACATGGATAAACATGACACGTTCGTGAACAATCAATATGGGTTTTGTAAAGGGACATTTATAAAGGAAATACATATTAAAAGATTCATCAATAGTATTTCAGTGAAACTCTGGTCCAATGTCTCCAAATTAGATAATCTCTAGACAAGGATGTAATTTTATTTGAATTTTAAAAAAGTATGACAAAGCATATTGCTCCAGACTTCTTTGTGGAATAAATATTTTTGAGTTTAATCCTTAGACCAGATTGTAATTGCAGTTGTATAAAAAATGTGATACTTTTTTTTGTACGCATCATGCTTATTAGATAGATGCTAAATAGTTTCTTAGTACAGACCTATAAGTGGACCATAAGATTCATAAACAATATGTGTAAAGAAAAATCATTTAACCACTAATTGAGTACTATAAAATTGAACTCACGCAGCCCTTAGAATTCAATTCAGATATTAAAAAGCACTGAGCACGGTCTACACATTGCAACTTCTCTGATAATCCCCTTCTCCCAGTACAGCTGCATCAGTGATAGGATGACTCATGCCCTAAAATAAGTAATTAGGGAGTGGAAAGGACTAAATCAGAAGAGAATGTAGCAAATACCGTTCGAACACCTCCATGGTATGTCTCAAACCTAGCAAAGTGCCCTTTATGGATATTTGAGGAAGTCTGATTTTCTTCTGTCCTAACTCAAATCTAAGGACTAATATTGTAGAGCTTGAACATTAGCATAGTTTATTTTGTTTAAATAGAGGTTTAGTTGAATTGATACTAGTATGTCAAGTAGCTGCTGAAAAGTATGTCATTTGAATTGGCATACCTACGGGCTGCATATCTTAATTTTATATCAAAATATGGTCCACACATATCTGTGGTGAATTTTTAAATACTTTTCGATATTGAGATATTTTATGGAACTGATTGTAATTGCTGTGACGACAATTATGGCAGCCTTTGCTCTCGATTTTGCTTTGGAACTGTATTACGGGATCTTACCCTTTTCTACTTATCATCGGCTCCAATAGATAAGGTGATCAGTAAAATAAGAATTCTGTAAGGTTAAATGGAAACCAGGGGTGTGTGTTGTTCTAAACTTAATAAAATCGGGACTGAAAGACCAAGGAAAAGCGTAGGTGCATGGAAGGCATCAGCCCTAGCTTCCGATTTCCTGGCTTTTTGGAGGTTGGTCCAAGGAGAGAAAGCCTACTGGTCTTTTAAAGCGGCAGGTTTTTTGATGATGGATAGAGATAGAGATCTAGAGCAGTGGTTCTCAACCTGGGGCGCTCCAGATGTGTTGGACTGCATCTCCCAGAATGCCCCAGCCAGAGCTGGCTGGGGCATTCTGGGAGTTGTAGTCCAACACATCTGGAGCGCCCCAGGTTGAGAAAGGCTGATCTAGAGGAATGTGCACGTAGGAGCAGACTGCTCTTGAGCTGCAATGCGTAAGAGTAAATGTGACTCTGCGTCCGTGTGCATACCCATATCTAGCCAAGCAGTGTATGTTAGAAATTGTTAGCTTTGGCAACACTTACTCTTGCTGGTTCATCCCTGGCCGATGGCTGGTTGGCCACTGTGTGAACAGAGTGCTGGACTAGATGGACCCTTGGTCTGATCCAGCATGGCAATTCTTATGTTCTTACTCTGTTTTTGTGCTTAGGATAAAGTATTATTGCAGCACATGCACACTCATACACCTAAACTTAGTTGGAGCTGTCAGAGGTGATTACACTATTTGTTCAGTGCAGTGCCAAAGATAAAGCATCCAGAGATTCAACCCTGAAAACTGCACATGAAGTACTTTTTTGTACTCTGTTTCTAATCCAGCAGGAGATCTACACATGAAAGTCTTCTGTGAACTCATGATTGGACTAAAAAAACCCACAAACCTGGATTCAGGGCAGATGCTACTTCATTTGCTGCTTGCCCACTTCCCTTCTGCAGTCACTCAATGTGTCAGCATAATAATTTCTTTTCACATATTGCCCTTTGCTTTTTTATTCATATTTAAGAACATGAAGAATTAATTTTGAAGTGCTTCAGTGTCTGGAACATTGAGAACAGTGGGTCTGTGTGGGAGGTAAACCAAGACTGTTTAAACTAGTTATCATTTCTGTCTTTCATACTTGTGAATTCTAGGCAATCTGTGAAAGTTGTAGACAAAATTACTTACAAAAATAACATAATCATTCCCTGATAAAAAATTAATATGATTTTGAAAAATGGTTGAGTAGGAGTATTAATGATGAGCGCTTTGTGATTGGTTACAATAATTAAATTTTTTAATGATGTGGAAATGCTTCACAAGTCATGCATTAGTGAGAAGTGAAACAACGTATGAAAATAGCATTTTGTATGTCAGATTCTATACTGATATGTAGCTGTGACTGCACAGAAGTCAATGGCGTTACCTGATGTAACACAGAAAATCAGAATCAACCCCTTTTCTTTTAGGGAACTAATCAGAAAACAAAATGGTTTTTTAATGCGTCCAATTGACGCTTTCTTTAATAATGCTTATAATGGCAGCTTTGATATAAAGTACTTACCCAATAAATTAACCTTTGGGTAGACGTTTTGTAGTTGTCATCATATCTATGTTAGGCTACATTACTGCAACCAATAAGATGTGGGTATAATTTCCAAGTAGGCCAAATCGCTTTGATAACAATCCAATACACGGTCAGATGTATTTAAAGCTGTAATCCTAAACAGATTTTTAAATCATTCTGATTGGACTCAGTAGGACTTGATGAGGAGCAAACTGACTAGTCTGACTGAAATTAACAGGATTTGGAACCCTGTCCTAAGATGCTAAACTTTGCTTTCAACATGTCCTAGGAAGGTCCACATCCCTGGGCTAGGTTCAGCTGTCATAACAGCATGATGGTTTCTGGGATAGGAAGGACGCAGGACCCTGGCCAGCCTCAACTGAGGGCCCAACAAAACGTTCCTTTAATAACGTGTAGCTGAGCTGTGTGTAATTGTCTCCCCTATTCTTCTGCAAGCACACATGGCGACAATTAAGATCAGGGCCATGATGCTTGAGGAGAAGAGGGTTTGAGCTTCCTCCCCACCCAGCCCCATTTTCATCTCAAAATTTCATTTGATCCTCAAAGCATAAGATTGTTTCAGATGCTTTGTTGAGCCAGTTGAAGGTCTAGCATAATGTTACAAAATAAGATGAGAGGCTTGAGGCAGAAACAACCAAAAGTTTTAAATAATACCTTTACTTAATATTAACAGGCATCTTCTTGTTACAGCTAAAGCAGAGACAGTAAGTAGAAAAAGTAAAACCAAAACCATACAGAAAGGGCTACACAGGAAAAGAGAGGTTGCGGGAGAGAAACAAATAGGGATCCCAGTTCCCTATTCCCACATATATTAATGTGAAAATTAATATATTTTCTCTTTGAAACCACTTATTTTCTCTCCATACAATGGGTTTTAACTGTTGCTTATTTCAACACCATGAACAGAAGGGCTACCAAGATCCAGCAGTGACTTTATGCTGCAGGAAGAGGGTAGGGTGGTGATTTTCTCCAGTTCTCCTGCCCCTCAGTGCCACCTCCCCGGCTATTCCAGACGGTCTCCCACTCCCTGGAACAAATTGGAAGGTGGCCATGGGAGCTTTGGTGGAAAGCGGGAAACTGAGAAAATGACCAACCTGTCACCTTCCTCCTGTGCCAACAGATACCCCCCTTGATCCAATCTTGTGATTATATCCACTATCATCCTGTTGCCTCTAGATGTTTGTAAGCAAGGTCTGAAGGTGATGGTCAGGCCATGTTGTTTTCATGAGAATCTGCTATTCAGAGATATATCACCCCAATACGTGGAATTTCCATTTAATTTTTATGACTGTTGTATTTAGGACTACCCTGGCAGGCAACACCAGATAGTCCTCTGCTTCCCTTGCACAAGCCAGTCTGCTTGTAGATGTGATACGTAGGAGCCATAGGATCAGCTTTTTAAGGTGATAGCAGTAACATTACAAATGTGGTAACAAGATTGCGACCTGACTTAAGTTTTCCCTGCTTAATTTGTTTCTGTTTAAAAGAGTAAGTACATTTTACAAACTAATATATATGGTTCAATAATGAGCAGAGATCGTTACGTACAAGTTCATTGTAAGCATTCAGAATAAGACAATTGTGTACACGAGTGCTTTCTTAGTCTTCTTGCATAATAAATATTATTTATTTAAATTTTTTTAAAAAACAACTTTTTGAAAATTATCCTACAAACGCTTAGGGCTTTTGCTTAATATCTTTTTGATGATACCATTATAATAACTATTTCCTTAATGATAACTACTTTTGATAGCTATTTCCTGTCCTGGTGGAGAGAGCCGTACAGTAACAGACTGATGCTGATTGTTGTGAACAGGGTAGCATGGTCAATACATACATCAACGTCTAGGAGGTACAGCCAGCCAACATGTTCTTAGAAGCTCCTTCATGCATTCAGTGATCTGGTTCGCACAAACAACCCATGGTTTGCTAACCATGGGTTGTTTGTGAGTGTGCTGGAGTGAGCGAGCATGCTGGTTCCTGCCAGCTCGCCCACCTCCACCTGCAATTAACAACCTACTTTGTTCCTGTATTGTTTTGTGATGTTCAGACTCAGAAACCCTAGGCTTTTTAGGGGTTAAACAACTCAAGTTAGCCCATGGTTCGTTGTTGGGTGCTTTTGTGTCCACCCGCCAATTACTGGGTTAACAACAGTTAACTGTGATGGGCAAAGTGGTTCAGTATCTACAGGTATTGAATGACTGAAGAGAGTTTAATTGTCCCCTTGATCGCAGCTATAAGAACAATTTGCATACTTCTTATTCAGACACATAAGCAATAGTAACAGGACAAATTTTGTTACTACTGAAATCAGAATGATTATTCCTATAATAAACGTTTCATTCTTGGAGGTAATTGTCTCACTGTCTGGCACCTAATATCAAATTCATCCTATTTATTTTGATTTGTCTTGTATTAGGGAGGAAGGGTGAGACAAACCAATTGGTGTAAACTTTGAAGTTGTTTATGCGTTACAGTGTCTTCAGGAGTTCCACATGAAGGTGTTACAGGCAGCTATCAGCACTATTACAGGGCAATAAAGAACTTGATCCAGCAGCATAGTGAGCACATAGGCCTTGATCCTTACACAGAAGTTGAGATTAAAAACATTTGAGTAATCTCACTGATTTTTATGCCATTTCTCAGCAAGGTTCGGGCATGTGCTGATTTGCCTTGTGAGATTTGTGGCAAGTGTTGCATCTGCAAAGCTCTGATTAAATTTCACAGTTATTTGGAAACAATTTAGAAGTGTTCATACTAATTGATATTGTAGTTCCTGCCAAAAAAATATAACCTTGAACATGGCAATTTCAGCAACTCTCTTGCATAGCACTAATTATTACTTTTTGTTGACACCTGGATGGGCTATTTATACAACTTGCACTTAATATTTGAGTGTATATTTGTCTTGCTGTTAATTTGCTTTTCCTGTCATTCAGATCTAGTTTATTTCAGGCCCAGCCAAGAATAAATAAATGAATATACTTTCTTAGGAGGCTGAAATTTATTGAAGCATCCCTTGGGCATCTTTCTGTAATAAACCTAATCACTGCGCTGTGCAGCTTGTAAAAGCTGTGGTTTTATTCACCAAGAGTCATATTTCAGTGCAGCAAATACCGATCATGTTGGTAGACAAGTTTAAGACTGGGTGGTAACACAGCACAGTGAAATAGTGGCATGTATTAAGTCCCCCCCCCACATGACTAACATCCTTAAAGTTGACATCATCTTGTAACTGTGTAGATAGGAGCAACAAATTCAATTACAGAAAGCTGTCTCTGTCATTACACCTGTCCACTTCCGCAGGAAAAGATTTGTAAATTGTGCTTTATCTTTCCATCCCATAAATCTTGTGACCATAATTGACACTTGTCATGGAAGATGGATGGTGAAAGAAAAAGGATGGAACGTAAATGAGTAAACTCACCAGGGCAAAGTAGATCTGCTTGGGGGCAGGCAGGTAGTTAGAATCTTCAGCTCTTATGGGATAGAATTTGAATTCTGAGAGATCTCATTTGAAGAGCTCTAAATTGGACACATACCCATGTGCACAAGAGAATTGCTGGGTAAGTTAATTTTTACCATTCTTCACACATTTGAAAGTACTGGGTTTGTGCCTGACACGTCAGGATGAATTTAAGTTTCTGATGCATGAGCTGTCAATGTCATCAGAGTTAATATTGTCACTTCTGATGTGATTCAAGATCAGTTCACTGCTGATACCCCTGTTGACTGGTTTGGAAGAAGCAGAGCACAGAAATGACAATAACATCTGTATCAAGTGCCAAGCAAAAAACAAACAACGCTTTTCTAAAATGTTTCTAGGTATTTGCTGTAACTGAAAACATGATAGCTGTTTCTTTCACGCAAAAATACTTTTACTTCTTCCTTCCTTTCTTTTTGTAATATTTTCTCCCAAACTTTTGTAATTGATTCATACTTCCCACTTCTAGAGCTGTTAAACACAAACTGGAAATGAATGTGACAGAGAGAATATACAGTGGAGTAAATTAGCATATATTTTAAAAAATTCAATATTGAGTAAGGTCTTTACATGCACATTTTAATAAGGTTTATGCTAAAATGATCCAGTTACCCAAATGAAATGGAAAAGTAGAAGTGCTTTTTGTGTGTGTTCAGATTCTACAAGCCTTCAGTTCTAACCTTGTATTTCCCCGCACTTGATTTGAAATATATTCAAGCAGCTAGTGTCACCAATCCTCCCCTAGGAAATGCAGGTAATTTAAGAGCTTTCCAACCACAAAAACAATGACAGAAAGCTGTATTGAGTAGTGCAGTCAAGTATTCCTGGAGTAGCTCACTTTTTGCCACTTAGTGCTTCAGTCCCTAAGTAGTTCACAGTATGCTGGTCACTTCTCTCACCAAATCTTACAGTGCATTTGAAGCAGTGTAAGGTTTATGAGCCAGAAAATAAAGTTTGCATAAAAGAAAGTTATCTCTTTTTTAGGAAGTTAGTGGTAGAACTACCAACTCATTTGGGTCTGTTTCTGGCATGCTATAGATCAGGGTTGGGCAGAAAGTAGATTTCCAGATGTTTGGGATTTCAACTCCCAGCATTGGCCATGCTGGCAAGGGGCTTCTAGCAATTGAAATCCAAAACATCTGGAGATGTATGTTTTCTCCACCTCCACTGTAGCTCATAAACCTTGTGGGGAATTTCTTCACCACTGATCTAGACCAATAGATTTATTACTTCTTAATAACCTTTAATCATAGGATTCTTTGACATGTGGTAACTTAAACAAAATGCATTTTAGTGACACAGAGAGACCTACACATTTTTCCAGCTGTGTAAAAATAATTCACTTTGAGAACTTTTGCCACTTCTCCTGCCATCATTTTTTTTATGGATTGTTGAAACCGATCCTGTCACCTTAAACTAAACATTTCAAATGAATCCAGTTGCAATGTAGTAAACACATGGTTTTGTTTGTCACCACATGTTCTAGGATATTACTTTTTTAAAAAAAAAAAAACCTTGAAGAGGTGGGTCTTTTCCATGGACCTTCACTGGTTGGGAATCATAGGGTATATCTCAAATAAGACTTGCACTGGTTTAAGAATGGGAAGCCTTGGGAAGATCATTCCCAATAACTCACCACACTACAATTCAAAGAATTTATGGGTGAAGCTATGATAGTTAATCTGGCCTGATTGATAAAGAATGTATAGGCCATACTGATTTTTCTCTCTCCATTGGGTCCAGCTTCATCCTGCTATTGCAATGTAAATGAAAGATATGCCTATCTGTGAATCACCCCCATATGTTTCACCTCCATCACATTTCGGCTTTCTGTCTTTTTGCAGTTTTATAACACTACATAATATGTGTTTATTAATTGTAGTGTTCATCCATCACTTCTTTTTAAAATCAATTTTAAAGTGTTGCAAAACCATTCCAGGATGGGCAGGGGCTGAAATGTGGGAGAAAACGGCTGAGGAACTGTCTTTTGCGGACTCCTTTTATGTAAGGTTGCATTATGCTTCTTTAGCACCAGAAACAGCTCTGCACTCTTGCTGATATATAGGAAACTCCCCCTTCTCCACTTTCAATTTTCTAGCTTTCATTGTTTTGTTTTATTCTGGACTTGGCTTAAATGAAAGTGGAAAGCATTTCATTTTGCATCAGTCTCTGTGCTTCGTAAATTTCATTTTGCACTGAGAGAAATTATGGGGCTCTCAGTTCCATTATGCACCTTGCACTTTTTGCTTTGTTCCCCCCGCCCCAGTGAGTATATCAGTTAAAAGCAAGATTGGCTAATGTGAAATTTATTTATTTATTTATTTATTTAAATGAAAAGCTCACAACATTTCATAGAAAACTAAGTTCAAATTCCACCCGTTTTCTGGGTATTCCTGTTTATTCTTCATAGCTAATACTATTATGAGTATTTTTGTATGTGACTAGTGTAAAGAACATGCTGTTTTTTCCTAATACCTTGCTATTACACTTTTTATTTTGATCCTTCAGTTTTAATTTTGCTTTCAGCTTGAACTGAAAATGATGACAAGTTGGGAAACCATACAATATGAAGCTGTTATCAGTAAAGTTCAGCAGAATCATATTTACCTATGGTTAAGATGCTTAAACAATTCTCCACATACGGAATTGTGTTTAAAAAACAAAAGAAATAATTACCATGTCTGGTCATTTGCATTATATCTAGGGCTGATGGCTTTCCTCACTGTGTAGCGCATGATCCTGTCTGTAGCTGCTTAGAAGAGGGACCTATGCCCTTCTCCCCCTAAGGAAGCATTATGGTAGAAGAAGCTGCATCCGCCAAAAGTCTCACCATTAAAAACATAAGCACCATCTATGTCAAAATTAGAGGCTTCCCGTTCCTGGCATCAGGAATGTATGGTCCTCATATTTATGAGAGGCTTATATAAGACAAAAGATGACATCAAGGAAAGGTATAGAATACGTTTGATTTGTACACTGCAGGCAGAGTTCACATGTCATCTGTATGCATAATATGTTTAATAACACATCCTGTGTTGTAAATAAAGAGAGATGTCCCTGCACTGAAGTACTGTCCTTTCCCTAGATACTAGAAATCTTTTTCAGCAATCCCTGTGGCTTCTGATATTTCATCAGACATTGCACATGTACTATCTAGCTTAAGTCCATAGTTGTAACTGCAAAAAAATCCTTGCTCTTTGGGAAAAAAGGAAAAGAGAGCTGAGATTCTCAGGAATCTGAATTCTGTACTTGATACCACATTCCTTTTTGCTGACTGGAAGACTGGAGTGGCAGCAGCTACACAATTTGACAATTCCTGCATTTTCTCAGATATGCTCTTTCCCTCTCTCTCTCACACACCCACACACACCCACACACCCACCCACACACACACAATTAATGTAATCCTTTGGTCAAGCTTGGTTGTGTGTACTGTGAAAGTTAGCCTTGAAAAGGAACATTCTGCCCACTGCTGGAAAGAGTTTCCTTCTGGTCTCTTAAGTACTAGAGAGATTTGCTGAGGTTTTGTCACTTGAAATGCCTGCTAGAATTACATTTAGAGAGACATACATAAGATGGATGGTTGCTGCTATTGCATTAGGCTGCAGCTGGGTTACATACCTGAAGCTCAGTCTGATTCCCTTCAGTATCAGGGTGAAGCTAGATGTGATGGTGGCAGGCAGCACCACGTGCTTGAAACATAGAAGTCTCCCAGCCATATAGAAAACAGGGTGCTGGAGGTCAAGTTTCAATAATGCAATATGCTTAACCTTCCTCTTCCCAAGTGACTTTTTGCAAGCTGAGCTCACTTCAGGTATCAGGGCTTAGTTTAAAAATGTAGTGCCTTGGAAGACAGACTGCATGAAGGTAAGCTATAGTGGAGGTTTTCACCCGCACAAACCTTTAGCTGCCATAAGCAGACAAACATCACACCTTGCCTTTCCAAGTGCCTGGGCCAGTTCCAAATTTTAAACACAGTGGGAAGTGTCTAAAAGGGCCGCTGTGCTTACAGTATTGACGTAGTATTATCGTAAGCGATCTCTAGCACAGCAACAATCATGTAAGCGGGCATGACGGGTTTCCCCAAATACTGCCCACTGGATTGACACGTTTTGTTCATGTCAGCCCCCTGTTCAGAGCCATAGGTACAGCCTGGGTTTTGGGGGATGTGTGTGTTTTACTTGTGGTTCGTGGATGTTTATTGGAAAATGAGAGTCATCTTTTTAATTTCATTCCCAAAGGAGCCGTTAATTTTGTTTTCTTCTTATTTGAAAATAATACTTGATGGAACATTTGGAAGAGATGGTGGCCCCATTCAGAAGACACCACGGTTTAAACACACTCACTAACCATTTACTTCAAAAAAAGGTTAGAGGCCGAACCATGGCCTAGTTGTCTGAACAGGCCGTATATATCAGAATGCACAGCTCAAATTGTGGCAATATGGAACCAGTACAAACACTGGTAACCTAACCTCATTAGGAAATGGGCCTGTTTGGAAGCTAACCTGTGATGTAGGGCTTCAACTTTGTTTGCATTGAATAGATGGCATAAAGCATCTATTCAAGCATCATAAACAACAGTTTCCTATCTAAATAGGGATTTTTACAAAATAGTTTTAAAAAACAATGCCTTTGCTAACATGATTGTCCTGTTTGGGGCTGCAGTCCTTAGCACTCTTAGGCCTTAGCTAGACCAGGCTATATCCCAGGGCGAACCCCGGGATCATCCCTGTGTGTCCAGATGACGCACAGGGGATCCCGGGATCAGGAAAGGATCATCCCTCCCTTTCCCGGGATATAGCCCTCCCCTTTGGGCCTGCTTTTTCCACGGTCTTGGGCTGAGCCTGACACCGCAGAACGTCTGGCCCATTTACACGGCTTGACCCCGCTCCACGTGATTACTTATGCAGCATGGGGGCGCTGCACCCATCAAGTTTAGGGTGGGGGGAGCAGGGAAACCAAATTAAATTTAAAAAAAGACTTACCTTTAGTGCACGAGCGTGTGTGTGCTACGTCCTCTTTAAAAAATTAAAAAATGGCAGGCGCGACGCCTCTCTTCCTGAGGTCATCGCGCCTTACGTGTAAACAGGGCAGAGATCTCACGTTAATCCCAACATGAGATCTCCCCTCCTCTGCTCTGGAACAAAAGGTAGGTCTAGCTAAGGCCTTAGTTGGAACTGTGCTTCTTTGAAACCAATGTGAATTATTGCCAAATTAACCTAGAAGTGGAGTACCACAGTGATATTTTGAGAGCTTTCAATTTAGAGGGAATAATTTAAAAAAGGCAGGGGCCAAAGCTCAGTGGTAGAACACACACTTTGCAGGCAGTAGGGCCTACGATTTCAAGTACATGGGCAGGGAGAAATCTTTGCCTGAAATCTTGAAAGACAACCATTTGGAGTACACCCCAATGCTAAGCATACTTCCTTGTGAGACTGTCACATTTATTTCAGATAAACCTACTTACAAATAACCATGCTTATGATCTCAGTCTACACTGCGGTAAGATACAAATAAGGCAAACTGAATTCAGGGGTGATGTTTTCCAGTTTGGAAGAGGGATAGGGTATGGTTGTTCTTTCCTTTGTGTTAACGTTAAGAATTATGTATTGGTCTTCATGAAGCAGCCTGTCAAATATCAGCCAGTCTATTTAAACTATTCTAATCCATAGAGGAAGTGTGAAGTTTTCTCATGTTGTTTGGCAATCACATCCAAGGACAGTATAATCCTCCAGACTTCCATTTGCCAGATGGATTAAATTATTCCATTTGTTGAGTGAAGAAACCAGCCAAGTGGGAGTTTCCTTTGCAATTGTGGGCTGTATTATCACAGCAATACTTGTGGTGGGGTATGAGGAAGAAGAAAATTCAGAGCAAATTATAAATGTGTGCCTCGTTTCTGAGCACACATTTTTCTGTCCTTTTCATAAACACTCATACACACCCACCCACCCACACACCAAAGAATACTTCCTTCAGTGCAGTGACTCCTTAATGATGTATCACTTCAAGTAAAATCCGCTCATTATAACAAAGATCTGTAAAAGACTTAGAGGTTTATAGATCATGCAAGGTCCTGCAATAGCAAATCTTTGGGGATAGTCCTCATAGGAGGAAGTTATCAGAATGGAAAGGGGGCAGATCTTTCCTTTCCTTCTTGTATCTTTTCATGGCAAAGTAGAGGTAATGCTTATGAAACCAGGAGGTAATTCTTGTTCTGGTGGGTAATACTTGTTACTCCTGAAGAAAGAGATTCCTTTGTTACAGGAGTTGTTGAACACTGACAATACTGTGCATTTGTAAAAAAAAAAGAAAGCAAATTGGGCAGGTCTCATGACTTCCCTTAATCTCCAACTGCGAAAAATGAAGACTTTTGCTATGTTTTCTAATTTCTGATAAAAGCATGACTCTGTTTTTTGTTATCTTCTTACAAGGGTCTCTGGCGAGCCAATTCATCATAATAAATGCTTTTACCTAAAGCTTTCCACCCTGACTTCATAAAATGCAATAAAATCACAAAAAATACACTTTAAAAGTAACTTGTTTAAAAGGTGCAAACTTATTCCTCTAAAAGCACATGAACCATTAAAAAAAATCAGGAGAATGTTGAAGGTGAACAAGAAGAAGCGAGAGAGAGAGAGAGAGAGAGATTTTATATACAATATTTATAAACTGCTCCCATCCAAAAGATTTCAGAGTGAGGAGCAACATATAGAATAAAAGAATCAAAATAGAATAAAAAAGACCACATTAAAAATTACATTTGTGAAAGAATAAAGTTGTTATAAAACAGAAAGAGGGAGAAAGCCCTACCGTGAAAATGGCCCTTCTATTTGCCAGTTTAAGGAACAATGTCAGGATCTCAAGAAGGACTAAGAATCTGAGCACCAATAGTCTCAAGGTGATTTCCACCAACTCCCCGCAGGACTCAGGCTGGAACTATATATTACAAGAACAAGAGGGGATAATCTATCTATCTATCTATAATATTTTTATTATTTGGATTTTATAACACATACAATAATAATGCTACATCAACTTAATATACCACAATAATGAAATTAAAAAATAACTTATTGAAATAATATAATACTGTCTTGTGCACCCCACCCCTGGGACCCTTATTCTCCTTTCCAAAATTGTAATGTATCCTAAGACAGTTTACTCCCTTTCCCTTTTTCTAATACAAATTTAACAAATGGACTCCAAACCTCATCAAAGTCATTTCGCTTCAGTAATCCTCTCTTAACTTTAATACTGCTCGTGAGTCTGTCATTAATAGCTATATCTCAAACTTCTTTATACCAGTCTTCTATTTGATAATCCCTTTGTTCCTTTATATACAGATATAAAGTAAAAATAATAAAATGAGATCTGTCCCCTGAATATGAAAATGCCCATGCCAGTCTAGGTGCTGATGCCAGGCCTGTTTGCCACTGCCCTGATCACTTGTCACTCTCCGGGTGGTCATTTGAGGATTACCTGGGCTGTGGGGTTCTGGACCTTGGCCCCAAGGTTCAGTTCCAGCTGCATCACTGGTCTGAATCCTTTGAGATTCAGTCAGTCTTTGAGTAATCAGTCAGGGTAAGCAGTACTTAGCTAGATGGACCCAGTTGTTTATCCAGGAATAAGATAGCGTCAAGTAACAGACACATGCCCATCACCAAAACAGCAGCCCAGCTTCTCCTCTAGTAGCCCCCAGTAATGCAAAACACATGACACAGCATTCACAGAAAACAATAAATCAGAATTACAAAGTGAGCCCCAGTTCGGAACCAGCACTTCGCATTTTTTTGCTGATGAGTTCATCGCTGGTGAGTTCCTGGCTTCTTTAGCCACTCCCACTGGTGGGAGGAGCCAAATGGGAGTGATTGGGCAGCATCCACATTGCTTGTGAATGATAAGCCAGGAATTCTCCAGAATTCTGTTTTAGTGTTTTGTGTGAACACAGCCAATGACTTAGTACTTTGAGTTTTCTCACCTCTGCTTCAATACATCATCTCCTGCCTGTGGAACTGAGGAAATACACAGGTCACATCACGTATTTGATGCAGGGTGTCTGTTTTCAGTGGCAGCTGTATAGTTCCCATAATATTTGTCCCTGGTCTCTCGAGAATTTGGAGAGATTCCAGCCTAGTTCTCACAAACAGTGGACTGTCTGGACTGTGAACTGCTTGAGATAGCGAGTGAAGAATCTCATGACTGAATACTCCTTCAGTTAAAAAAAAAGAAAGAAAAATGTTCCCTCTATGTAGAAAGCTAACATGTCAATGGATAGGGCCATTGTCCTTGTTAATTCGTTTTCTACCTGCATGGAAGATTTTTCTTTGGTTTTTGTTTCTTCTTCTTCTACTACTACTACTACTACTACTATGAAGGAGCATTCAATAATGTGAAGTGTTGTGCAGACCAGGCATAGATTTATCACTGCATTTGCTGTTTGTGGCAGCTAAACATTCATCATTTTTGAGTAAAAGACAGGTTTAAATAGTGGGATAGAACCTTTAATTGATTGATTAGTTATATGGCTCAGTTAAAAAAACCTTTTTATTGACTAAAAGGCATTCTTGATTAATTGGGAAACACTTTAAAAATGATAATTGGTTTTACTCTAACTACTTAAAAACTGCAAATTGCAGGCCCCGTCTTAGAATAGGCATTTCCCCTTGACTGTCACAAGCTCCTTTTCAGACTTTTGCTCTGCATGTTACCACTTTAGCTGTATTACAGGTGAACACTTGCACTGCGTTATAACCCAGATGCCAGTTTATTGGCATCTGGAATGTCCTCATATTTTAACTAGTACTGAGGCAAACATGATCATTAAAAGAAAAATGCAAGTAGGTTTGCAGCTAAAGCAGCTTTCAATTTTTCGGCGCAGTGTACGCTTTGCTTTCAAACATGCATTATTGGCAGTACATGAGGGATATGAGTTTGAGGTGGGATTAGACATGATATGGGTCTGAAGGATAACGTTATTTTTGTCTCCTTACACGTTCATTTTTCTTTTAAGTGTTGTTGAAACATGTGTAATAAATATTTGGTCTACTAGTTTACCGCAGGAGATAAATCTGAAAGCATATTTTCCTGGTTTAATTAGAATTCATTTGCTTAATTGTCATTCTGATCCCATCAATTGCTGTTTTGCACTAACTTGAACAATGCTGCCTTTTGCTGTTTGCACTTTAATTTAGATTTCTATTATGGTTTATGAGCAGTAATAAGGCCCTGCTTGAATATTCATTAGCTTTTGAATGGTGGACTAAGGGAAAGGTGCTTTCTCTTACCTTAATAGCAGTGGCACAGCGTGAAACTGATCAGTAGTGACACTTGATTGGTGACATCCAGCACATTTGCTCGTTGTTTATTGACACCTCTTCTCCAAACAGCTCCCTCGCAAGTGAGCGGCGTAATGAAAGAGAAAGTGTTGCAAAGGAGTGTGGAGCTTTCCTGGCAGGAACCCGAACATCCCAATGGAGTCATCACGGAATATGAAATCAAGTATTATGAGAAAGTAAGCACTACTACTTCTTCCCATCATATCATTCTACTCTGCAATGGGCAACACTGTGTGCAGACTGGATGCTTTCCTTTTGGGCTGCATCATTTCTTGCCTTTTTTTCTTTTTCTATCCTTCCTATTTGTTTCCTTTCTTCTCATAATATAGATCCTGTGGATCTTGATATAGACATTAGGATTATGAAGTTAGAACCCCAGATTAATCAACTAAAGCATCCAGTCGGATTAATCAATTGCAGCTTCAATTGAGTAATCAGTTCAAATGTGGGCGATTAATCCACTAAAATATTTAATTGGTGACAGTCCTAATTATATCATATGGACTTTATTAGCACCTAGCTACTAGATCAAGAGATTTAGGATTAATCCTGATGCAATGGTTTTCCAATAAACTCTATGGAAGAAAACCCATAGAAAATTCTTGCGCAGAAAAAAGTCTTGTTGGCTAGTGACTAGATTCCTGCCTTCTCTTTCTCATAGATGTTTCCTGCAAAATCATTTGTGTTTGTTGCCTGTATTCCTTGATGTATAGCACTTAGAACAGTTCTTTATTAGGGCTGTGCAAGGTTTGGGCCTCAGATTCGAAGTTTGAATCATGGAGGCCATGTTCTGGTGGATCCACATCCATCCTTCTTCCCGGCGCAATTGCATCCTTCCCGGCTTCCCTGCGAGATCGCTAATCCACGAGAGTGCCGGCCACACTACTGCTTTATAGTGGTATTGAAGTGCATTGACAACTGTTGGGGCCCATTGACACGTATCATATACCGCTTTCATACCGCTTTCATAGAGTTATAGCCTGCTTGGTATGTCTCCTGCCTCTTATATACCGCTTTCATACTGCTTTCATAGTGCTGTATCCTGCTTGGTGTAGATCGGGCCCACAATAGCTTTTCTACATACCTTCCAGTTTGAATGGAATTTCTTTTCAAGTTATTTTTGCCCATTCTGTATTTTCAGAACTGTTCTCCTAAGTCATTATGGAGTATCTGATACATTTACTTCACAGGATTCTAAGCTGCTTAATAAATTGCAGCATAAACATGCATGTGTATACTTGCAAATATGTCTCAATGTTGGAGTGAAATTACTATAATATTTCGCACAGGGCTTTAGTTGTAGCATGTCACATTATTTGCACTCACATAAACAACCTGGGGACCTCCAGATGTTTAGGACTACTATTCCCATAATATCTGACCATGTTATCTGGGGCTTATGGTAGTTGGGAGTTCAAAACATCTGGAGTGCATCACGTTGCCTACCCCTGAATTACAGTAGAACAGTAAGTGTTATTAAATAAAACCTTTGGGCTGAAAGAGTGTTTTGTAAATTAATATACTGTAATTTTGACAAGAGGAAATGAATATGTAAAAATCCCTTTTAAATGTCCCCATTGTGGAGGATTCTTGCCCAGTTTGGAAACTTGAGAGGGCTTGCACATCACTTTTGCTATGAAGTCGTTCATAGCCAAATTACAATAGATTATTTCCCACTAATTACTGGTAGTTTTTCCTTTACTTTCCCCTTATTCTTTTCATTTTTTCTGCATTTTGAAATATTTGGTTAATTAAGAAACGTACAACAAATTGTTCTTTAACATCCTAACACAAAACACAATTTGACTCACAGTGTCTTAAAATAAAAATGCAGTTAGCCAAATCTATGTCGTTTTAAACAACCGGTGTCTATTGTTGTCAGCTCTTAACAGAATAAAAATGTTATGTGAGCAATTAAGTTTGTAACAGTTTGTTGTTAGATATTTTGTAAGAATAAATTAGTGTCTAAATAGGACACTATGTAGGACATGTTTTAATTTCCCATCCACTACTAATATTGAAGCATTTCTTCTAGAGAAGATCTATACTTCAAAGTTTTATAACACCTTGTCATAGCTTTCCCTAACAAATCTTCAGAATTATAGTTGATGGGATTCTAAGAATTTTCCATTAGACTAGAGATTAGGGATGGTCAAATCTGTCAATTAAATTTCTCATCCCCACCCCCAATCTTAAATCCTTTCCACCCTATTACCACATTAATTTGTGATTTATTTATTTTTAAAAAACTGTACAAGATTTGTTTGCCATTTTCATGCACATTTCTCCTGTATGCATTTTTGTACATATTTTTGCAAGTTAATTTTCTCCATAACAAATGCATTTTTGTATGTTATTTCTCCTAATGTACACATGTATTTCCCCCTAATTTATTTATTATATTTATATTCCACCTTTTTTCCTCCAGGGAACCCAAGATGGTGTACATAACCCCCTTCCTCCTCTCCATTCTATCCTCACAACAACAACCCTGTGAGGGAGATTGGGCTGAGAGTCTGTGACTGGCCCAAAGACACCCAGTGAGCTTCCATACCCCAACGGGGACTAGAACCCGGATCTCCCAACTCTTAGTCAAACACTGTAGTCACTACACCACACTGGCACGCTGTGTAAAGTTTTTGATTGGAGAACTGTAGGGTAAAAATTGGAGAACTGCAAACACAAAGGATTTATTTATTTATTTATTTATTACATTTTAGCTCTCTGGGCGGTTCACAAATCACAGAGGATAACTGCAGTTTGGTTCACATACTGGTTTGTGAAGTGAAAATTAGATTCACATTAAAATGTGAACCAGACCGATATTTCCCCATCCCTGCTAGAGATACTTTCACACACACATACACAGAATTGCAATTCCCAGGGATCCCTGAAAAGAGAGAATGGTAGTAAACCAGTTTCAATATACAGCGTGGATATGGTTTGAGTTTCTGTACCCAGTGAATGGTTTAATTTAGACAGAATAAAGCATGAGCAAAATCTGATAACTTCAGGCAAAGTTCACTGTGAAGTTCGTCTTTGCAAGCCCCATTGAAATGAATGGAAGTACTCTTGTGTAATTTCCATTCATTTCAGCCAGCGTGCAGAGCATCACTTCCCAGAGAATTTGTTCCTAGAATTTGCTTAAGTAATTTGTGATTTAGCCCTCTATTAATTTTATTTCGTATGTAATTGTTATGGAAGATTAAAATAGTCACCTTTCACCAGTCTGTAAATCACATTGACATACATAGCCAAATGCACGCAGAGCTCGTCTCCTTTTCAGTTGCCCTATTCACAGGAATGCGCACAAGTATCTGCTGTTTCTGCAGCTGTTGGTGTCAGAGGACAGGGTTGGGGAAGAAATTCATTTGGTTCGCATTTTGAACTTACCTAATTTTGTGCTTTTAAAACAATAGGTGAGCTAAAAAAATCAATTATTCTTCAAAATTCCCTTTAAATTATTCCCTGAATTTTGCAAGGGAGTGTTCTACTTTAAAAAAAATGTGTACAAAAATGCATAGATTGATGAAAACTGCACACAAAAGTGAGAATATTAGTAAAAATAACATCAATAATGTTTTATATTAGGAAAATTGCTAGAAAATGTATATTAGGGGAAATTGGGCACAAAAAAATGCATTTATTGGGACAAGCACTCACAAAAATGCGTATAGAATTTCCTTTAAAAATAATTCAGAATTTAGGGCAAACCAAATTTAAGATTGGAAAACGAGAAACAAATGTGCAATGAAGTTCCAGAATCCAGAAAGAACAGGGTCATATAGAATGAGCTTTATTTTATTTCTATTCTGCTTAGCTGAAAAAAACAAACAATTGCTATGATCTTACGAAAGAGCCTCTTTGAGAGAGAGAGAGAGAGAGAGAAGGAATAAGGGAAATAAATTTCTAGATATGACTTACTATGTTATTCATAAACTGAAATAATACAATATTTGCACCAATTGATAATCAAGCATCAAGCAGCAGAAGCTGAGGTATAAGACAATCAAACACAAAAAGGCAATGACTTTTACCTCCTGAATTTTACGAGCAGCACCATGTGCTTCCCATTTACATTTTATGTTATTTTAAGAACCCCTCAATGAAATGACATTACATTGTAATGCTCCACAGAGTATGCTACATTCTTTTATGTGGGGGTGAGGGGAAACTACCCTTCATAGCAAATGGAAACAGAATGCCAAGAGCAGTTGTCAAGTGCTGATATAGAGCAAAACTGAAATCTGAATTTTAAACATAGCCAATTATTTATATTTGTGTTTCTAGGACCAAAGGGAGAGGACATATTCAACAGTGAAAACAAAGGCCACCTCTGCTTCGGTGAATAATCTGAAACCAGGAACTGTATATGTTTTCCAGATTCGTGCATTTACTGCCGCCGGCTATGGAAATTATAGCCCTAGACTAGATGTTGCTACACTAGAGGAAGCCACAGGTAAACTTTGCTTATATCTTATTGTAATTAATATCATCAATGAAAATGAAAGCACTATAGCAAGGCATATTTTCATAAGGAGACTTGGGAAGGTGCTTGGGGAGTCCCCTGATCAAGTTTTTATGCGTCTCATTTACATGTGCATCTTATTTCTTAGGCAACTCTTCCCTTTTTAGATAGAGCAACAGTGACATTTGTGAGCTTCTCGTTTAAATCAGCTGACAGTGGAGGGAAGTGGAGTAAGTGGGTTATTTGGGGCCTTTCCAGATAGTTTTGTTTCTTTAATGTCCCTCTCTCATAACCTTTAAAGCACATTCTGGCTCTTGCTTCTCTTCCTCTTTGATATATTTGCGCCCACAGAGCAATACGATTGACTGAGCCATTGTTAAAGTCTCAGTTGAGCTGGAATTATCTGTTATGGTTGCTTTATTGTCATCAATGAAACCAGTGGTCCCTAGTCATGTTTTCTTCTTCCTTAAGAGGGAAGGGCCATCACTCAGTAATAAAGCATATATGCTTTGTGATCACAAGACTTCTGGATCAATCTCTGGCATCTGCAGTACAAAAGAATTTAAGAACATAAGAAAAGCCATTCTGGATCAGACCAAGGGCGTTACTAGACGAGGCCTTAGCGCGCTTTCTGACCCGGTTTCCCTGCTGTGCGTCCAGATGACGCACAGGGGAATCCGGAGGCAGGCCGCGCTGAGGCCTGGTCTAATGCACCAGGTGCGCTTTTTCCCCAGCTCCGGCCTCAGGCCGGGGCTGGGGGAAGTGTGGTGACTTCCGCAGCTTTTCGCGGCTCCTCGCTTTGCAAGGAGCCGCGAAAAGCCACGGACCTGCCTGGCACAGCGCTCATAGGAGTGCTGTGCCCATCGGCGGGGGGGGGGGGGAAGAGACGGGAGGGCGAAGGATGGCAGGGTGGGTGGCACGGGGCAGGGCGGGTGAGATCGCGCCGCCCAAGCAAGCAGCCGAGCGGTTGCTTGCTTAGGCTGCACGCGGCGCGATCTAACCCGCCCTCCCCCATGCCACCCACCCAGCCATCCTTCCCCCCCCCCCGGTAAAAATAACCAAAACAACCGGACTTACCAGTCCGACGTCTTCGGGCCGCACCCGGCCCCTTTAACAACAACAACAACAAATGGCGGACGCCGCAGGGACGCGACGTCCCTGCGTGTCGTGCGTCAGGAAGCCTGGGGGAGATGCGCTAACGGAAGCCGGCAGGTCTAGCAAAGCCCCAAGAGTTCATCTAGTCCAGCACTCTGTTCACACAGCGGCCAACCAGCTGTCGAACCAGGGACCAACAAGCAGGACATAGTACAACAGCTCCCTCCCACCCATGTTCCCCAGCAACTAATGTATATAGGCTAGGCTTTCTACCTCTGATACTGGAGGTAACACATAGCCATCCAAACTAGTAGCCATTTATAACTTTCTCGTCCAGGAATCTATCCAACTTCTTTTTAAAGCCATCCAAATTGGTGGCCATCACTACATCCTGTGGTAGTGAATTCCATAGTTCAATTATGCATTGCTTGACAACTTGGACAACAGCTGCTAGTTAAGATAGACAATACTGAACTAGATGGACCAATATTCTGAGCAGTATGACACAAACTAATCACTTATTTCTGTGTAAACATCACTAAGCATTTATAGAACTTTCCTTAGGAACAGCTGAGGCTTCCTCGAAAGTATGTACCAATTGCACCAATTGGGCTGACAAAATCATAAAACACTGCCTTAATCCTCTTCAGTTTCAGGACAGTTATTGCAATATCTAATGTAACAACGTTTTACTAGTATTGGGCAATTCTGGTAATGGTAAGAGTTGACACTGAACACAGATTTGACCTCTTCCATTATATTTGTGTTCATGTGTGAACATTGTTAATGTAGGAGCAGAAGAATCTATTTTCAAATGCAATGTACATGCCATGCAATGCAGGTTTTGCATTTGAATTGCTGATATGGGAAATAACGAAAACTGCTTTAAGCATCATGTGTGACAAAAAGCCTAAGAATGTGCAGACATCAGGACACAGAAGGACCATCTGTGGAACAGGGAAATGAATAAAGAACAGACACAGATGTTAGAAATTTAGAATTAAAATAGACCATAACTTTAATTAACAAGAATGGCATGTATTCAACAGGCTTAAAACTAAGACCTGTTGAATACATGCCATTCAACAGGTGGAGGGCAGAAATGACATTCTCTAGGGAAAGTGGCCTGGCTAGCCAGCTACATTGTTTCCCTTGCAACTATGGCTCAAGCCTGAGCTACCTACTGAGTTGGTAGTCCTCTTGTTCAACAGTGATGAACCGGTGAGCAACTGGGTGAGACAGCAACCCCTCTCTAGAACCTCTCAGCTTTGAGTATTTGTCTCTTGCTAACCTTTTTCTATGTGGACATGAATTTCCTGGATACCTTCCCAAGCCACATGGGGACTTTTTCCATGTCCACACTGGTCTATCTGCCCAAGTTGTGACATAGGGCTCATCTACATCAAGCAGGATATTCCACTATGAAAGCAGTATGAAAGTGGTATATAAAAGGCTGGAGCCACACTACTGCTTTATAGCGGTATTGAAGTGCAGTGACAACTGTTGGAGCTCATTGATACATACCACATACTGCTTTCATAACACTTTCTTAGCTTTATATTCTGTTTGGTGTAGATGTGTCATGGGCCCCAACAGTTTGTCAGTGCACTTCAGTACGACTGTAAAGCAGTAGTGTAGATCCTGCAATGCACTTCAATACCACTATAAAGCAGTAGTGTGGCTCCGGCCTTTTATATACTGCTTTCTTCGTGGAATATCCTGCTTGGTGTAGATGAGCCCATATACAACAGTTAAATATAGCTACTTCGCCTAAATTGAGCCAGATGTATGATATATCCGCTAAGAAAAGGCATCCCAGGGAAGGTAAAAAAACATACCCAACCTTCTATCAAGGTTGATAGAAAAATTTCTCCCCCAACCCTGCACAGAGTAACCAGGCAGAGGCCAGGGTGACTGAATTGCAGAGGGTGCTGGGCTGCTTGCACTGCCTGACTTGCTGAACTGGCCTTATACAAAGGGAGGAACAGGCCGTACGTAGGCCTGTTTTCCACCTCTTGCCAGAGGTCTCTCGATTTAAGAGCCATGTGGATCCATCTAGTCCAGCATTCCGTTCACACAGTGAACGATCAGCTGCTTATCAGGAATCCATAAGCAGGACACAAGTGCAGCAGCATCCTCACCACACATTTTCCCACGCAGCTGGTGTACATAGGCTTACTGCCTCTGCTACTTTTTCTACGCTCCTGGGCTATTGCAAGGTTTCAGGCCAGCTGATTCCTTAAGCATCACAAGCAAGGCCAAAATGAGTGCTTCCTTTTCACTGCAATCACCCACACTAGAAACTAATCTGTAACAACAAGATTCAATTCTTCACTGGAAATCTGCGTAAACTTTATTTATTTTTAATTATACCAATACAGTGCAAAATAACAACTTTTCTGGAAGCTTTTTATTTTAACACTCCTCTTTGTTCTCATATGAATCATGCATCATGAGTTATTTCGCCTGACGTCAGTAACACGGCTTCTGGGTCCAGAACCTTAGCTATTATATCTTAGCATAGTAAATAATGTACAGATACTGGAGATATTCAAGCATAGTTTTCATAATTTATTTATTTAACTCCATCATGTTCCAGACTTTTCAATAATGAAAAAATTCAGAGTGGAAAAGCAAAATTCTGTTTAGAATGTTTTTATATGTGGCTAACATGTGGGTTAGGAAAAAAAGGCTTACCCACATTTAGCACGTCTGTCTTCAACTTCTGTTAATACGTAATATATTTATGAACACAATATATTAATATGTACGTTATTCTAGGATTGTCTTGAGTTTATATAATCCACTGTAGCTCCTAATGGGAACAGAATGTAAGCAATAGCAAAAGTTACAATGTTAAAGGTGATAAAAAGAAATCAACATTCTTGCATGCAGAGAGAGATATTTTTTGTGACTTGAAGAATTGGGAAGTAATTAATAACTACTTTTAAAAAAGAGAAGAAAGTAAACTTATACTTTAATCCTCTGTGTCTCGCTCAGAAATAAGTCCCGTTGAGTTCAGTGGGTCTTACCTAGGATTGCCTAGGATTATTACCTAGGATTCTGACTTTTATACTGTTAGTTTTACTCTACCCTGTGCCTGTTTGGTGCATTCTCTTCCCCTCCTTATTGTTTTATTATGATTTTATTAGAATGTAAGCCAAGTCTTGCTATTTTATTGTTTTACTCTGTACAGCACCATGTACATTGATGGCGCTATATAAATAAATAATAATAATAATAATTGCAGCTTTAATGTGTACCTGTTCACCCATATAAATACTTTTACTGTTCTTGAAACCTATGCTAAGATAGCTACCTTTTTCGTGTGCCTTTAACAGTTGCAGTGGCTGGCAAAGAGCCAGTAGGCACTGTTTCCTGACATGAAAGTGCAGTGATGTGATGGCAATGTTACACATGTTGAATTTGTGTGCTTGTCATACAGTAGTTAGGCACGCAACTTTCGTCAGGATAAAGCAGCAAATCTGGTTCTTGTTTACTGATATTTAATATGTATCCTGCATTTTCAGTAAGAAAAGGTGGAACCTGTATACCAAAGGTGCGAAACTGATGGCCTTCCAAATTGTCTGGCCAACAACTCCCATCAGCCCTAGTGAGACTAGCCAGTGGTGAGGGGATCATGGGAGTTGTAGGCCAAAACATCCGGAAAGCCACACATTTCCCACCCCTGTTGTGAATATATCCAACAGTTTCTAAATGATTACAAGCTTCTGTTTAAGAATTATATGTTAAAATTGGTCTTTAACATTTCTCTAATTCTCTTTTCTTTTTTCTCTGTTGACAGCCACTGCCGTCTCCAGTGAACAGAATCCAGTAATAATCATAGCTGTGGTAGCTGTGGCAGGCACTATCATTCTGGTCTTCATGGTCTTTGGCTTTATCATCGGACGAAGGTACTGTTTTCAAGCATCAAGACAGTTTAAACCTATGGGGTGTTTTTTTACATTGAAAACCATATTATTGGCTTTTTGACTCTGAACAATGTCTGATTAAAAGCTTCTAACTTTTTATATTACATTATATTATATTTATTACATTTCTAATCCATCCAATAATTAATGTTCTTTATATAGATTACAAACAATTAAAAACCATAGAACAGTTAAGACTATAAAGTACAATAAAATATTTAAAGAATAAAATACAGAATAATATAATACAATACAAAACAACAAACTGCACAGGAATTGATAAACAGCCATAAAAATCCAGAACTAATAGCCATATTCTTCGTTTTATCGATAGTGATATTACTAAAATATGGCACGGATAGTCAGTGAACCTTATGCCAGTGGAGGCATTGCTTATTTAAACTGTTTCACGGACTCCATAATAATATTGATGAATAAGGCCGGGGTCTAAACAGTCATGTACAGTATTGTGCAAGTGCACCAGGGCTTTTCTGGTGCAGACCGTCTTTCCCCTCCTCAAGGAAGCTTCTGAGAATCCAAGGACCTCTGTATAGGCATAATATAGGTCATGGCTAGGCCAGGCCTATATCCTGGGATTGCCCCTATTCATTTAAATGACACACAAGGGATCCAGGGACGACCCCTGGATGATCCCAGGATATAGGCCTGGTTTTGCCATGGCCTTAGTGCAGGACATGCTGGAGGGGATGGGGGAAGGTCAGCACTTCCCCATGTGCACATGGAATACTTTCTTCTTGTGGATTGGAAGTAGACTAACACATAAGTAGTTGCTGAAATGCGCTGTTCTTCACCCACACAGACAAAACCCTCCTGAGAGATTCTCTTTCACCATTTGTTAATGGACTGTAACCACAGTGAATTAAAACTTACAGGGAATTTAGGCATATACCTAACATTCATTTCATATTTATAATAGTAGAGCTTTCACTATATGTTTGCGTGTTGGGGTTGGGCGTTATTTTCATTTTTAGTAAAACTGTCCTTTTTTTATTTCTTTTTTTTTGTTCTCTCTCTCTCTCTTTTGCAGGCATTGTGGCTATAGCAAAGCTGATCAAGAAGGAGATGAAGAACTTTACTTTCATTGTAAGTGTTTTGCTGTTATTTCCCCCAGGAATTTCCAGACCAATTATAATGCATTGGGACTGGCAGTAATAGAATAGAGACAATACTAAAACAACATTCTTGGAGAGGAACAACTATAATAAATTTTAAAATGCTGTGTAAACAGCAAGTGTGAAGTTAAAAACTGTAAAAGAAGTATGACCTCTTCCAAAAGGACACAGAATAAAATCAACATTGTTCACACCACAGATTTTATTGCTGTACATTTGTGTGATATATGGTTGTTTTCCAACCCCCAACCCCCATTTTCCTTTGGTTGCTTTTGAATAAGTGTTTCACAATATCCTAATGGTCCCTCATGAGATATTATGATGGATAGTTGTTGGCCCAATTGCAAGTCTCTGAGTTTGAAAGTTCCTTAGTCCTGAGGGTTCCACAGTCACCTAGGCTTAACATAATTCAGTAGAAAAAAGCCCTACCTTTCATAATTTGTTTCAGTGACTAGCCAATCTGATATTTATAAGAATATATGGTATAGGAAATCATTCAGTCACTCAATTAAAATTTTATTGAAGTCTTGCGATTTATCAATCAGATTTTTTAGTGGATAAAACCAGCATTATATTATATAAAAAGAGATATTTGTGAACATATTTAAAGAAGATAACAGAAATAATGTACATCCTGAATGTGATCCTTTGTAGTTACTCATGCATTTTCTGTATCACATTAAATGAATCTCATTCAGATATAACTGTGGACAGAACTTGTAGTTATTGAGTACATAGGGGGACACAATTACAGACATGTAACTGAAACTGAAGAGTTGTGAATGCCAATATGTGTGCAGCTATTGAAATCAGTGGGAACATTCTTACTGATGTGTACATCCTCGTATTGCACCACAGGCCAGAAATAGTTGCATACAACATCAGGCTTGCACTCCAAATGCTATGCTCAGTGAACTCAGCTATGCCAGTTCAGCAGAGGAGGCAAGGAGGATGGGCAGCCCCAATCCAGGTCCTCTTTCACCCTGAAGTTGATCACTACTCATGGTGTCAATTCTCTTTTATCTTGAATTCACCTCTATGTGCTTAATTAGGGTTCCCTCTCCCACTGTGGTCTTAGATTTTCTCAAAAAACACTCTGCATGTAAAAACCTGTTTCTGCATACAGATCCCCTTGGCTTGATTACAGTAATTGGCTCAGAAATCAGAATGTGTTATTGAATGAAGGGTCTGGTTTTCTCCAATTAAAAAAAATCCAAACTTAAATGCTGTGGACAATAATCCCGCAAGACATGCCTTAAGTGCAAACATGCCTTCGTTTCCTTTTTGCATTTTTTCTATTTTTGGTTCCAGCAGGTCCCACAGCACTTTCTGATGCTAATCTGATTCAATAAAAAAATCATTGCAAATGCCATTCACAAGGATTTCAATTTAAATCAATTCAGATCTACTCTTTAAATGTGGTTAATTAATTAACTGATCGATTAATACACATTATTCAAACAACACTTGGTAAAAACAAACACACAAAAATCTTTAAAATCCCCATTGTGCCTCCAAAGAAGAATGTGTCCACTAGTTAAAAGAAGTTCATCTAATCATTATGGGCAGTACCTAATGTTGCTGTTGCCCTCCCGCTGGTTCCGTTGCGCTTGCAGGACTCACTGCTTGCACAATAGGATATAGCACCTCCAACATTAATCATGGACACTGGTGGAAATGCTCATTTCCAGAACAGCACAGGTCAGCGGAGCGTCCTTCTGCTTTTTGCTCATTTACAGTTGCTACAGGTTGTACTGTGGGTGGCGGGTCCCGTTAGCAAAGAGACAGGCTTATAAATTACCCTGTGAGTTTAATCTAGCTTCTTTCTGGAAGCCAGAACATTCTGTGAGTGGAGTTCCACTCACAATGCTCTTACTGGCAGAAAAGGAGGAAAGCCAATCCTCATCTATTCCCCTCTCTCTCTGCAGCTTCTGGTGCCTCTCCAGAGCAGAATGCGGGAGATGGGGGATGTAGGGGACTGCAGGAGGAGGGAGGAATTGAAGAAGACCTGTGTCTCCTCCATTCCATAGTGGGAATCCTCTATTGGATCAGAAGCCCCCTATGAGCTGAAGGAGATACGGTGATTTAAGGTTTCAGCTGGAGATCCTTAGATTGCTTTGAATTTCACTACAGAGGGTCCCGTGGCTTTCTTGAGTGGCCTTTTAGGGATGTACTAGAAACCGGAGACCTGAAACGTGGGTGCACCAAAATTCACTCCCTACCCTTTGGATTGCTATTCCTTCCTTACCTGTAGTTAGTTTTACTGTTAAGTTCCTCATAATGCACTTATGACCTGGGTGTCATGAATCTAAGCTTTTCATTGTTGCTCACTGAACAAAATGACTGAATTGTCAAATGAAATGCAGTGGATCTGAGAACCTGCTTGACTGATAATACCAGTGTCAGGTTTCATACAATGCCATGTCACGATGTAACAGGAAAGCCATTCAATACACTCAAGGGAAAGTTCTCACGAAGGCTAAATACAGCCTTATCAATTTAGTGTGGCGTGCAATTGGATGCCTTCTGTCCCTTCAGTGACAGAAGGCATCCATGAGTGGAATGGGAACAATTTTTGGTGATTACCCTTCCTATCTCCCCCAGTTCGCAGCACCTAAATCTGCTCCAGAATGTTAGGAGATCTTCCAGAAGAGTTTGTGAGGTGATATTGGGGGGAGGGGCCCGCATGCAGGACAGACAACTGCAGAAAATGGTTTCTTCCCTGTTCCTTTGGCAGGTGCCTTCCACCAGCAGAGGGGAAAAACACAAATTGCACATTTAATATCAGTAGAGTATACCAGGGAATATTTCTTGCCATACAGGCAATAACAGTCTTTGCCACCATATCGTCATAGTAGTTTTAGTGGCCAGATCTATACTACTAATTTAAAGCGCTTTATAACAATTTTGACAACTGTATACGGAGTATGTTTGGGGCCCCAACAGTTGTCAAAACTGTTATAAAGTGCTTTAAATCAGTAGTGTAGATCCTGCCAAAGTCACTGGTTATCAGTATTCTGTTTTTAATCCAGTAAATTTTATTCTTGTATTAAAAACAGTATTTTTAATCATAGAAGTTTTATTCTAGTGGTTCCTCCATGTTCCTCTGTGTTAAGTCATAGCAAGAGTTTTAGGTTTGACTTTTCCTACTCTCAGAAATAAAAACAGCCTGAGTTCATTTATTTTCCCCAAGTTAGGCATGCCAGTACTTAAATCACGGGATGGAATCCATTTGGTTTCCTTCCACTGATAGAAGGCATCCATCACATTTTTTAGTGATTGCTTGCCTCCATGCAGCCTCGGCACTACCACCACTTAAAAAAAATGCCCTGGAAGACTGGGGCACGTCTAGAGCAGACCGCCGGGGTGGGGGGGGGGGGGGAGAGAATTACTGAAACGCCTGCCCTTCCCTGTTCCACTGACGGAAGCCAACCATCCTTGGAGGGAAACCACTTGGATTCTGTCCATTGCATTCAAGTATGGCTTGAAAGCATTCCTCTTTAGTCTAGCCTTGCAGAACAAATAGCAAATCGTAATGGGAATCAGGATGATCACATTATGAGTGTTGCTTGTTTTCAAAATAAAGCAATTGCAAATATCCCACTATAGAAATGGAGCTGCTCAGAGGGAGTGGGAGCCTTTATAACATGGTCTCATTTTAGTTATAGCGAGGATCTTCACATCTTTAAAATACTTTTAAGTTCTTTTAAACATTCCCTGCCGGGTAATGTCTGAGAAGGAAATGAAATTAATTGTTTTTCCTTTTACGCTTGTCTATAGGGAAAGGGAAAGTGCTAGCTGAAGAATGCCTCTCCCCAGCATGATGTATTTTTAGATGATACGTTTCAGGGAAAATGTAAATAGGTTAACAGCCTAGCCTTAATAGTCAGAAACTGAAATTGAAAATAACACTTCATTCCTTCATTGTATTCCTTTCGAGAAATCTAGTTATCCAATATCGAGGGAAGTTTAAAATCTGTCAGAAAAGATTACCTACCATGAAGCCTACCACAAAGTCTTATGATTTTTTCCTTTTTATCAGACTGTTTCCCCCCAGAACTCTTAGATAGAAAGCATAGCATTTAATTTGATATGATCATTGTTTCCAGGGAGAAATTAAACACCGTGCTATAGTCACCAGCTATTTCCAATTTTGCATCCTTTTGTTCCTGTGATGTAGAGGCAATTTTTTTATATGCTAAAAATGTTAGACTGGATTTTCACAATAACCTGAAAGAGCAACCTTTTAACTAGCTCCCAGAGCAATAGATTTAACAGAATGTCCAGTCTTCCCTTTCAATTCCCTTCAACTTTCAATAACCCCAAGTGCTACATCTTTAAAGGTATAAACACAATGGAAGAGTTTAGTCAACCAATTACAATTTACATTTTGTTTCCTCCTACCATTTTCTTTTAACAATGTATTTGAATCTGAGGCAGCACTACTTTATGTTAGTATGCCAAGAAAGCTTTGGCCTGTCAAAATGTTTTATGACAGCTTGAATAAAGTAACATCAGAGACCCATTTGAGATTCACAAGGTTACCTCCAATCCAGGCCCCTTATCACAAGCGCAAGAAGATGGCTCATTCTCCATCTGCTTGCTTGAAAGCACAATATAGAGGTTAACCTATTGTTTTCAGCTCTCTTTCCCTTCTGGTTATGGACGTAAATAAAAAATGAGCACTTATCAGCTCCAGAAGCTGAGCCATTATCATTACGATTAGCACTGAATCTATTGAAAAGTGCAGTGCAGCAAAATTAACCTCTGGGGAAGATCTGAAATAATTTCTTACAGATCCTGAGTATGCCCATTCAGCTCAGAGGACGACTTCCCATAGCAGTATTTTGAAAAACAACAGTTACTGCATTTGCAATGCATGAAATACCAGCTTAATATGTCAGATGTGACTATTCCATTAAGAGCTTACTGGAAAGTGATGGAAGCTGTGTCTCAAATCAGCTTCTTGTTTGCCCTGCGCCTTCCTGATCTGGCGGGTGTGTTGTCTGATACACAACACGCTTTGTAGTGCTGCTTCTCACATTCTATTTTTTTCCCCCAAATACAAGCATACTTACAAGTAGGTATATTGTGAATGTACATTCCCCCCCACACACTTCTCTAGATACATAAATAACAGCCCAATTTCTCATCAGACTAATGTGCATGCCTGGGAAGGACGGCAGAATTTCGTTCAGAACTTGCCAAATTCACACTTCCCAAATCAATATGAACCAGAACGCAGTTAGCCTTCAGTATTTGTACTTCTCAAAATTTAGTGAGGCAGTTCTCCAAACAACAACAAAATGCATAAAAAGATGTGTATATAAAGGGAAAGTGCATTTGCTACATTTGGGGGAAATACACATGTACACAAGTGTATATTAGTGGTTAAAAGGCACAAACCACATTATATTAATAAAATCTACTTGAAAAAAGTACATACATTAGACCAAATTAAAGTATTAGACAAAAATACATATATTAGATAAACCTGAGTACAAAAGTTTAGGGAAATGCACACAAAAGTGTCTACTATTTTTTATCCAGACTTAAAAAGAAAACGACACAATGAATTTAAAATGAGATACTGAAAGAAATTGAAATTAGCAGATTGTCCATGCCTAAACTCCACCAGTTGACAGATGGGGAAGCTTGCATAGATTCCCTACAGTATTGGTTTGCACATTTCCCTATTCACTAGTGCACTCACAGTTACATAAGATACGATTGAATTTTGTGGCTCAACAATAAAGCAAACAAAAGAGAGAAATTCCAAAGCCCAATACATGGCTATATATCTTATTTGGCTGTCAGAGACAAATACAGACTATTTGTATACATCTCCTTAATACTCCTATCATGTTTAGGGTACACAACTGTTGGTGTGTAATTTGTTGGATATTGAAGAAGTTGATAATGTACAGAAAGTCAAACAATGGTATGATTAGAAACAGTGTTTCCATTGAGGCAGGACTATGAAATAACATAAGGCAGTGATCAGCAACTGGAACATCCAGGCCGCCAAATCAGTATCACCTGTTGGCCCTCCCAGTTGCCAACCTAGGGGAAATGGAAATGTGTAGTGTGTGGTGAATATGGCAACAGAACTTATTCTGGGGAAGGAGGAAGTTGGGGCCTTTATTATTCATTCCTCATCAGACTGGTCAACCTGTTGACTAATTCCAGACCATGAAAGAAAGGGAATGTGTAAATGTATCCTGAGGAATACCAGATTGCCTTATTCAACTGGGGTGCTTTCAGATGAGTCTTCCACTATGCAATTGCCCTGTCTCACTTATGGAATTTTATGGGAGCGTCCAGACGACAACATCTTCCATTTGTAATGATCCAGGGCTTTCCCACCACTTCTTTCGTCCTTTTTCCTACCATGGAAAAACTGTTAAGGAGGAAAAGAAGAAATAGCTTCACAATGCCTTTTGATTGGTAATGCTTGGAGCCAGCCATTGAAAGCCAGCCATGGTTTGGTGGGAGCTTCACTGATCTAGGGAGTACTGTGCGTAATGAAATTCCGGGGCTGGCTGCACAATAAGTGCTTTGCTTCATCACAGTCATGCTTTCTTACATCATTACAGTTAAATTTCCAGGCACCAAAACCTACATTGACCCTGAAACCTACGAGGATCCAAATAGAGCTGTCCATCAATTCGCCAAGGAGTTAGATGCCTCCTGTATTAAAATAGAACGTGTGATTGGTGCAGGTAAGCTGGCTATGGCTTCCTTATACAATTCTTCCATTTAGTCAGGATCGAAACTCATATATCATGATGACAGGCAAATAATTATATCTCGCGCATGGAGCTTTTTGCCTGTACCAGCATGGTTAGAAGCAATGAATCTTCACTTGCTCATAAATGTAAAATAAATAAATAAGCAACCCAGTGGTCCCAAACGTGTGTGCGTGTGTATGTGTGTGTTTCCACTTAGGAAAATTAAAATGTTACTGCATTTTATAAATGCAAATATTTGTTTTCCTTCTTACATATTATTGAGAGAAGGAAGTGCATTTGAGTTTAAATCCTGAACGTGATATATTTGTGTAAATATTTCTGTTAAACGCCAATGGTGGGGTTACTTATGTGTAAGTGTAAAGGATCAACCATTGAAGTCAGGTCACGTTTGTTATAACTAGGAGTTGTTTTTATAGAGCAAGCTTTTCATAGGGACTATTCTTATGCCATTTTAACATATTTCATTGCTACAAGAAGTCCTTGTCTCGGCATTTGTGTGTGATGGTAATTGTCCTGTCATTACATTGCTTTTCTTCCTTTTTCCGCATACTTAGGCAGTGGGGTTGGTGCTCTGGAAACTTGTTTCCATTTGTTTGCATTAATAAGATACGTGACATTTTTATTACACTACTTCATGTAGTGAAATTAAGTATCCATGGGCAAGAAAAATATCAAGTACCTGTGACTCCTGGTGGAAACATTCTGTGATTTCCTGTTTTATGTTGTGCTTTTAGAGTCCTATTTTTCTTTAAATCACCCTTACAACAGTGTGACAAGTGCTGCAAATTATGCACAATAGTTCTTCATTAAAAAGAAGATTAGATTGTAAGCCTATGCGGCAGGGCCTTGCTATTTACTGTTTTACTCTGTACAGCACCATGTACATTGATGGTGCTATATAAATAAATAATAATAAGAAGAAGTGGCAATCACTATTTAAAAGCTGACGTGAAACACTTACAGATCAATCTTATGTGTGTTTACCTGGAAGTAATTTCTTGTCAATTCAATGGGGCTTATTCTGAAGTCAGTGACCTGGTTTCCACATCACCCTAAGTCACAGTGGGTTGTTCTCGTGGGGAATTGCAGGGTGACCTAGACATCTGAACCCAGATCAGTTTTTCTGTTGTGCATTGTTTTTGCAAGCAAGCCACCTTGAGAACCCATGGCGTGCAGTGGGGTTGTTTAAGGTGGCTTGTTTTCAGGGTGGCTTGTTGTGACTTCTGAACCTGGCAAGGGGATTTCATCATTGGTTGTCAAGAACGGTTAGAGAGCCGCCAGGCAAGAACAGCAAATTCCCCTGTCAGTCCTCACTATCTCGTTACTGCTGCCACCATTCTTCCTCATCCCTTCTTAATGCCCTTTGCCCCAGGATGATTTTTTAATTATTTTTTGTAGAAAACATGAAGGAAGGACCCTAGAGAGTGTCCCAATCACGTTCGCAATTCCCCCCCCCCTTTTTGCAATTTTGTGTAATTTCCCTCAGAATTTTACTGCTCTGCCTTGAAATTTACGTACTTTCCCCCTCCATTTTATTACTCTGTCATGAAATAGGAATACATTTAGCAATCCACTTCATTTGTCAGTCTTGAAATTCGCATATCTTTACACGGTCAGTGCCACTCTGTCTTGAAATTTGCATCTGATTAGTGATCCCACTCTCTGCACTGTAACCCTCATGTACATCTGACAGCTTGCAATGGAGAAGAGTGAAGGAAAGGGACAAGCAGGAACGGAACTGAAAGCAGCTGGTGGCTGCAGGGTAGAAGGAGCTTTAAGGGTGGGTGTTATTACTTCAGTAGAATGTGAAGCAGTCTTTTAGAGAGAGAGAGAAAGAGTTCTCTAGCAATGGAAGTGCCAGGTGGAAGATGAAATTGACAAGGACATCGACAAAAAGTGGATATGGCTGTGCTGGCCTCAGTGGTGGACAGGCACAGTCTTGCATTCCTGCACAAGACCCCTAATAGTTTGCAAACACATTCTCAAGTTCATAAGGGCTCAGAAACTGAAATCCCTTTGGCAATCTGATGCAGGGGCGGTGAGGTTTCGCTCGTGAAACAGTAATCCCAATGGACCAATTGCAGAAAGGGTGCTTATGTAGGGAATGGGGAAATGAGGGTTTCTGCCACAAAGGGCTCTGGGATACATGCTGGTAGGGACTAAAGGGGGAAAAAGCCACAGCAACCCACCTACCATAGCTTATTCTCAGAGTGTATAGGCTTGCAGCCTGAGCAAATATGAATGATGCACTAACACTAAATTTGATGCACTAACTCATACAGAATCCTCTTGTAACATTTATTTAACTTTGGCTATTGGGCAGCAGAGAAATGAAATAAATAAATATTGATTACATTTCTATACCACTCAATAACCGAAGCTCTCTGGCCAGTTCACAAAAATTAAAACCACAAAATACAGCACGAACTACAATATAAAGTATAATGGCTTAAAACTGCAGCATAAAAATGCAACCAAAGTAAAAACCTAGCAGCAGTGCAGAGATTTAAAATGCAATAACAAGTTTAAAACAGCAAAGATAAAAACTGAGATACTAGAAATGTTTGGGAAAATAAAAACCTCTTCACCTGGCGATCCTCTCTAGGAAGCTCATTCCATAAACGGGGTGCCACAGCAGAAAAGGCCATTTGCCTTACATCTTTTGGCAGGAGTTTATGGTCTTTCCATTGAAATTAGTGGAGTTTCTTATTGATGCCCCAGTCCTACATTTGAACGAGGATATCTGCCTACAGTGCTAGCGTACCACCATGCTGTGTGATGCTGTGCTGGAATCATATTTTAAATTCCCCATCTAGGCGTTTATGTGCAGGAGCAATTTAAAGAAAGCTCAGGGTATCACAGATATTCAGAGTCTGAACCTTTAAGCCTTGCTACGTACATTCACCAAAGGCCAGGATTATAATAGTTCACCATGCAGGTAAACTTCCGATGTGAGTTGGACTCTCCATGGAAACAGGAGACATAAAGGCCGTTCCATTGTTGTTTTGAAGGACGGTTGCTGGGAAAGTGGAGATGTGGTTCCCCGGTGGAGGGTTGGTTTTTGCCCAGCAGTTTTACAGGGGAAGTTCTTCAAAGCAGCCCACTGTACAGAGAAATGCAAACAGGTCTCTACTGCTTGAAAGGTTGCCCTTGAGAAAAGTGAGCAAATTGAGATTGCTTCAGAAA
The DNA here is from genome assembly GCF_023053635.1 of Elgaria multicarinata webbii. Lineage (NCBI taxonomy): Eukaryota > Metazoa > Chordata > Lepidosauria > Squamata > Anguidae > Elgaria > Elgaria multicarinata. The sequence continues at coordinate 101,523,258 of NC_086174.1, forward strand.
TTGACCAGAAAACTTCCCAATTTGGTGTGGGGGAATGGCTTGGATCATTTCTGAGCCAATCTGACATGAGCCAGGGGGATTTGCCCCTATGTAGTCGATAGTAAACAATACCACCTTGGTAGGCGAAGATTGTGCAAAATCCTCAAATCACAGCAAGTGTTCACAGGCTTAGAACTTCACTGAGATAATAGGTGTGTGTGCATGGTTAAAGCAGTTGGAGGCCGCATGAGACAACAGCCTTATATTAACAACCTCAGTTTCCTCTTCTTTTGAAAACTGACCTAAATTCAGATTTAGTTGGATTTTTAAAAACAAAATTAATTTTCCAATTGGGTAAATGAAAGTAAACTCAGGACACTGTGGCAAACAGACAGTCAAATCTAGATGTACCAGTGCCTTTGATGATGCAGCATAAGTGTTCATAGTGGGCTTATTTCTGGTTCAGTTCAGGGATCATATTTACCAAAGCAGTTAGAGAACAAAGTGGCCCAGGCTGACAAAGAGAAAAAGTAATATCTGTACCACAGTTTTCTATCAAATATAAAATATCTGTGTAACTGACAGACAGACAAGTGCATCAAAATATTCCTCTGCTATTGTGGTGCAATTGGCTGTGGAGTAAAAAAGCCCTCAGTTCTTTGAATGGTTGATGTGCATGTTTGATGAAGGCACTGTAATTTTGTTCTTTTTCTGCTGACATGTTCATGATACCACCTATTTTGCACAGCTGTTGCTATCTGTCTTCCTAACTATTGTCTCTGTTAGGTGCATGCCTAAGGTTTTTATAGCGTTCTCAGCTTGCTGCAGAATAGGCTAAAATGTGATCATTTTGGACCCGAGATTGCCAAAGTTAAGTACTTCTATATTCCTTTGATTTCAGTGGACAATGCTAACAAAGCACTTGCTTAAATATTTTCCATTAAAATCACTGGAACTTTTGCAACACTATCTTATCCATGTCTACTCAGAAGTAAGTAGAATATACCGAGAATTATTCCCAGGTACATTGGTATAAGATTGTAGCCGTAAGGTGCTTCACTTTCATTGGGTTTTGCATGGGGTGGGGAGCGAGATTGGTGGCAATTGGTGGGTGGATTTCCACCCAGGACAGTTCCAATGGGCCAGATGTTGTCAGGCGGTGGGTGCATCTCTTCTGAAGCCCCTTCTCCTGAAACCCTGCTCTCTGACATATTTCTGACCCTTTCCCCTACCTCTGTGACAGAGAAGCCCAGACCAATTGTTTCATCCATGGAGACAGCCACAAAGCAATGGCTCAATACCCCTCTCTACATGGAGAAAACAATTTAGCTAGCATCTGGAGGAGCACCTCTTCCAGGTACTGGCTGAATGCACAGCCAGTTTCATTTCTCCACCTTCTTCCAAACACCTGCTGAGTAGCTTCTCGAGACACCATCTGAATGCACAGCCTGCTTAGCTTCTGCCTCACCTTCCTGGATCAAGGGAAGGTGAAGGAGGAGTGAAGCAGTCCTTGGTGTTCCTTGAGACACCAACTGGGTCCCAAGTTAGTTCATGGCTTCCCCCGCCCCTTCCCCAATCAGAGAAGGTGAGAGAAGAATGAACCCAACTGATCTGCGGACTTGAGTTGCTCCTTGAGGCTGCCGCACAGTTGCTGTCCCCCCTCATCTCCCTTCTCAGAGTGGAGAGGGCCTCACGTCCTCTGTGGGCCAAATGGAGTGGCCTGGTGGGCCAAATTTGTCCCGTGGCCTAGAGGCTCACCCTCCAGGGCTTTTAACCTTCTTGATTTGATCCACATCTAGCATAGGAATAACTGGTAGCAGTCAGTTGTCATAGAAATGTATAAGGCTGGATTCTGGTGTTATATCAGTGTGAACTACCGTACTTAGTAAGCCATATGTTTTCCATTCCAGGAGAGTTTGGTGAAGTATGCAGTGGGCGCCTAAAGCTTCCAGGGAAAAGAGATGTTGCAGTGGCCATTAAAACCTTAAAAGTGGGCTATACCGAAAAGCAAAGGAGGGATTTTCTTTGTGAAGCAAGCATCATGGGACAATTTGACCACCCCAATGTTGTTCATTTAGAAGGGGTTGTTACCAGAGGTAAGTCAGTACCAAATCTGACCTTCAGACAACATTCTAAACGATTGTAAACTGCTATAAAGTTTCCATAGTCAGAGATTCAAAAGAGATAGATGCGCTCTGGAGATTAATGGATTTTTCTCCTGATGCGTAACTAACTAAAGCAATGTTTAGTTTATGCTACAACTTGAGAGTCATGCATGATGAAAAGATGAAGAATTTTACAATATAGAGAGAGATATTCCTAGTTCCATTTAGTCTCAGATACTATGTAGGAAGATAAGGTTTCTTATGGCCTTTCGTATTATCGGAAGTGTCATTTTCCCAGAGACCCAGGCCTTAGCTAGACCTAAGGTTTATCCCGGGATCATCCCGGGGTCAAATCTGTTCATCTAAGTGACACACAGGGGATCCAGGGATCAGGCAGGGACGACTCCTGGACGATCCTGGGATAAATCTTAGGTCTAGCTAAGGCCCTACTCACACAGCAGGAGTCTGCAGAACACATTGACATTTTGATTTCTATTGTTTAATTTTGTGAATCATGACCATATTCTGCACACAGACATTTAAGGACTTATTAGATCTCAGTCACTATGTTGGGAGCTTCAGGAGTACTCAATCCTCAGCCCTTCAAAGGAACAACATATGTTTTACTAGGGACGGGGAGACCTAGTCTGTACAGATTATGATTTCTTTAAACAAAATGTGCCTCCTTTTTTTTCTTATTCTTTCTTTTTCTTTTCCGCCTCCTCCTTCCTCTTTTTCTTCTTTTTTTAGGGAAACCAGTCATGATTGTAATAGAATACATGGAGAATGGAGCACTGGATGCATTTCTCAGGGTGAGTGAGTGCCGGAGGGAAACATATATAGCACTTCAAAAATAATATATATATGCTACCAATTTAGCATAATAAAACATTTTCAGTGTAAAATGAGAGCACGCCAAACATTAAGAGATCTCTGAATGGTCTCAGTAAAATCAGATTAAAAATTAGAAGACCAGACGGGATCAAACAAAAACATCTTTGGCCATCTAAGTGGTCCAATGTGGGACAGATATTGTGGTTTTGATTACCATCATAGACTGAGACCTGAAGCCATATTGCAGGCACACATGCTTCAAAATCGTATTTGTATCTTTTCAGCGTTGTAGAAAAGAAAGTTTCCATAAATTAAGTGCAGCAGTAATTCAGAAATGAAGGAAGCCCTTTAAGAAAAAAGTCCCTACATTAGCTTTTGCTAAAGGTTTTTTTTACAACTTTTTGTGTCAATTTACCGCTTTTGGTAGACAACTTGCAAAACACTACCAATGCAAAAAAGGGCAATAATTATATTAGGATCTGTAAGCTAAATCTACTTCATGGATCCCAAAAGTATAATATTGGCAGCATATCTTCTTTTCCCTGTATCCCTCCATCTGCTGCTTCCTTGGAATGTGATCCTACACTTCTGGAGTGTGTCTGTGGGCATGCACATGTATGAATAAGTGAATGGGGTTGGTTTTGTAGATCCCTATGGTTTCATCCCTATGATTAGAATATCCCTAGCATCACGGGACACTGCCATGGGGAAGTGGCTTCCAGTCCCATACCACATGGGGTGCCAATACAGGAAAGGGGACAGACATATATTGGGTTGTTGAATATGAGACAGACTTTAGCTGCACCACAGCAAATCACAACCACACTGATGGGGTATGGATTCCAGGGGGTTGAAATTAGCCATAGAGCCCCTAAAGTTGACCAGTTCTGATTTTAAAAGGAAACATAGGGCATGTCTACACCCTGCCTATATCCCGGAAGCAGGCTGGGACGATCCCTCCATTTGCCTGGGATAATCCTTAAGTGTAGAAAGGGCCAATTATCCCAGGAAAATGGAGGGATCGTCCCCGCCTGCTCCTAGGATCCCCTGTGTGTCATTTGGATGCACAGCAATGATCCCTGGACAATCCCTGGAAAAAAGGCAGGTGTCGAAATGGCCATAGAATTTTCTGCCCTTTCCCTCCCCCATATCTTGTTGCATGTAAACTCTGTCTCTTTCTAGTTTTAGACAGTTCTTCAGGTTTGCAAAACCATATGTGTTTCTGTCATTCATGGGTGGGTGGGTGGGTGGATGGATACATGCACATTGTTTATATAGACATCTTTTGTCCTTAATGCTTTCCATAATGCTAATAGCCACTATATTGATTGCTCCAGCAGGGGCATTCTACCATCAAGCTGGCACATTTCTTCACCCTTATGGAAGCCATTTAGTGTGAACTAGGATTTACCCATATGCAATCATACACAAATTTGCCTGCTCATATCCATCTGCTGAAAAAAGAAGAAGTGGTGTACAGATTACAAGGGGGAGGACTACAGATGGATGTGTCTAAGCCCTGATGGGCAAGTCCTACATGGATTGTGGGAGGAGATTCATGCATGAGACTGAGGTTTAGGCCAATGCCATGCTGCAAGTGGAATATATAGGTCAGGCTCTGTGTGGACCCTAAACTGCAGAGAAATTAAAAATGTTTAATTCCTTCCTTCTTAACTGCTCCAAGAAGTATTCATCCCCTTCTGTCTTCACTTCAGAAACATGATGGACAATTTACAGTAATTCAACTGGTGGGAATGTTGAGAGGAATTGCTGCAGGAATGAGATACCTGGCTGATATGGGATATGTGCACAGGGACTTAGCAGCACGAAACATTCTAGTCAACAGCAATCTTGTTTGTAAAGTATCAGACTTTGGCCTCTCCAGAGTTATAGAAGATGACCCAGAAGCTGTCTACACTACAACAGTAAGTTGTATATGAAAAAAGACACACTCCACTCAAGTACATTGTTGCACACTTCTGACTTTCCTGAGCGGTGAGAGGTTCCAGGACTTTAGAAAAGGGAGCACTGAGTTTTATGACATTTATTTGTAATATTTGCTCTTTTAGAAACATAGAAGTAAAGTAGAACAACTGAATATATTCGCATGTCAAGCTACTTGTAGAGCATAAATGGAGGCATGCAGCATGCACAATCCTGCCATGCTACATCTCAGATCTGAAGAGGAAGGTACACTGCAACCCAAGGTGTCTTCAGTCAACTGTCACCTCTTTCTCACACTGCTGTGGAATTGATGGAAGGGGAAGCAAACTGTTTTTAAAATAGCTTTTCTTTGCGTATTCTACATTATCCAACGATGTTTTTGCACTTGCACATTCTTGCAATGCTGGTTGGAACCTGTAGTGTTGGGGGCAGGCAAGAGTGCATTGCCTAAGATCTTGTTTTTGAGCATCTTGAGTCCAAATGCTGGAAAGTGGAGGCAGCTATGGAAGTATCGCCACCAGGCAGCGGGAACAGCGGCATGTAATCTCCATTCACACACCTCCAAAGTTTTTTATTTTTTATTTTATTACATTTATATCCTGCCTTTTTTCCTCTAAGGATCCCAAGGCAGCATACATAACCCTCCTCGTCTCCATGTTATCCTCACAACAACAACCTTGTGAAGTAGGTTGGGCTGAGAGTCGGTGACTGGCCCAAAGTCACCCAGAAGGTTTCCATGGCCATGTGGGAACTAGAACCTGGATCTCCCAACTCCCAGTCCAACACCTTAGCCACTACACCATGTGAAAAGAGAACCTAATGTTGGGGAGTGGTATAATAAATGGGAATTAACGATATAAAAATGGGAATTATAGAAGACATGGGGCATTGGAAAGCTACCCTGCAGTCACCGCCTGAAGCAATAGGGATACTAAGACTGGACTAGAATACAGCTATCAGAAGAAAAAAGACATCCTTTCATTGAGACTGAATGAGAGGTTAAAGTAATCAAGTTCTGAGCAGGTGCCAACAGCAGCTCCTGGCCTTGCTAGTGTCTGACTGCTCAATCTCAAAATTAGGACAATTGGGTTGGAATATTTCCTTATAAACTAAGTAAGAGTTTCAGGGCAAAGATGCCTGAGTCATAATAAAAATGAGTATTACGAGAATTGAACATTCACATTGCATGCCTGTTATTTGCAAATTTTGTTAGGAAGCTCATCACTGCACAATACAACATCTGGAGAATGTTCAGCAGTGCTCAGTGAAGGTTGATAATGTCATTGGCCCACATCTGCACTGATTACTGCTGGCTGCTCTCCAAGTGCTACGACATGGCACAGGCACAACACAATCCCAGCCTACTTCCTCAGTGCTGACTGTATTTTCACATGCTTTCTGGGCTGCAGAAAACTAGCATGCGAAGGCTAAGACTAAACTACAACCTTCTCCCTGACATGCTACTTTTTGATGCACAGGAGAGAAAGAAATGTTTAAATATGTGATCACTGAAGTGGTACAATCCTGTAATAGCTTTACCATGTGATTCTACAGATCTTATAGCTTGACTTTGCAGAAATATAACTGGTGAGAACGTGCGAAGTGTAAAGGAAAAACGTAGTTACAGAATAATTCCTCACTTTTAATGTTCCTTCACGATTGCAAGATGAACATCTAGCATTCACACTATCCATTCACACTTTCATGTGCAGATTTTTTATTTATTTGTTGTTACATTTCTAATCCGTCTAGTAAATAATATTCTCTAGGTGGATTACAATTTTTTTTTAAAAAAAACTAAAATACCACAGAACTGTTAAAATATAACATATAATACAAATATTTAAAAGAATAAAATATAATGCAAAACAAGAAACAGCACAGGAATTGAGATGATGATCATGATCATAGAATCATAGAATAGCAGAGTCGGAAGGGGCCTACAAGGCCATCGAGTCCAACCCCCTGCTCAATGCAGGAATCCACCCTAAAGCATCCCTGACAGATGGTTGTCCAGCTGCCTCTTCAAGGCCTCTAGTGTGGGAGAGCCCACAACCTCCCTAGGTAACTGGTTCCATTGTATTACTGCTCTAACAGTCAGGAAGTGATGATGATGATGAAAGTTTGATTCAGAAACTTTGTTTCTCTAGGGTGGCAAAATACCAGTAAGATGGACAGCTCCAGAGGCCATACAGTATCGCAAGTTTACATCAGCAAGTGATGTATGGAGTTACGGAATAGTTATGTGGGAAGTAATGTCTTATGGAGAAAGGCCTTACTGGGACATGTCAAATCAAGATGTAAGTTCTAAAAATACAATGATTATCTCCTTATTGTGTATAATGTACAGATCTGAATATGCAGAATGTATGAATAAAATGGATTGGGTATTTTCCCCCTGTAGGAATACATCTGAATACCTTAAGCAGAACTAATACTTTGCATTATAAAAGAATATATATATATATATATATATATATATATGACAGTGTATACTGATTATTAATCCAAATGCACAAAATCTGGGTATTTAAAATATGCTCTTGTAATAAGTACTGGCCCTGCCACTTTTCTGATCTTTAATTGCTTAGTAACTGGCTAGAGCAAATTCATGAAAAAGCATACACAGGTGATTTAAAAAATAAATTAGTATACAAAGAGCTGTGTGGTCTGTGTATATAGTGGGGCTTTTCAGCTCTTCTTCATATATGCTTTAAAAAGTCACACCTGAAAGAGTGATACCAAATCAGTCTTATGGCTGATCCATGTCACCTTGAAGTGTGTTCATTCGTAAATCTATGCTATCCTACTTCTGCATTATTCTGCAATTTTAAAAACTCCACATGAAACTTCATCTTTAAATATATATTCATAGACATATTTTATCTCACTAAGCATTTAAAAATGTATTTTATCTGAAAATATGCATTGCTCAAGCTAATAACTGCATCACAAAATTTGGAGAAGGGTGAAATCTGAAGAACTATGTACAGGAGTTACTGTTCCTCAAGCATCCCTGTCATGGAGGTTAGAGGACCTCTGAAGCAGTACAGGGGGCTTCAGCTGGGAAGGCAGCTCAACAATGGCATGTGAAGAAGCACTTCACGCTTTGTCCATAGGTCATTTTGGATCCCTACCGTTGTACAAAAGCCCACATATTCTCCTTAATACCTAATATAATTACAAAACTCTGAAAAAACAAGCACATGAATCACAATAACTTTGCTGAAAAGTTAAAAGAGAGAGGGCATGTCTATACCATGCATATATCCCAGGGTCATCTCTAGGTTGTTCCTGTGCATCCAAATGACGCACAGGGGATCCCGGGTTCAACCAGGATGACCAGAGACTTTCCCCAGGATAACTGGGACCGTGGATTTCGTGGTTTTTCTGTGGTCCCAGTACAACCCCTGTTGTTACATATTATCTTTAAACAAAATAATATAATCCTCCTACTGAAGGCAGGGTAGAAGGGTGGGGGATACTTTCAAAAGATAACATATAACATGGTGTGCATGTTCATTCTAGGTGTTAAGCTCAGTCTGTCATTTTCTTCTTACAAAATGGAAGGGGGAAAACATGTTGTCATCCCCCTGCTCTTGCTTTCGGCCTCAGACTTGTCAGGTGCAGAATGAGAGTTGGTTTTATGGCACCCAATCTAGCTCTTACAAAAGCATATGTAAGCTCTGTCTTGTGCATGGATGTCCCGTGCACAAGACAGATTTGTTAACCCTTAACAAATCCCTGAGAACAAATGGTGTGTATTTGTTGAGTAGATTTATCCCTCTAGAACAGTTCTCAATTTTGGCTCAATAAACCCTCAAATCTATAGACAAAATAGTTTATTGTCACTTAGAACTGTAACTGCAGGCTGTCACACAATATTTCTTTCATGTTGAAAGGTCATCATAAGTTTAGTTTTCCTACAGTTTTAGCGTGGTCTTGTGAAAGACCTACTATGTAGTAAAATCACTGCTTGCCATATGAGCTTTTTTGTTTTCCTTTTGCCAAGACATGGTAAGTAGCAGTTTACTTTGTGTTCACAGGATAGCTTCAACATGAGAGAATTCTAGGAATTAGGAAGGTGACTCTTCCTATGTCAGAAATTATTTTTTGAATCAGCCCTATGGCAACTCTCCCCTACCCCACATCCACACTTTGAATGGCATTGCTCATTTTCACCAGTGTGTAATAGTCTGGGACGTGGGCAGCTGGGAGCGCAGACTGAGTGCCAGGACCCAGGAGAGCAAAGGTGTACAAAGGTGTACAAAAGCTGTTAGAATAGAGTGGTTTACTGGTATAACCACAACATGACAGGAGCAATAGGCAGGGGCAAGGTTCTGTAGGCAATCCAGTGGCAGAGACCAGAGTCCAACAGGGCCCATGGTAGATACAAGTGCAGGGCTGATCAAGGGTAAGGTCAAACTTGGTCCAGAAGCCAGGGCACAGTCCAAGGTTCTAATAGTAAGGCATGGCAGAGGCAAGAGTATAGTCCACAGTCAGGAACAAACAAGGAACCAAGCACCACAGGAACAATGTTGCTGTGGCAAATGCTGGAGTCACAATGTGGGTCTTAAATAGTCCTGACTCTAGCTGCTCCCAGCTGCACCAAATTACCCAATCATGAACTGCTGCTGGCCAGGGCCTGAGTTCTGCCCTGAGCACTCTGCAGTAGAGCAGCCCTTTGAGCTCCGGCCTGGATCCTGAAAGCACTCATCACTAGTACCTGATCCTGACACAGTGGGACAATTGAGTTGGGGTCTTTGTTTCTCATAGTATACATTGTGATGACCATAACAGAATTCCCTGTTTCCACAGGGAAACAAACCAAAATATTGATTGATTGATTGATTGATTGATTGCATTTCTATACTGCCCAATAGCCGAAGCTATTAACTCTGGCCTCATTTGGTCAATTGGTTTCAGGGAATCTAGTCAGCAAAGGGAAGGCAAGCTATTCTCCATATTACAGAATAGGGATTTATTTATTACATTTTTATACCGCCCAATAGCCAAAGCTACGGTGAAGGGAGGTCCATACTCTATTACAGTGGCCCAGACAAATCAAATACTATGGGGAATGGAGTTAGAGAGTTATGTAGTTCTCTTAGTTAGTAGTTTTATTTGTTTGTTTGTTTATTAACTTTATATACTGCCCCATAGCCGAAGCTCTCTGGGCAGTTTACAAAAGTTATAAACAGTGAACATTAAAAAGTATACAAAACTTAAAACCATCAAAAATAGAAAAACAACAGTATAAAACAACAGTATCCATTTAAACAGTTGCTCAAATTCTATATTGTGGCCTACCTTATACTGCAAAACCTAAAATCTAGGGTTTAAGGATACATTTCCATCAATCTATAACATAGATTAAATTCCGTTCACACAATGGCCAATCAGCTGCCCATGGGAAAGTCACAACTGGGACATGAGTACAACAGCACTCTCCCAGCCAATTTCTCCAGTATGCCTTATAAAGGCATACTGCCTCAGATACTGAAGGTAAGGTTTAGCTATTGATAGCCTTATCAGCTTCATCGTGTGACCAAAGGTTCTAGTATTATTCTAGAATTCTACTATTTTGCATTTCATGCAAAATGAAAAGTATTATAAAAACACATAATGACTTAAATTATGAAGTCAAATAATAAATATATTATTCAGTATTGGGCTGAACCTAAATACTTTTGTGTCAGTGGAGCAAAGTTGTTTTTGTATATTATAAGAACTTGCATCATCATAGTTGCAGCTGAGTTCCACATGGAATCTACATTGTACATTGTAGATGTATACTGTGGAATTACCACAAAATGAAGGTGATTGCTTTTGACATAACTATCTATAAATTACCTTCCGTGTTTCTCCCTATGACTTTTCATATTTAGAGAGTCCTTGAATTGTTTCAGGAAGGATGGGAAACATGGGCTTATTTGTGGCACAGGGATGTTATTCAATAACTTTCCCACTGTTTAACCAACAACATTGGCAAATATTTATTCACTCATTTGCCTCTGACTTCCACCCATTAGAGGGGTAGTATATGATTAGGGCAATTACTTGATAAACTTTGGGCCTGGGTTCCTCTGCCCCACGCACCTCACTATACATAGGCAATTTCGGTGTAATTTGTGCGTTTACCCTTAGTGTGGAATAATGTCTATTTTGGTTCCCATTTTTCTGTCATTTTATAATATGTGGAAATCAAAATGTAGTTACCAAGTGAAATTTTATTTCCTTCTGAACATGTCTTTGTGTGCAAATAACTACTTGGGAAAATAATGCCATTTCTCTGTAAATATTCTTAAGATTGAGTGATGGACATTGAAGGATGGGGTGTGTGTGTGTGTGCGTGCGCGCATGTTTTAAATCTACTATATAAAATCTAAATGATGAGTCAGTTTGGCAGAGTGCAAAGTTGTTAATATTTGACAGGTCTCAGTGTCAGAGATTTCATGGACTGTCAAAATATGGGCAAACAAGTCCTTGGGGCAGAGAAAGAGAAATATTTACATTCCCTAGACACCCAGTAGAGTTTCATTCCTTTTGACACCTTCCTTCTGTACTAAATTCAAACATAAAAGGTGTCTGACAGGAATATAAGATGCCTCAAAGCAACACTTACCTATCTTTCAAAAAATGCTAAGGAAAGAACTATTAGAAAGGGGCAACTCTGACAAAATCAGTATTTTCATATTTCTTGCTGAAGTTTTGCATTGCACTTAAGGTATTTGCTTGTCCCGTAAATAGATAAATAGAGAAGATAGTTTTGTTTTCAGATTCTATTTCTTACAGCAACATGGAGAACAATAGACCAGTTATATTCTAATAAGCACATAAATAAAGCATTTTCTACTTGCTGAAAAAGAGCTTTAATTATTTTAGTGTACAGTGCATGTTTATCTACTGCTTTGCAAAACAAACAAACAAAAGACAAATCAGAAAACAAATGAAAAACAAGTGAAGATAACCACAAGGCACAACAGACATTGAACTTATGGGGGTTCATACCTGTTCTGTTTTAAAACCCAAAATCTGCACGTGAAATCGTTTACAGTTAAAATGAACTTGAAGTAATATACACGTCTTACTGTTAGCTGGGTTGAAAATTTCTAGCTAGGTAATAGACAGGTAGATTACATTGGCTTTCACAAAAATAATTTCTTGAAGGGAAAAACTAAACCTGTTCAATTAGCAGAAACAAATTGAAACATTATTTTCTCTTTTCTTAAGTCTTTGAAGGTTTGTAATTTAAAAGAACATTTTCTTAAGTCTTTGAAGGTTTGTAATTTAAAAGAACATATTGAACCCTTAGCTTTTAACATTTTAAATTTATTGTATGCTTATTGTATTTTTATGGTTTTAACTGTGCACTGCCCAGAGAACATTGCTATCGTGCAGTATAAAAATATAATGAATAAATAAATAAATCCTCAGCATTTCCTAATAATATAAATTTTGCTCATGTAAGTCCACTAAAGATTTAATGAAGCGGTTTGCACTGGAATATGTAGTGTTATTAACTCAGGCCTTTGCTAGACCAGGCTATATCCCGGGCTGATACCTGGAATCATCCCTGTGCATCCAGATGACACACAGGGGATCCCGGGATCAGGGAGAGATAATTCCTCCCTTGCCCTGGGATACAGGCCTACCCTTTGGCCCTGGTTTTTCCTGTGGTCTCTGGCTGAGCCCAAGACCGCGAACATGTGGCCCTTTTCTGCGGCTTTACCCGGCTCCTCATGATTACTCGCGCGGAGCTGGGAGCCGCGCACGGGGTGCAGTGCTACTCAGGAGCACTGCGCTCCTCAGGGTTAGGGGGGAGTGGGGAAATCTTTTCTTTTTTTAAAAAAAAAAAGACTCACTGTTTGTCGCTGGAGCGCTCCTGTCCCTTTAAAAATAAAAAATGGCGGGCGCAACGCCACTCTTCTTGAGGTTGTCGCACCTTGCGTGTAAACGAGGTCTCCCCTCCTCTCCCCAGAACAACAGGTAGGTCTAGCTAAGGCCTCAGACGTAAACTATGTTCTTTCAATCAAAACCCAGTATTGGCTTAGCACAATAATATTAGCTGCAATTTGGATCATTTGTATTCACCAATATATACCAAGTAGCAAATGGAGTGAATCGGTAGAAGTGAATAGGATAGAAATTCATCAGCTATAGGAAAGCTTTATCTGTGCTAGGTGCATGAAAGATAAGAGCAGCCTTTCTAAACCATACCACTGCCAAATCCTAAGGGGGTTAAACAGAAGGAATGTTCTAAATCCCGATCATTTTATTGTATTCTTGCTTTATTGTATCAAATGTTTTTCTGTGTTATACTTGTGTGCTTTGTGTTTCTATTGTGATGACCATTGGCTATAAACAATAAAAACTTGAGTTGAACTATAGATATCTACCTATGTGAACCTGATGTGATGTTTAACATAGACTAGAGAGATCTATGTTCAGTTCTTCTGCTGCACTTGCTTGAGTTTTTATCCAATCCGCACGCACACCTAAGAGGCTTCACTTTTATTTAAAAATATTCTTAAAATACATTCACTCCTTAATGCAGAGTATTTTCTCGAATAAAATCAAATGATGTGAAAAGTGAAGCTCCAGATCGTTTCTTCATTTCCTCTGTAGTTGTTGCCTGTCTCCATCGTTTGGCTTTGATATTAAATGTTAGGACATTGCAGTCATACCTAAACCTGCCCATTTGAAAGTCTGTTTTGATGTTACAAGTTGGGGGACACTTGGCTCAGCAAACCTACAAGCAAGAAGAATCTTGAAATTGTTGTAGATCATAAGCTGAATACGACCCAATAGTGTGATGTGGCTGTAAAAAAAGCAAACGCTATTTTGGGCTGTATTAATAGAAGTATAGCTTCCAAATTGCGTGAAGTACTGGTTCCCCTCTATTCTGCACTGGTTAAGCCTCATCTTGAGTATTGTGTCCAGTTCTGGGCTCCACAATTCAAGAAGGATTCAGACAAGCTGGAGAGATTCAGAGGAGGGCAATGAGGATGATCAGGGTTCTGGAAACAAAGCACTATCAAGAGAGCCCTATCACTGAAAGAACTGGGCAAGTTTAGCCTTGAGAAGAGAAGGCTGAAGGGAGGCATGATAGCACTCTTCAAATACTTGAAAGGTTGTCACACAGAGGAGGACCAGGATCTCTTCTTGATCATGATTTGATTGGATTTATTACATTTATATACCGCCCCATAGCTGAAGCTCTCTGGGCAGTTTACAAAAGTTAAAACCAGTGAATATTAAAAATTATACAAAATTTAAAACCATCAAAAACATAAAACAGTGTAAAAACAACGGTATCCATTAAAAAACAACAGTTCTGGGGTCCGTTAAACAAACAAACTTAGTGTTGTTAAATCCCAGAGTGCAGGACACAGACTAATGGGCTCAAGTTACAGAAAGCCAGATCCTGGCCCGAACGTCAGGAAAAACTTCCTGACTGTAGGATTAGTAGGACAATAGAACCAATTACCTAGAGGCATTCAAGATGCAGCTGGACAACCATCTGTCAGGGATGCTTTAAGGTGGATTCCTGCATTGAGCAGGGGGTTGAACTCAATGGCCTTATAGGCCCCTTCCAACTCTACTATTCTATGATGCTATGTGTTTGGAGCCTAGGTTTGAAAGCCGTCTAAAACTTTTTTTCTTTTTCTTTTATTTATTTTTTATTTTATTATTTAATTACATTTATATACCGCCCCACAGCCGAAGCTCTCTGGGCGGTTTACAACATTTAAAAATAGTAAACATTAAAAGTATACAATTTAAACACACACACACACACACACACACACATAAAAACAGTATAAAAACAACAGTATCCATTTAAAAACAACAATTGTGGGGTCCATTAAAACCAAACTTAACGTTGTTAAATGCTGTTAAAATGCTGTTAAAAATGCCTGGGAGAAGAGAAAAGTCTTGACCTGGCGCCGAAAAGATAACAATGTTGGCGCCAGGCGAGCCTCATCGGGGAGATCATTCCACAGTCGGGGGGCCACCACTGAAAAGGCCCTCTCCCTTGTTGCCATCCTCCGAGCTTCCCTCGGAGTAGGCACTCGGAGGAGGACCTTAGATGTTGAGCGCAGTGTACGGGTAGGTTCATGTCGGGAGAGGTGTTCCATCAGGTATTGTGGTCCCAAGCCATGTAGGGCTTTATAGGTTAAGACCAGCACCTTGAATTGGGCTCGGAAGCATATAGGCAGCCAATGCAAGCGGGCCAGAATCGGTGTTACATGCTCAAACCTCCCTGTTCCAGCTATCAATCTGGCCGCCGCATTTTGCACAAGCTGCAGTTTCCGGACCGTCTTCAAAGGCAGCCCCATGTAGAGGGCATTGCAGTAATCTAATTTGGAAGTTACCAGAGTATGGACAACTGAAGCTAGGTTATCCCTGTCCAGATAGGGGCGTAGCTGGGCCACCAACCGAAGTTGGTAGAAAGCACTCCGTGCCACCGAGGCCACCTGAGCCTCAAGTGACAAAGATGGTTCTAGGAGAACCCCCAAGCTACGAACCTGCTCCTTCAGGGGGAGTGCAACCCCATCCAGAACCGGTTGAACACCCCCCATCCGATCAGAGGAACCACCCACCAGCAGCATCTCAGTCTTGTCTGGATTGAGCCTCAGTTTATTAGCCCTCATCCAGTCCATTGTCGCAGCCAAGCACCGGTTCAGCACATCCACAGCCACACCTGATGAGGATGAAAAGGAGCAGTAGAGCTGCGTGTTGTCAGCGTACTGATGACAGGCACTATTATCCTTGGCCCTTTTCTTTTTTGTTCTGTTTGGGTTTTGATACCAAGATGAGATATTCTTCCAGCGTCAACTTTCTTGTGGACATATTTTGGATTTTTAATCGTTTGAGACCAATCAGTCAAATAATTGCTTTACAATTAGGCATTTCATTTTTTATTTTTTTTGCTCTGGTGTGTAATTTCTGTAGTAATTCTGTGGAGCGTTCACATTTTATTGATAAGTGTCTGAGTTTAAATTTCACTGTAATAATACTCTCTTTTTTGGACTGATGAACAGTTGTGTTGATTGTATCTTATAGTGGCTTTATTTATTTTAAATAACAAGAATTTATTACTCACAAGAATCAATAAGGCTGCTTACAATGAGATAAAGATATCAATACAAAATTAATCTTTTTTCACCATCTATTTTGCAATACCTGCTCTAACATGAATTCCCAAGCAATTTATACTAGTACCACTCCATGCTCCCCCTTTTGTGTGAGTGGGTTTGTGTTTCAATCCTATTAACCCCACTTACAATTTTGTTTAAAATACAAAAAAAAAAAAACACTCATCTTTAAATCTGGGTCTGTCTGTTTTTATTCTTGTTGTCTGCTATCGAAAATTCAAGTTCCTTGACCGACCCACCCACCCCTTTGTTGGTTGGTGTGTGTGTGTGTTTAAAGTCTACTCTCTCTCTCTCTCTCTCTCTCTCTCTCTCTCTCTCTCTCTATATATATATATATATATATATATATATGGAGTAGACGATAGAGAGAGAGAGAGAGAGAGAATGGAATTGGTGCTGCTCCTGGCTCTGGCTGTTGAGGGAGAGGTGTTTTTAGTCCCCACCCCCAAATTAGGTTCAGACTATTCTCTGCTGTCGCCGCTGCTGCTGGTCCTTCCGGATCATGTTCACAATTGCCATTGATGATAATGGAGTGGTTTCCCCACAAGTAATCCGGTGGTGTAGAGAGACAGACCCCCTCCAAAAATTGAGGTGGGGAATCACCTCATTGGAGGGCTGCTCCAAATTTCGGGGTGAAGACCCGCTCTGCCCACCCCTAGTATGTATTATAATCATATAACACACACTCACACCAAATTGCTACCAGCTATTATTTAACATGGCAGCTTTATTTCCTATGACTAATCGAAGAAGAAGAAGAAGAAGAAGAAGAAGAAGAAGAAGAAGAAGAAGAAGAAGAAGAAGAAGAAGAAGAAGAAGAAGAAGACGACTGATGGTGGTTTTTTCTACAAACTGCTGTGAAAGAGAGTGTCCTGTGCTACCCTTTAGGAACAAGCACTCTTCCATAGCAATTCTAGTGATGATATTTTCTGTCAATGTCGGTATACTTCAAATCCCCACCCCCATCCTCAATGTTTTAAGACTTTATTAGCACATTTCTCCCCAATGTGTTTTCTTAGTCTGTCCTAGGGGTTAGAGCAGTTTCCTATTATTTTTCTCACTCCATGTTCCTATCTTTTACTTCAATCCCAAATGGGCTCTGTTAGGAAGTGAAACAGTGGGTGTAATTCTTCCTACATACATTGGGTCCTCCTGCCCCATATCACAACATTCCACCTTTTCTTGTTAATATCAGACTTTCTTTCTACTGATTCAGTCAGATATGACCCAGCCAAACGGTGCTTACTCGTGTCACATTGCATTCAAGTTTAGTTTTGCTTGTTGTCAGGTTGAATATTATGGGAGGGTGATTTTCTTTTCTTCTTCTTTTAAGTACCTTTATGTTGTCCACACACTTTCAGTTAATTTTTCTTGCATAGAATGCACAAATAAATGCCTAAACCTCTGTCAATTTAAAGGCTGCTTGTTTCCCTGTTTAAAAAAAAAAAGGTGGGGCGGAATCCTATTGGGCAAAGAGCAACTCATGTATCAATTTATCAGTTGCACCCTTGGTGAATTTAATTGCTGTTCCCTGCTGCTGATTTGACTAGGTAATGCAACCATGTTCTCAGCATACACCACAAAATAATCTGTTTAATAAGCATGGAAAATAAAAACAAGTTTATTATGCAGCAACATGAATGCACGTGTCAAAACAACAGGTTCTGTTTGAAAGATACATTTCATAAAGCTTTGATTGCTTAATTTGGCTGCTTGATTCTTCATGGGCTGTAAGAATTCAAAACAATGTTGTTTTGGCTATTAGGTTATAAAAGCAATCGAAGAAGGCTATCGCTTGCCAGCACCCATGGACTGCCCAGCAGGCCTTCACCAGCTGATGCTAGACTGCTGGCAGAAAGAGCGTGCAGAAAGGCCAAAGTTTGAACAGATAGTGGGCATTTTGGACAAGATGATTCGGAACCCAAACAGCTTGAAAACTCCTTTGGGAACCTGTAGCAGGTAAGTTACTGATTATATTTCTAAGTTGTAGACTAAATTTCTAGGCTGTATTTTCTTTTCCATCCAGCTGCTGTTATCTGTCATGGGGAGGGGTGTGTGTACAGGCATCCTGTGTTTTAAGATGTTTATACAAAGGTAAAACAGAAGATAATCTATGCTGCGTTGTACGTAGTTTGTCATATAGCCAAAAGGAACTGTGAAGGAAATCTAAACAGGGTCCGTGTTTTGAAAGAAATAATTAGAAGTGACCACTCCTACTTAAGAATTTGCCAGAGTTATTTGTTCTTATTTGTTCTTTAGCCCAAAGCAGCATACATTAAAAACAATGCATGCAAATCATTACCATCCAATAAAAGAAGTTATAAATATTTCAATTGCCTTAAAATGCAAGTGATTAAAGAAGAGGTAGATGTGCTAAAATAAGCTTGGATGATACTGATCACTTGCAATCTTTCCAATGTGCTTCTATCCTGGCTTTGGACAGAAGCTGCCATGATTACTCCAGCGCATAATCTACGTCGGGAGATGGACAAGGGACTATATCCTTGACGATGGTTCTCACCCTCTCAGTAGCTTTTGAAATAATCAGCCATGGAATCCTTATGGGCCTAGTTGGGCTGTGGCTGTGGCAAGCACTGTGCTGTGTTGGCTCTGGTCCTGTCTAGAGGCAAGGCCCTAGCAATGCTGGAAGACTACTTGTCCTTTCCTCGTGGCATTTGGTTTACAATGTGCCACCTGGATCAAGGCTGTTTGGATCAAGGCTCATCTCTTATGTGAATGACTATAGATTCAAGCCTATTCTGCAGGGATAAGAAACGGCACACTGGTTCAAACAAGATACAATTATCTTTATTTCATTGCCAATATATAGCAAGTACTCTGTTTTCCCAAGCCTTTTCATTGTTTAAAGCAGTGTACTAATTGATAGGGTCCCCCCTCCTTGTTCTAAGACAGCCTTCCCCAACCTGGTGCCTTCCAAATGTGTTGGACTTCAATCCCCATGCTGGCTGGGGGTGATGGGATTTGTAGTCCAGCACATATGGAGAACACCACATTGGAGAAAGCTGTTCTAAAAGCTGAAGGATGTTTTAAAACCCTTAAGGTGCTTGCAATTGCAGACTGTTGTGTCCTATTCCTTTCAGGAAATAAAAATGCTCTCCAGTGTATTATTATTATTGTTGTTGTTGTTGTTGTTGTTGTTGTTATTATTATATAACAGGTTCGTGTTTCCCTCCAAATCTAGACCAATCAGCCCTCTTCTGGACCAAAACACCCCTGATTTCACAACGTTTTGCTCAGTAGGAGAATGGTTGCAAGCTATCAAGATGGAAAGATATAAGGATAACTTTTCAGCTGCAGGTTACAATAACCTTGAGACAGTGGCCAGGATGACTATTGAGTAAGTGAACTGTGGGCCTGTGATTTTAAAACAGAATGCAACACCTAGCATCCTGATCTTTTAAATATAAGTAACTTAAATGATACTCAAAATGATACTCAACAGCAAGTATAGGAGGTGGTGGGCACTGATAGTAGAAGAGCAATCATGTTTTTATTTTTGTTTTAGAGGCTCTGTGGTAACCAGCAATTTATAAAACAAACCATAAATGAGTACTCTGGAAAATTACACAAAATGGATGTGTCCAGTGGAGGGTTTGGCTGAGTGGAAAGTGCTTCTGCTCACACAAGTCAAGGCACATAATTATCACCAGTTGCCCTTAAGTCTTCTGCACTATACCCCATTCTGTTCTGCAGGGTCCCCTGACACTCAGCACTTGGGGGCGGGATTGTGAGATCAGCCAAAACCAGGTGCTCTAACATGCATGAGCAGATGTGCTTTTTGCAACGGCAAGGCTATCATTCCAATTAGATACAACCCAATATTAAAATTCATGGAACTTCCGTATCCTCTGCTCCCCACTGCAGAGGACTTTTTGGAGATTTGGAGGGCATACAGGAGGCTTTAGCAGAAAAGGAGATGACGTGGAAGTCCTATTCCAGTAGCAGAATCTTTCCATGGGCAGAGAAATGATTCTGGATCCAACCCACTGGGTTTGAATACACACTTGCTCCTCTGCAAATCCTTCTATTTGCAGAATGAACTAAGATCCAGGGGAGGCTTACCTCTGGAAGTGGGCAGGTGGCTTCCCAACACCACCACTCCAATTTCCTCTTCTCCCTGCAGCCTCAGAACAAATGTCTGGAATACTGTGGATGCTCATACTGGGGGCTACAGGGAGAAGGGGCAACTGGAGAAGATCACCCCCCAGGCCCTTCCTCAAGCTCCAGTTGAACTGCGCTGAGCACAAGTCTTGATCCAATCCATTGTTTAAAAATAAGGGAAAGTAGATGCACCAAAAAGGAACCAAGAAGAGCCTTACAAACCTCTTGTAGCAGGGTCCTCTCTAGACCTGCACAAAATCATCAGGAGTGCCAGTCCTGTCCATACTCCTTAGCAGCAGAGAAGTTACCAGAATTTAGGGTTGCTCTCAACGCCAGTACCTCTCTAACAGATAATTGCTAAGGATTATGCTCCCTAATCTGCTTCTCCCATGCGACAGCCACACACATCACAGGGGACCTGCAATTTAAAATGACCTGACCTGAGGGTCCTGAGTTATCCCAGGCTTCAATCCTATACCCACTTACTTGAGAGTAAGCCTCATTGAAATCAGCGGGACTTACCGTCTGAGTAGACATGTCTAGGATTGTGCTGCCAGTCTCTCAGACAAACTATAAATGGACCACTACCTTAAGTGGCATCATTCCCTCAGGGCAAAATTCATATGATCTCCTTTGAGGTCTCCTGTGACACACCTGAACACCTATGACACTTTCTGAACCAATAGTAGCAATTCTAAATGATGTTTTCATCCATTTGGCCTCACTATGCTCTACATCCACAGAGAGGATGAAGCATTTTAAATCATAAAACGGCTGCCGGTAAAACCAGACATACCCATACCTGACATCCCAGGTGTGCAAAATGTCGCCTGTTCTACAAATTTTGCTGTGATTTCTTTTCAGTTCCTGAACACTGTCTGTCAAATGCCTAAACTTGGACCTTTTTTTCTTCCCCCCTTTCCCCCTCCCTAGTGATATCATGAGCTTAGGCATCACATTGGTTGGCCACCAAAAGAAAATCATGAGCAGCATTCAGACTATGAGAGCACAAATGTTACATTTGCACGGCACTGGCATCCAAGTGTGATAGACGTTTCTCCCTTATGAGGGAGGTGACAGACTCCAGAGAACAGTGCCGGCCTTCGTCTACATGAAGTGCTGCTGGAAAACACATGGATTTTCTGGGTCCTTCCTGCAGACAACAGAAGGCCCACAAGAAGCACCTACAGACTTGAACTCCTAAGTGCCACCAGAAAGTTACTTAAAAAGGGAAAATGGATCCACCGATGGCGGCAACGAAAGCAGTGACAATAAACAAAGTACTACCTGAAACACCTATGAACACCTTGAACTCTCTAACCTCCTTTTTATCTAATGGACTTTTTAAAATGTACATAAGGGATTTTAAAAATAAAGAAAGAATATATTTGTCAGAAAAAAAATCATGATATTATTGTTAAAGACAACAAAATATTTTCCTTAAACCTTTGATTTCAAACTCCCTTTTGTTTTTGTTTTTAAAGAAATCAGTTGTGTTTCTTCTCCATTAGACCTTCTTTTAGTGTGACATTTATATCTTTGGACCTTCTTAGTGCTAAGCATAAGACACATGATTACACTGGGGGCTTTTGAAAGATTGTATGAGTTTCTAAAGACACTAGAAGTGTAACTGCAAAATGTGTGTGAGGCTGGCTACTGGGTCGGGGTGAAGCAGGGTTAGGGTAGGGTTTTCTTTATGAAGTTTACTTTAGTCTGTTAATTCCACACCACATTGATGTGGTTTGCTAATTGGCAGAAAATCAGGAAAAAAAGATGTTGCCAAGAGTTCTGATATTTTTGAAAATAATTTTATATGACTAATCATATGATCTCTTTAAACAGGAAATGAATAAAATGGAGAACCTAGCAATAATGTTCCCTAAACAAACAAAAAATCCTAGGCACTTTTAAAGAAATGGTTTGAAAGATGACTTTAGTAGTTTGCCTGGGTTAAATGGAAGCTGTACATCTGCAACTTTAAACTTGTTTAAACCCCTTTCACTGATTGATTGTAGGTGTATCAAAAAAACAGGTACAGTACTGTAGTGTTGCCTAGCCTTTTAATCAGAGCACATTGGGTGTTTATTGGTGTGTGTGTGTGTGTGTATGTGTGTGTGTGTGTGTGAGAGAGAGTGTGTTTCAATATTTCATATTAGAAGGTCTAGGAGAAATAACTGGCAAGTGGTCAATATGAGATTAAATTGAATGTAGTCCCTCTTGCAAAAATAAAGCTATAGGAGTGCAATCCAGAGAAAGGTAGGCATACCTACATCTCACTTACATTAAAAAGAAATTAGCATTTGACTGTGCTTAAATTCCACTCATTTCAACGGAGACTTCATCCCAGTTCATATGTTGCCACTTTCTGGTAGAGTCGCGAGCATGCAGATTTATCTGACATCCTTTCATCATACGGATTACCTTACATATGGTGGCACCTGGGCCCAAAAACCCAGTTGAACCTGCAGCCAGTTTACATAATTTCCCTTCTCTTTTCCAAAACAAAATAACTGTGTTCATTGTGGGAACCTACTTTGTATGTGAGGTTGTTTGCTGGAGTCGTTAGCTCTTCTATGACCTGAACTGGAGCACTGCCACCACTAACATATGATGTGGTATAAACTAACTAACTTTCTCTGGATTGCACCTTTGGGGGCCCTGCCCAGTCCAAACAGAGAAAGTAAAGCCCACTTTGGATTCGCTGAAATCAATGTTATTTGAGAGCTTAATTATGCTAGGAAGCCCCAGTGATTTTATTGGGACCAAGTAGGCCTAACTTTCTTTGGATTGCATTCCTCCTGTTCAAGCCCTAGTAACATGACTGAGAGGTGAGCAACAGCTGTGGGGCTTGCACAGAAGATGTTCCTATCAGATGGTGCCTTTGGATTTTCTATTAGAGCTATAGAGTGTAAGGCAAGTGGCAATTCAGAATTTCAATGTTGTTTTGGGGTTTTTTTACAAGCTGCTCTAGACACACGCGTTCATTCAAGACTTCTGACTGAAAAAGTAGCTATTGCGTGAGAGAACTCTTTTTAAAAAAAAAAAAAAAAAAAGCAAAACGGTTTTAATTTAATATATGCATACTTGAGTTGAGTGAAATGTAGAACTACCATAAGCAATAACGAAGTGTGTTGCAGGAATATATACAAAACAGGTGATTAATGCTGTCAAAAATATCATGAAAATCGTGAGCTACCCCAGCAGTGAATAGCTGTACTTCCAAAGAGAACTGGGCGGCTCCTTTTGGTTTTCATAGAGAAAGATCCCAGGGATCATTCATATAAATTAAGTCTTGTTTGATAATGTGGGCATCCACAATATATATAGATATATAAATAATCCTGTAAATATTCCTTTGTAAAACTTGTACATTTTATTTATACTGTCTTGTTTTGTACACACATTCCTGTGCAGTGAGCTCTGAATACATTGAAAATGCACTATATTTTTCTATTTTACTTACAGAGCATCACACACGCACACACACACACAAGAACATTTTTCAGCACTACATAATGTGTTTTCCCACATTTAGGACCAAAGATAGCGAGAGAAAACTCAAATAGATCATTTGCCCTCCCTCCATTTTTTTTCCTTTTAGAGCACTGTACAGTGTTATATTTGTCATTTTATTTATTTGTTTGGTTAGAAAAATCATTTTGATTATACTAATTTTTCTTCTTTTCCCCTTTGTAAAAGAAATCTGTAAAAAAAGGCAAACAAACAAAAAAACTTTGAATTAACATAATCCCATTATATAGACACTTCCATTTGTAATCTTTGTAATAGACTGTAAATATATTTTTGGAAATATAACAGTGTGAATAAGGGTTATTTTTCATTGTCTGTCTATATAGCAGTCACAGCACTTTATAGTCACAATTCCTCCATAATCCTTGGAAGTATTTAAATTTTAGGCAAATCTGTTGATTTATTATTAAATTGTGAGTAGAAATTGGGCTCCTGTACACAGTTGAATTGTAAAATCAGTTAGCTCAAAGTGTTTGTATCAAAATAACATTCTGTAGACGTGTCACATGGAAATTAAGTACCACTTAAGTGCCACAGCAGATTCATACTTGGACCCATCTAGGACAATGCACTCACGGAATCTGCACAGGTATCCCTGACTACATGAGAAAGCACATGTGATGTGATGTGGTGTGGTGTATGCTTTCCTTGAATCTGAAAAAAGAAAAACTATTCAGATGACAGCTGCACATAGTGCACCCAGTCAGATTGCCAGCAGTAATGCCAATCACATGTTTGGGAGCAGAAATAGAGAAGTGGATAGGGAGGAGCCATAGTTCAGTGGCAGAGTACATGCTTTGCAGGTTCAATGCCAGCATCTCCAGGTAAGGCTAGGAAAAACTCCTTCCCGAAACCCTGGAGAGCCACTGCCAGTCAGTGTCAACAATGCTGGGCTAGGTGGACCAGTGGTCTGACTCAGTAGAAGGCTGCTTCCTGTATTCCTATGTAATGCGGCTTTCCATTCTCCCCATGCCACAGAGATGATTGGTGCTATTGTTGACAGCTGGACGGGTCCTGAATGGAGCATTTCAGGCAGAGGAAAACATGCTCAGAAGCTCACGGTTTTGCTCACAGATAGTTGGACTGGTGCCTAAGGCTGTAGCTCTAATCTCGCTGAATTTGATTGCAACACTTCCAATGACTTTAATTGGTTTAGCTTGTGCCATTAACTTTCAGATTCATGTCCCTAGTTATCTCTCTATAACCTCATACAGAGATTTAGAAGCTAATAGGTTTTGCTTTTTGTGTGTTTGTGCAAAAGAAAATCACATGGGTGCAATGCAGCTTGGTGAAAATAAGTACATTTACTGGAAATGAACAAATATATAAGCTTGAACGTTATGCGTATTATAATGCTTCATCTTCTGGATCTAGGGAGAGTACGTACAAATGAGATTGAGCTTCTGCATGGACATCCCCTACTTGATTGGGAACTGAACTCCCAAATGGGTGCTATGAACAGTGTATATCTGCTCAGAACCCAGAGGGGATCTACACAGAGTCGTCGGGGCGCCCTGAAAGCACTTGCGTGCGTCTCCAGGGCGACCTGAAACTCCTAGTGTAGATACCTGTAGATACCTGTCCAGAAGAGGAGGAGGAGGAGGAGGAGGAGGAGGAGGAGGAGGCGAAAAGTTCCCAGGGCTCCTGTCAGATGCGAGGGTGCCTAGAGCGTCCTTGCTGCCACCACTCACCTCCCCGCCGGCCTCCTCCTCCTCCTCCTCCTCCTCCTCCTCCTCCGCCTCTTCTGGACAGGTATCTACAGGTATCTGCACTAGGAGTTTTGGGGTGCCCTGGAGACGCACGCAAGCGCCTTCAGGGTGCCCTGACGACTCTGTGTAGATCCCCTCCCAGTCTCCCTAAACGGGTTACAAGTCCTTTAGTGTGTGGCTCAGCATACCTAACAAATCTCTGGGGCAGCATGAGAGGTCATAACTATATACTCAAATGGTCAACATTTAAGCATTCCTTTTTCTTTAAAAACACTTTAAAGTATGCAATAATTTAGCCTAAAATCTCAATGTGGAATCTTTAAGAGAATTTCCCCAAAGGCCTGGTAGCTATGTATGCCAGAATTCCAATGAATATTAGGAAGATATGGAGGCCTATTGTTATGATGTGTTTGTTTTTAAATTCCAAATGTGAGAGTGCTTCACATACACAGTTTCCTCCATAGTTAATAGGAGCTTTGAAGCACAAGGGATGGCATATGACTCAGAATTCCTGGAGAAAGGATAGAACATGCTTTATTTCTAACATTTATAAGCTGCTCTTCATCCACAAGGGATTCCAGGGTAATGTACATAAGATTTTAAAAAATTTAATATGTATACCATACATATTAGAAGACAAATTAAAATAATAATTCTATTTGCAACACTTTCTTCTGACTGGATTGCATCTAATGCACAGTTTGTAATCTTGTATACCTTCCACGTGGCCAGGCATGGGATGAGGTTATGCCTAGGTATCATGAACCCTGTGAGCTAAACACTCCTGTGAAAGTCTCTTGCTGTGCCTTGAAAACACATTGCCACCAGGTGTTCAAATGTATTGGTGTATAAACAAGAGCTGGGTGCTTATGTTGAGAACATCATAGTTACTATTCTCAGGGCACTTGAGCGAACATACAAACCAGGTAACCTGTTGTGAGTCCACTCCAGAACTTGAATGAAGCAAGGGCCTGAAAACAACAGGAAAAGTACATGTAGAGAACATACATTTTGCACAACGTCAGAATAAAGAGAAGGTTGAAGCATGTATTTGTAGACCCCCATCCCCACAAATTGACCTAGGGTTGACATTGCTCAGAATTGAATGATTTCCATGTTTACATTGGAAAATGAAATATGATATAGCTCTTGCTGCTAACTTCATTTCTTCCCCACCCTACCTCTTTTTTGTTGCACAGGAGTCTTCAGAACTGAAAGTCTTACATTTATCGTATTAAGTTCTATTTATTCCTTTGTTACATATAAATCCTGCCCTTATTCTAAGGAGAAATGTTTTAACTGGGACTGTGCTGGATTTTTCTATATATTTATATTTATTTTCGACCACAAAAAGAAATGTTATCCCAAAATTGTGGGAAGGGGTGAGAAGTTTGCAGAAATTCCTCAGTGTTTAGGGCTTCCATGCTTACCTCGCTGTAAGGAGATGGTGGGGGGAGGGACACTCTAAGCGTAGATACATCCGTTGCTGGGGAACATGGGTGGGAGGATGCTGTTGCGCTGTAAGTTCCTGGTCAACAGCTGGTTGGCCACTGTGCGAACAGACTGCTGGACTAGAATGTCCCTTGGTCTGATCCAGCAGGGCTTCTCTTATGGTCTTATTTTACCACTTTTCTCCCATTATGTGCTTTGCAGCCCCCTGGCTGCTTGTGCTTCCTGGAAAGCCCCTGGAGCGGAGGTGGCAGAAGTTAGCTCTCCAGATGTTTTGAACCTCAACTTCCAGAAAATCCTCCCTGAAGCTGGAAGTTGAAGCCCAAAGCATCTGGAGAACTATTTTCTGCTCACCCATGCCCTAGAAGACTTAACCATAACTTTCTCCCTTGGGGAGGATACAGTGTTGCTGCCTGATGGGTGCCTGAAAGCTGCGTGAAAAGGAGGAGTTGTTGTTAAAAGGACTTCCAACAACAACAAAACGAAATAAAAATATCCCACTCAGCTTTTCAGGTAGTCAACAGGCAGCAGCAATGGAAAGCCCTAAGGAAGGAAGTCCTGTTTAAGTTCTCTAAGGCAATGGTCTTCAACTGGTCCAGGCCTGAGACCCACCTCAGACTCCCAATATGCAACATGGGATCTACTTTCACAATTGCCCAAGATGGCAGCAACATCTTTGCCATGAACCATCTGGCCTGATCTTGCACCTCACTTACTGTCTGCTCTCGCAACCCACTGGTTGAAGAGCACTGCTCTAGTGGAGTTTTCAGAATGCTTAAACAGAAGGAGATGCTGCAAGGACAGAACGGGATAAACACTGTAAACTAGTAAAGAGCATCCACCTCTTTAGACTAATGTAAGCACTGAAGCCCTACATACTAAGAAATACCTCTGATATTCTCAAAATCCCTATGAAAGAGCAGAGAAAGGACTTCCTCTTTCACAGGAAAACAAAGGGGCTGTGAAAGGGCAGGTTGGATTTCAGCACAGCACTAGTTTTAACCTCACAAAATAGATAGGCTAAGAGCTAGTGATTTGTCGAAGGCCTGTCTATATTATTTATTTAAAATGTTTTTATGCCATGCTTCAGTTCATAATTTCCTTGGTCTAATAATAAAAAACACAATAATAACTAATAAAGGGGGGGGGGGACAAGAAACTGCTTAAGTCCAAACATTTAAAAGAGGGGAGTTGGAACCAAAGCTCATAAATAAAATTCATCAGCTTGCCGTCTTTAGCATTTTGTTATTAAGATTTCTTCAATGTGTGTGCTATTTTGCTTTTGAATTATCGGCTGTCTTTGGACTATCCATTGCCCCTCAGTTTCCAAGTTTGTATTTACAATTATGGGTTCTTAATCAGTTTTTGGTTGTTGTTATTTTTAAAAACATATTGTCAATATGCTAACTTTTGCATTCGAATGACCAACATGACTTGATGGACAGGTCATAAGAGATACATATAGTATTTGCCATGACAAGTCTTATTAAGGCCGCTAAGAGAATTTTGATAAGACTGTGAACCACCCTGACATATTCCACTTATATTTTGCTCTGTCACAGTGACTTGTGATTCCTGGTCACAAGCAGCCAGTTAAAACAGATCTTACAATATTTCTGAAATATGTTTGTGTCTGGACTTGGGCAAATCTCTAGGCAACGGATATGCCAATACGTCCTTGTTCTAACCAGAAATATAGACAGTAAAGTTAAGAGAGCACTTTTAATGAACCTCAAGATCAAGGAATTTTTACAGTAGTCTAGCCAAAGGTGTTACGTGTACTAGCTAATGCACATGTGCCCAATTGGCTGGCACCCTGAATACATTAAAGGAACTTTTAACTAAGCTTCTATACAACACTTGAAAGTGGACACCCCTGATGATAGAAGAATTTGGAAGTCTAAGGCTCTAGGCTAGACCAGGCCTATATCCCAGGATTGTCCCGGGATCATCCCTGTGTATCCGAATGACACACAGGAGATCCCGGGAGCAGGCAGGGATGACCCCTCTATTTGCCTGGGATAATCCTTAGGTCTAACTAAGGCCTAAGGCAAGGGCTTTGAAATAATAATGTACTATTAATTAGGTATTATAACACAGGAAAAGTTACAGTTAATCATAGAATCATAGAATAGCAGAGTTGGAAGGGGCCTACAAGGCCATCGAGTCCAACCCCCTGCTCAATGCAGGAATCCACCCTAAAGCATCCCTGACAGATGTTAGTCCAGCTGCCTCTTGAATGCCTCAAGTTTGGGAGAGCCCACAACCTCCCTAGGTTGAAAGGTAAAAAGGTACTTAAAAGGTATTTGAATACCTTTTAAGGTATTCAAATCAGAACTGGCATTTACAGGGCTAACAACAGAATACCATTGATGTTAGTAGTCCTAGCAAGTATAGCTACATCAGTGGCTAACAGAACAGGTACTCTATGATTTCCTGGACAGGGTCTACACTACAGCTTTAATACTGTTCATAGCAGTAGTGACAACTGTTGGGTCCCAGGACACACTCCATACGCAGTTTCCAAAACGTTTTCAAAGTGTCATATCCTGCTTGATGTTGATCTGGCCCTAATGAGAGGGTGCGTTAATATGTCCAAAGATGGGAAAGAGGAGGGGATGAAAGGAAAAAAATGGACATAGTTATGATCCAATCGGGTGATTTTTGTGAGGCGATGTTGTAAATGAGGGAGTTGTGGGGTGATATAGATAGTGGGATAAAAGTGGGTTTTAGAGTGTGAAAAGTTCACAGCTTGATGTGAGAGGGGAAGAGATTTGAGGGTGTGGGGAAAGGAGTAATAGGTGGGGGGAAGTATCAGTCGCAGTAAAGAGAAACATGGGGAGACAGTGGGTTTATTTAAGCTTCAAATTCAGAGTGTGCACAAGCCTATATTTTTGAGAGCCTTTATGTTCAGGTTACTGAGAAAGGAGATGCTGCACCAAAGGATTTGGGACTGAGATGTTAGGCTCAAAGTAGTCAAATCTCCCATGGAAGCAACAAAAGTCTAGTAGAGGAGGCTGTGACAAGGTCGGGGGGTGGGGGAAGCAGAGTAGCCAACTTCCATCTGGTCAACTGACCAGCTGAGCTTGGTCAACACTGTGCTTTTTATTGGTATTGAAGTGTACTGATAATTGGAGCACATTACATTCCATATGCTGCTTTTCTAGCATTATTCCCTGCGTTTTATTCTATAATATTCAAGATACCACAACAGAAGTCATTGTGTGTGCAACAAGGTATCAGTGCACAAGAGGGACGTAGCGTCATCATAATGGGATTGTATCTCTGGCTCCACTCTGTATCCATAATACAGACAAATGCGTATTATTCCTATCTTAATTTAAGTAAAGGCAATGAAGATGTCCCCATTCCCAGTATCTATTCTGTCCGGTGATTAGAATGCTATGAGTTTTAAACCGTGGCAGTCAAGGATGACACTACTGGATGCCTAGTGGCAAGTTTTGATGGGAAGGAAAAGAATGGTCTTGAACGTAGTCCCAGTCAAACACCTGAGATTACAGGGAGGCAGGATCTCAGAAGTTACCTCAAGGAAACAAAGCCAGGAATGAGGGAAAGATTTTTCCATAGAGAAAAGTGTTCGAAAAACTGGGCTAAGTTTCTCTGTAGCTCTCTCTTTCTGAAGCTAAAATAGAACCCTTTCATGGCAGTCCAGTTCTGATACCATATTGGGATTTGAGCACTTGGCAACAAAGTGTTATGAAGGCATGAATGACAATAACTAGGCCTAAATCTGAGAGGAGAGGCTACAAGTGGAATTTAATGTTAATGCCTATACTCCAGGCATCTAAGAAAACAAATGTGGAAGAAGTAGAAACCTGGAGCATTCAGTTGTAGTAAAGGTGCTGTGGGGGAGAGGCAAGGATAGGTCAGCCTCAGTATTTTTCCCACTAAATGGGGAAAAAAAATATTTATAGCCCCATCAAACATTTAGGATCTCAGTGTCTGAAGGATTTCATCACATGCATGCTTGACTGCTAGACGATATAATTGGATGCAGGAAGGAAAGAAATAATATATAGGGTTTTATGTGAAACCTTCAATACCTTGCATGATTTTCTTTTAAATAAATAAATAAAGGCCTTTGAAGAAGAATCCAAGGTTTCAGTAATTCTGTGACATGAGTTGCAATCCCCCCGCCCAAAAAAGTAAGCAAACCTCAGTCCCATGGAAATCCCTAACTGAAGTCCCATTGGCTTCTGGGGGACTGAAATGCATTTTAAATTCTGTAGATAATATCCATCCTCATCATCCAGTAGCCCCATTGTTAGTTTTCAGTGCTATACACAAGTGTAATGGATAATCCTGGAGAGACTGGAGTGCCTAGTAGCTCCCCAGGCTATTCATACACTGTGAAGGTCATGTCAAGTAGTACTTCACTTTTTTTCCTTCACAAGGAACAAAGAGCAACAAACCTGGCAGCATACTGTGAGAAATTGTCATCAGGTTCAATTTATATTTTTCTTTATTTAAAATTACTTTTTCTTGGGCTTCTCAAGCAGAGGCATTCAATGTTGTTGTTGGCTGGTTGTTCCTTTTTATTACTGTCCCCCCGCCACCCACCCACCACCAAAAAAACACCACCAAAAAATCCTGGTCCATTCTTTTCTTATGTGTTTGATTGCCTATATATTCACTGAGGACATTCATGATCACTACTGTAAAATAAATACATAAACAATGAAAGCATTTAATCAGTCTACTGAAAACCAGGGTCTAATGCATGCATGAACCAGCATTGATCCAATGAATTAATTTGGTGAAGTCCAAAGAAAGCATTCCTACGTCCCATTTGTTATGCGATGAAAGCTATAGCCCTCTGGGACCAGGCTAGTTAAGTTTTTCTAAAAACAACAACAACAACAACACAAAACTTCTATTTTCCCAACCCTAATGTCTCTCACCAGCAATCCAGTATTAGATTAGGCAGGTACATTTGGCAGGATACACTTTGGCAGGCAACTGCACAGAAACCTAGCAAAATGTGCAGCCTACTGCACTGTATCTGTAAGGACATGTTGGGAGGAGGATCACTAATCCAGTACTGGAATTAACAGAGCATAAAACATAGCCAGTCACTGGAGCCTGCAGGGAACTTTTGTGGCCAAGAGTTTCCCTGTGTTCCTTAGGTTAGATCCATGATTGTGCTATTGCAAATGGAGACTACTGCTTTAGGAATGGGATTTCTGTGTTCCCTCCTTCACCCCTACACCCTCCAGCCCCCCCACTCCAAATCTGACATGATGCTGAATCCAACCCTTGTCTCTTCTGCAACTTCGATGGTATAAGTTTGGTTGCTGTAGTGGTAAATCTCTCCTGCTTGATAAAATGATGTATCTGGCTCTGGGTGCTGCATGGTCCTCTCCATGCCTGGAATTTTCCCTACCACTCATGAGGGTATATGAGAGGGTGGAGGGGGATGATCTCACGGTTTTATGATTGTGAGATCATCCCCCTCGTCTACACCCGGCGTGCGATATCCCAGGAGGAAGAGGACGTCGCGCCCACCATTTTGGACTTCTTTTAACTCAAGATGAGGCTCCACGGGAAAAAAACCAAAACACCTCTCGCTCCCCCCACACCCCAAATGGGCACGGAGCTCCTGAAGAACTTTGTGCCTGGGTCCTTGCAGTTACTCGCAAGGAGCCGGGACCAAACCGTGATGGTGGGCCACACGTCCCACAGTCTCATGATTATCCCAAGACCACAGGAAAAATTGGAACTAAAGGATAGGGCAATATCCCGGGGCAAGGGAGGGATCATTCCTCCCTGCTCCCAGGATGCCCTGTGCATCATGTGGATGCACAGGGATGATCCCCAGGATATCGCCCCATCTAGACATGCTTCTAGAATGATTGTCAGCTCAATGTGTGAATTGTCGCCATAGAAAAAGACTGTGATTGAGCTGCCACCTGGTGATATGAGAAAGGGCTGTGGCTCAGTGTTAGAGCACATGCTTTGCGTATAGAAGGTCTCCATTCAATCCCTGGCATCCCCAGGGACATCCCCAGGAGAAAACTCTAGTCTGAAACCCTGGAAAGCTACTGCTTGTCAGTGAAGACAATACTGAGCTACATGGACCAGCTTCTCATGTTCCTATGAAAAAATGGTGGTTAATCTTTGATGGTCCATTCACATAGGCAGTCATCATCACTTGATGCAAATCAACTAGTGATTTGGAAAAGGATTTGCAAACAACAGAACTCTCTCTCTTGTTTGCAAATGAATGCTGAAAGGACTTTGGTGAATGTCCAATTCTGTTCAGAAAGCTCCAAGTGCAATTTATTGCATTTGTGCATTGCATTTACTGGTGAAATTAAATGGTTACTTGCAGCATCTGACAAACTGGCCATTGCCTAAATTAATGGAATGAGCTCAGCAAAATACATATTTGATGTAGACTGAAAATGAATTTAATTCTTCACATTTTAAAATCAGAATCAACACATGAGAGAGAGAGAGAGAGAGAGAGAGACAGAGAGAGGCCAATGCTGACTATTCATAGCACTGCTGGCAGTTCTTTGTCTTCTGAACTGTTCAGTGTCCCAGCCTTAGACAAGCCTGAGGTTTGCAGGGTCATGGCTGTCTCCAGCAGCATGGAAGAGAGAGGAGGGGTGGGTGGGAGGAGGGTTGCATCAGTGCAATCCCATTCCCACCCATCACATATGCACTCTACATCCTGTTGGTGTTCTAAACAGCTCTTTTGTCCTCCCTCATCCACTTCCTTTCCCTCTTCCTCCCTCCTTCTCTTGCATGCTCTGCTTTCACTTTTGCACAAACCACAGTTTGCCATCTCATTGCAAGCCAACAAACTATGACTTGAGCTTTGCCTCCAAAACAGAATTGCAAACCATAATTTGATGATGGCTTGCAATATTTGTTTGGAAGGCAAGGACAAACCATAGTTTGCCAGTTTGATGCGAAAGAGGAAATAATGAATTGAGATGAGGTGGAGACAAAGGGGGAATTAGGTGAAAAGGGGAGGGAAGGAAGAAGCACATGAGCACATGGCTCCTTCCTGAAAACCCCAGACCATGGTTTGGTATTATGTGAATCCAGTGCAATGTAATGGAGTAGGACTACAACTACTATAATCCCTGACTATTGGTCATGCTGGCTCAGACTGAGAGGAGTTATTGTCCAAATCCCTGAAGGGCACCACATTGCCTTACTCTAAGGTATGGGAACATGCTAAGGCAATGAGCATTACTACTACTACTACTACTACTACTACTAACAACAACAACATATTTATTTGTTACCTGCCTCTCCCTCCGGATCGAGGCAGGGTACAACACAAATGCAAACACCATAAAATACATATAATTAAAACATTTAAAACTAATACATTATTAAAAGCAGCACATTATTAAAAGGCATCTGAAAATTTGATCTATTAAATTAGTATACACAGCCACTAACAACTATAATCCGGACTCCTTATTTCCATGTGGTAATAAGTTGTATACTCGTTGACAAGCAAGTCCTTGTTTCTTTCAGTGACACGTTGGAGGGTATGAAACGTTCTGTTGCAATGGGTACACTGAGAGATAGCAACTGGCTCAAGGCCACAATGAGTTCCATGACTGAGTAGGGAGATTTAGGTGTCCTGCAAAAACCCTCACTACTAAACACTGGGCCAGAACATCAAAGGATAGAACAGCATCAAGCATATAGAGCTTATATAGAGCATATATAGTTGGTACTGAAGCACACATTGCAGATTAAGAATTTATTTCTAATAAATCAGATTCCACTAGGAATTAGTTAACAGCATGAGTATTCTGGTGAACTTAAAGTTAACCAGAGAGTGGTAAATCTTAGAAGCAATTCTGGGCACTTGCATATTTTTGGACTGAGAAGAAGTCATAAAAAGCCAGCCAACGATTACTTTCAAACAAGAATAGTTGTTTGCCTTGTGCAGTCTTGCATTCAGCTCAGAATATAAGCATGTGTAATGACATTTCCTTTGGAAAACAATAGCTTGGCCAGGGGTCTTTTGCTCTCATTTTTTTCTTTTTAATGAGTCTGATGAAAGTTGAAAGAGTTTGGAAAAATCCACAGCATATAGAGTAAGCGAATTATATAAGAAACAAAGACAATCATCCAACTTCTGCCCTTAGTAGTAAAATTTTGTAACGAGCACAATAAGGTGAATGGAAAAAGAAATCTGAAACAGAACTGAATGGCATTTGGGGCTGCAACTCTATACCTACTTACCTAGTAGTAAACCTCATTGAACTCAACGGGTCACTCTGAATAGACATATGTAGGCTTGTACTGTTAATATAATAACAATTTAATGGTGTTTTAAGATTTATTGTAATCCATCCTGATAATGTATTTGAACTGTTGAGTATAAATCTAAATAAGAGTAATACATCAATCAATTGCTAACTTCACATTTCACACAAACAGAAGTACATAAGGACAGAAGAAGAGCCCTGCTGTATCAGACCATGGGTCCATCTGGTCCACCATTCTGTTCACACAGTGGCCAACCACCTGCCCACGGGAAAACCACAAGCAAGACAGGATTGCATCAGCACCCTTCTGATCATGTCCCCCAGGAACTGGTGTACATAGGTTTACTTTCTCTGATACCGGAGTTACTATATTTACTTTTGTGTAATTAAGCCCCAGTGTTATTTTTTTCATGTAAAGTTTCTCTGAGAACGGAGTAAAGAAGAGGGCAGAACAGAGCACCTGAACTTTTCCTTGCTCTCTGATTCTCTAATCCAAATCACCCCTAAAGGGTAAGCTATATGTTATCTTTAATAGGTAGCTTGCAGTTACACCAGTGTTTCTTCCCCCCCTTTCTCAAATGTAAGTGGAGACAAAGCCCACAGGGGACCCAATCCAGGAGAGGTCAAAGGGTAGAAGCCGGATTTGGCTCAGTTCACCCACACTTGGATTTGAATAAGTAAAAAGCTACCTATTGCTATCGTGTGAAGAACAGAACTGACTTCAGTTCTGTAAGATTGAGGCCGTAGCTAGACCTACATTTTATCCCAGGATCATCCCAGGGTCATCCCTGTTCACGTAAATGACACACAGGGGATCCCGGGAGCAGGCAGGACAACCCCGGGATGATCTTGGGATAAACCTTAGGTCTAGCTAAGGCCTGAGAGGCTATGTCGTAGCTGATTTGGTGTGGAGAAATCGCTGGCAGAGAAAGGGTTAAGCACCACCTCTCTCCTCTGCTGCTGCTATCCGCTAAATTTCCTGTTCCAGAAACAGCTTTTCATTTGAAAACACAACATCAGAACTGAGTTAAATTCATCCCAGAACTGTTTGCAACCTGCTTGGCTTTTTAAAATGCAAGCATAAATGTAAAATTGTGAATTCAGGGTTGCACTCAAAAGCTTTTTATAACTGGAGAGGCAAAGTAGCAAATATTTCACAGGCAGGGAACACTAGGTGGGCTTTTAGCACACATAAAATGTACACCTTCCAAAAGTGAAGGGCATAATTTTGAAGGTTATGAGATGGCAAGACCTTCTAGCCAATATCACAGAACGTCTTAAAAACTTGAAAAGTGAAAACATTAAGCTTAGCGAATTGCACGAGTAAGAGCCAATAAAGTACGCAGGATTTGGGAAGAGAATGTGAAGGTATTTCTAACGTCAAGCTCTCCATTACAGAATCTTATCAGGCAGAGCTTTTAAAACTTGTAGTGAGATCAGAAAGTTCCAAGAGTTTGGGGTGGAGGAAAGAGGGAGCACAGGGAAGGTGTTAAACAAAGAGACATTATTAATAAAATCTGGCTAATTACTTATAAGTGAAGTTGATTTGGTATTATGATTTTATTCCTCATGCCAGAATGTGACTTGTCGAAGAGACTAAGGGCCTTGCTAGACCTACCGGGTGTTCCGTCGTTGAGGAGCGGTGAAAGCGGATTTTCCCGTTCAGCCGTGACGCCTCATGATCCACACCTGCCTTCGATTTGTGGCAGAAGTTTGCGCCGGTTGTGCTGCTGCCGCCGCGAGCACGGTTGCGCAGCCACACCGGCCTGATTGCCGCGGCTTTTTTTTTCGCTCGCTGCACGGTTTGCGCACGTCCGAAAGACCGCAAACTTGCGCAGCCGTCAGCGATGCCGCCGCCAGCCCTGGCGGCGGCAGCGGCGGCAGTGCCAGTGCCAGCTGAAGTGCTCCTGGTGCTGTTGAGGGTCAACATTGATGCGCTCACTTGCTGATGGGGGTCGTGGCGGGTGTCATATGACCCGAGGTCAATCGTCTGCATGGGCACTCTGTGCCTACATCTCCCATCATGCCTCTGAGGTGTCGGCGGCGATGACCGCCTCTGTGCCCTGTGCCCCATCCCAAGGAGCCAACCCACATCTGGCCGTAGCCATGGCAGCAGCCCACAAACAGCTCTGCCCTCTGCCAGCCTGGTACCCACACTAACAGGCAGCGTACAGCACCGCCATTATGCGGCCACGGTAGCTGCCCACCGCAAGGATTCACCAGCCACTTTTCCGGTCCTCCGGTCCTGCGCAAACTGTCACTGGGGAAATAAAAAAAACCCCACTAGAACAGGCGCACATCCCCCACCCATCCCCCACACACCCCAGCAGCACACTAGCCACTTTTCCATTCCTCCGTTCCTGCGCAAACTGTCACTGGGGGAATAAAAAAAAAAAGCCGCTCCGCCGCGCTGCCCCAGCTGGCGGACTGCGCGCAAATGGCGGAGGCGGCTTGACCGAAGCCGCTGACCACTCCCCCTTAGCACGCCTTTTCCTGCCCAGTGCGGACCGCAGTGACCTCACATCCTCCCACACGTACTCCGAATTACCGCGGGACGGCAGGAAAAGGCGCCCTAAAACTCACTTTTTTAAAGTCGGGAGAAAGAGGCTTCACCGCAGGATAACGGCGGATCCTCGTGAACGTCATCTGGAAGCCTCGACGTGACTGCGGAAGGTAACGCGCGCTAGAGCCTCGTCTAGTAACGCCCTAAATTGAGACAGATGGGAGAGCAACTTATTCAAGTAGATTTGAAAAGACATGAAAGGGAAATAGTTGTGTGTGTGTTTTACAGTAAAAGGCATGAAAGTAAAATGCCAGCCTTGATGCTATTTGCTCTCAGTGGAGTATAGATGGGATTCCAGAGACTTGTCTAATGAGAGCAGATTTCCTTGCTAATGGTATGCGGAGCGAGCACAGCAACAGCTTGATTAGGATGGTCAGAAGTTCAAAACGATATGGAGTATCGTGCTTTATAGGCAGCAAAATAAGAGGGAGGGTTTTGATAGGGCTGGGTTCGATGCACATAGCGAAATACGCAGGAGATAAACAAAACTGAGTGGGCCTAAAATACTGTCAGCTAAATAATACAGATGATGCTTTTTCATGAATCAAAGTGTGTGGATCACCCTGAGCTGAAGGCCTGGCTGAAGAAAGAGATTAGCCCTGGGGCAAATCATACCTCACTCTTTGCAGGGAAAGAGTCACCATTTGGAGGCTTTTGCCTTCACTTTTTTTTTTAAAAAATAAAAAATAGGAAAGCAATCCTGACCTGTATTCGTGTCTGCAAGCTGTGGTAAATTAGGGTGCAGACAAAGACATTGAAATGGAATCATAGGTGATGCTGTTGAGTTGCCCCTAGGCCTTGCAAGGAGGTAGTTTGGCCTATATCATTTCAACAAGATTTTCTTTGAATCTGCACTGCTTTTTTTCTTTTTTAATAAAGGGATAGCTACAGTAGTGTCTGTCCCTTGTAATTTATTTCTATTTTTCACAGGCTCCACCACTTCCCAGAGAGAGGGCACCTTATCACACTGATCATGCTTTTGTCACTTAAAAGCTTGACTACTGTAACATCTTCTATGTTGGGACCACAGTTCCGTGTGAATCCTCAGCCAGTGGTATTTAAATCAGGCTCTGTTCACATTCCATCTGTGTGGGAGATAGAACTATAGCTGACAAAAGCATGGCCTTTTCAAGGATGTCTCTGAGATTTTTGGGATCACCCCGCCCCACCTCATGTGGAGATTAACCTCCTTACTTGCCTTCAGATAGGGCTATAAAGCATGGATCATATCTCTTTTGGCTCCTTTGTTTTTAAAGGTTGAAAAGGCAGGGCCCATAAAGGGCCCATGCCCAACATTTCTTCTTCAAGGCATATCCAGTTTTTATTTGCCTTCATACTGATAAAGTGGAACTGTCGTAACTGAAAGGCTTCATGATATGATGCAAGGTGTGGGAGTCCCCAGCCTCCTGCTTTTGGTTTTTTGACATTTAGTTTTAGTGCCAGGCGAGGGGCTTTTGCTTGGAAGACAAATGTATTGATTTGACTTTGGCAGGACTTCAGTATTTTTGGCTGGAGGAGGATAGGGAGGACTTGAAATAAGAATAGAAACCTGGGAATGAAGGACATTTGTATTGCAGCAATTCACCCTAAAATTGACAAATTCAATTTATTCAATTTCTTCAGATTTGTAGTCATAGTTTTAATAAAGGGGGGGGCATAATTTATTTTAAATAATTTGTTAATTTTCCTGGGAATGTAAATTCACAGGTATCTAAAAGAAGTTCTACAAATTGGTGTCCCCAAGGTATGGCTAATATAGTGTTGATTGTATGTCATACATTGTATGACATGATGGTAGATTTTTCATAATTGACTTTTAATCCTGCCACTCGTCGAAAATTTTCAAGGAGCTAAACAATATCCAAAATCCATACAGTGAGACTATTTGTACAATCTGGAAAAAGTGGCAATCCAAGTTGTCTCCAGTGTGGTCTCCCCTCACCCGGTTACAAATATATCCAGGTAATTTAGATACAACTATCATTACTAAAATCTTTGAATGGGTAGAAAAGGGATATTTTCGATTGAGAGATTTTTATGCCCAGGATAAACCAAAAACAATAGAACAACTTGGAGCTGATCTAGGAGACTTAGGCCTAGCATGGCTACAAGCCATACAATTATCCCACCTCCTTAGAAACCCCAACATAAAGACACGTGCACTCAGAATCTTAACAGGATTAGAATGAGCAATATTAACGGTAGGGGTAGGAGGGAAGAGAATTGTATCTTCATTTTATGCTATCCTAATAGACACCCAGATGGGTTTGATGATGGGCTTGAAGAAAGTGTGGGAAGAAGATTTTGGAGGGGAATTAGGTGACACTAGCTGGAATAAATTAAGGAACAATACACCATTCAAATCAATATCAGCTTCTATTCGAGAAACTTCTCTGAAAATACTGCATAGATGGTATCATACACCAATACAGCTAGCACATATTACTTCAACATATAGCCCCCTCTGTTGGAGAGGCTGTGGGGTAAAAGGTCCATTTATGGTGGACTTGTCCATATATACAGGGATTCTGGAGGTTAGTATACAGGGGTTCTGGAGGTTAGTACATAGAAAATTGGTAGTTATTACTAGAGAAAGGATTGTATATGATCCAGAATTATTTTTATTATCAATATACAAAGGAAATATAAAATTTGAAATAGAAAGAATTATTATTATTTTTACTAACTACCACTCGCCAAGCAATTATACAGCAGTGGAAAAAATTGGACAATTTGAACTTATTGGCATGGTACCATAATATATGGTCAGTGGCAATATCAGAAAAAATAACTCATGACTTGCTTCTAATCCAAGGAAAAACAGAACTGCTAGCATTTTACGCTATTTGGTGGAGATTTATTCAACATACATCACAACCGGACATACAACAATATATGCCCACTTCAGCTTTGAGCATTTGGACATTACAACAACAAATGAAGATTATACAGCAATTGTTAGGGAACTGATCACTTGTTGATTACATTAAAATATTTTTTTTAAAAAAACCAACACCCTCTTTTGGCTAACTTTTGGATTAGTTGGACATTTCTTCATGCAATTAATGTTTTTAATGTTTTGCAATGCAATCCAATGCATGTTTACTCAGAAGTAAGACCCACTATGTCCAATGCAAGTTATTTTGTTGCAGAGAGAGCTTCGGCTATGGGGCGGTATATAAATTTAATAAATAAATAAATAAATAAATAAATAAATAAATATTTAAAGTAAGAGCAAAGATGCTAATATCTTTTGGAACTACTTTGTGCAATCCTTTGCATATCTGCTTGGCAGCAAGTCCCATTTCGTTTTAGGTAAGTGTGTGTAGGGTTGCAGCTTTAAAAAATGGAAATAAATCCATAAAATTGGAAGAAGGGACACCACTACCTAACCTATAATTTATTTATTTATTTATTTATTTATTTATTTATTGCATTTATAGCCTGCCTTTTTTCCTCCAAGGAACCCAAGGCGGCATACATAACAATCCTCTCCATTTCTATCCTTACAACAACCCTGTGAAGTAGATTGAGCTGAGAGTCTGTTACTGGCCCAAAGTCATGGAATGAGTTTCCATGGCTGAGTGGGGAATAGAACCTGGATCTCCCAACTCCTAGTCCAACACTTTAGCCACTACACCACACTGGCTCTATTTATCATTTATTCAGTATATGTGGTAATTTCAAAATGAACATGGGGTCCCTTTCACAAGACCGGCTTGCTTCAGAATCCTTGCTGCCATGGCAATGGGAGTGAGTCCAAGGTTAAACAGTCAACAAAATAAAAACAGTGGGGGTGGGGGGTTGCAAAATAACATGTCTAAGTATATCACAATTTGATGGTTTAAAAGCAAAGCATTATGCCCCAATAAATGGATCACTTTTAAAACACAACTGTTGGCTTTTTTCTAATGATTATTTTAAACCAGGCTTATGCCTTATGATTCCTCATTTAAAATAACCATTAGAAAAAGCCAGCAGTTGTGTTTTAAAAGTGGTTTATTAATTGGGACATCTTAGCAATTCACTACTTTGCTATAAACTCCCAAATTGTGGAATACGTGGAATCTATCTGACCTTTACTGCTACTTCAAAATGGTCTGCAACAGAGATTGCGTTCCGGTGTCGAGTCTCTGTTCCGGATCATTTTTGAGTAGCAATAAAGGCCACTGATTCTGGACATATGCAGCACATCTTGTCATAAGTCCATTCACATTCTGATACTTCTGGGCTGAATGGTTTTAGGTCAGAGTACATTGAAGATGGCGCTCTCACAGTTCCCTGTTCAGACATTTCACTACAGATGTTACTTTTCCAATGAAAATTGACCCATGCAGAACTTGAAAAGCAGTTTCCTGGTTTATGGAAATGGAGGTAGGCTATGAAATGTCTCTGTCTATCCCTATAGAAGATTCTGGAGGGGCCGGTTGGCGGGGAAGAACCCTTACTGTACATGCAGAGTTTAGTATTAGGGATTTTAAAGTTTAGCAGCAGTTCATTGACTTCTGAACATTTCCCCATACTAATGTAGTTTTCTGGTAACTTCCCCCTTATTTCTCCCCCCCCCTTTTTTCATTTTTATTTACTAAATTAAAAAAGAGAATGAAAGAAGTCGAGGACAGGAATATGTGGGATACTGAATGATAGGGAAAACTAAAAAGAGAATAATCTGCTACACACAGCACCACTGATAAATGACCAAGCTGACATTTTGGAAATCATTCTCCCCATTTCCCTTTAAGTAAATCTAATGTTTAAAATGGTGCAGTAAGTAAAATTAGATGGTCATAGCAAGCCTATGAGACAGGACAGGGAGAATCCATGGCTCGCCACAGGACAGGCAGAAAGTGTGTGTGTGGGGGGGGGGGAGAACTGGCTTTTCGTCCCCCATCACTCTGCATGGAGGATTTTTCTGCCATCATTTCTCTTGAATTGACTCCAGTGGGAGGCAAATTAACTACTCCAGCTCCAGGGCTGGTGTAGTTCTTAGCCCTTACGTTGGGAAAATATTCGGGGAATAAGATTGTGCGGATCCCTGGGGCAGTATCCAGTACTCCCATTAGGCACTTACTCAGTTTGTTGCACAAGCAGGACCCAGTGTGTGTGCAACATAAAACTAAAAGCAATCCCGGAAACAAGTGGAAACGCTTGTTTCTAGATCAGGACAGGTCAGTGAAGCTTCCTTCTGCAAGCTGTGCTGATGTGCTCTGTTGCAGAAATGAATGTTTTTGCTGATATCAGGTCGCTTTTAGAACTGCCAGCTCCCTGTTGCGCTTGTGGTGGGTACCGCTGACATGTGTATGGGCTTGGATCGTGCTCATGGCTTCCTCTGACAGCAACCCCCCGCCCCCCAAACCCTGCTCCTGGCCCACCACTATCAGAACAGCAGCGGTAGACTAGTGATGGTGTCAGAGCTTTCCACGACTACACTGTGGAAGTCTTGGCTTGTGGGCCCCCTTCTCCACCCATCCTCAGCCAACCTGCCAGTGACCTCCCCAAATGAAGAGAAAATATGTTAAATGACAGAAGTGGAGAGATATTAACTTTATATTCCTCTTTCCCCTGCACACCCGAGTGCTATCAAGTTTGCTTTTCAACAACAAATAACCCTTTTATTTTAAAATATTTATTTTTCCCAAGCGCCCCCCTCAATTTGCTTAACTCAACTGTTTATGTATATTATAATTTCAAAGAATAGATTATTAATAATAAAAACTCCAAGGAAAAGAACTCTCTCGCTGTATTATCTAAATTACATTTCTAGCTAGGAAGGAAATGTTTACAAGCTGTATAA
The DNA here is from genome assembly GCF_023053635.1 of Elgaria multicarinata webbii. Classification (NCBI taxonomy): domain Eukaryota; kingdom Metazoa; phylum Chordata; class Lepidosauria; order Squamata; family Anguidae; genus Elgaria; species Elgaria multicarinata. The sequence goes on from NC_086174.1 coordinate 101,566,714, forward strand.
TACCACATCTTTGTCAATGTATCCCAGCAGCTAATCCACAACCAATGTATCTGTTTAGAACCAATTTAGCCTCACTGTAGAGAAAGGAGGTATAAAGAAGCTTAAATCAAATACACTGGGCTGTGGATCAGACTATAAAAAATGATAAAGGCAATAAATAATCACCATCAAGTCTATGAGCTACCTATTATTGTTTCATGTTTCAAAGTGTAGAACAAAAACACAGAACTGTTTCTATGTAGAGGGGTTTGGGGTGGGAGAGAGGAAAGAAGGATATTACCTATAGCAAAAGAAATATTTTCTCAGAGAGATGTATAGTTTATATTTTGTCCTCTTTGTTGTATTACATTTCAAGCTGGTATTAGTGCTTCCCTTCACCCATTAACCGGGAAATCGTTTGTCATTATATTAGCCTGTGTGGTATGGTGTGCAGACTGGGTTTAAACTTTTCTGCCTGCAAACATTTATGCTGAGTTAAGCATTCATATGCGTTCTTTTATAGATGGGCTATGGATGGCCATGGGCTTTTTAAAAGGAAAAGAAAAGATCCATCATACTTTTCTGCTAAGGCAACCAAATTCTTTGCCCACCAGTCATTTTGATGTGCACTCCAGCAGATTTCTAAGGATTAAAATGAATGGACCCTCTCTCGGAGTTTATGGAGGCAATGCTGGTGTCATCACACAGGGGGAAATCATGTTTGCTTACCATCGCTTCTCCATGTGCACATTTGTCCCTCATTACTTACTTTTTTGAAGGAGGAAGTAAACAACTTGCACGTGGCCCATTCAGTGGGCCATTTTGGTCTCGCTGCTTCTCCTGCACATAGCAGGAGATAGCAGCAACTTACGTCTTTAAAAATAAGTCAGACTTAATGGGTTGTTGTTGTTTTTTGGTCACGTGAAGAAGGCTAAAAAGGGCACGCAGGAGGCTGATGACGTTGTGAGAGGGATCCATGAAAATCTGTGAGTGCCCAGTAAAGAGCGTGCAATAACATGCTCGTCTGATGGAGCTCTGAGGCAGGATCTACGCTACTGCTTTATAATGGTTTATAATGGTATTGACAACTGTTGTGGCCCTAGACACACTCCATATACTGTTTTCAAACCATTTTCCAAGTGTCATATCCTGCTTGGTGTAGATCTGGCCTTAAAACTAGAAAGCCATGACAATAAGCCCAAATGGGGTGGGGATGAAACATACGGGGGTGATTCACTAATAGGCATTTCTGTCATTTACATTGCAATGGCAAGACGAAGCCATTGAGATACGGGGGTCTTGAGATATGGGGGAAGGACCAAAAGTTGGGATGGATTTCAAATATCTGCCCTGTTTTTCCCTTACCTGACATGTCCAACCCTCAACGCCATGATACTTGCCACTGAGCTGCTGGAGGGATTCTTCTCCCAGGTCTTAGGTTTTCAGATGGTACACTGACCCATTGGGCTATAAGGTAAGTCCCCAAATATGCTATGGGTTATATATGATTTGATTGGCGAACAGAAGAGTGGGGGAGTGCTATTGCAGTCATGTACTACTTGTGGGTTTCCCATGGTCAGCTGGCTGGCCGTTGTGTGAACAGAATTTTGAACTAGATGGGCCTTTGTTCTTCTTATTCAGCATTATTCAAATGGAATGGATAGAAGAACTCCCACAAGATAAAGAAACATGAGGTGCCAATTTATAAAAAATAATTTCTTAAAAATCTATATCTTTTTACCTTTCTTCAAGTAACTTTTTAAGTGGTTTGGACTTACTTGTTTTGTTCATTTTAGAGAGAACTTAGTCAAATTTATTCTACTCTGTCTTTATGCCATACCCTTTGGCTGTGGTATCGGTGCCACATTGAGGCTTTATGTCACTGACTTCTTCAGCTATTTCTAGATGACTTGCATTTGATTTGTTTGGTGTGCTTTTCTCTCCCACATGTCCTGATAATCACTAAGTCTTCGAAGGAAGGAGTGGGGCGGGGGGCGGGGGGAGAATCATAACAGATGAAGAGTTGAGCTAAACTTGAACATTCTATGGATGTTAAGCTAGTTAATGTCAGACCACGGGGGGATAAGAATGACTCTTTCTCTTTGGCAAATAACTTCCTACAACTCCACCTAAATCTCAAGCATATATGGCTACTATTAATTCTGCTCTCTTCCGAATCTGTAATAAAACATCTGCTCTGATTTGTCCAGCGTGGTGATGGAGATGTATGCCATGTTCTAAAGCATTAATAATGTTCTTTTCTGTTTTGAGGAAAGATCTCTACCCTTTGATTCACACCATTAAATAATCTTCTAATCTGTGCACCAGAACGATAACCAATACTTTGAGATCAGCCTTAAGGATATTGGTGGGTCGAATGGGCAGGCAGCTAAGACACATTCCTTTGTGAGTTTATTTTTCTTAAGGATTAGTTTTACATTGGCTCGTCTCAGTGTCTGTAGTAAATTGCTTTTCTCTCAGGAATTTGTAGATAATTTAGCCAGGGGATTGCTAACCATATGTGTAATTTTTTTCTATTAACTCCTGGCTCCAAGCCAGCAGTCATACAGCTATATTGTTTTAGATATTTCATAAAGCTGACCTGTCACTGAAAATAGAATAAAATTTGCTTCTCTTTTGGCCCGTGTTTCCTTTGGCAATTTGAGCAGTTGGAACATGGTTCTCTGAATGCCTGATATTATGTAATGACAGAGAAAAGTCAGTCATTAAAGGTTTATGATAGCACTTTTTCCATGATTCCAGGATATAGATATTATCATTAGACCTATGGAAATTCTGCTCTTTTAGAAAGTTGTGCCAACAGACATCTATCTCATGTGCAATTTATAATTAAAGTTTCATTTAAATTAAAACACACACGCACACACATACACACATTCAGATAGGAGTTTACCAATGGAAACTGTCTTGGGTCTCATTTTCTATGATTAAATTTGATGATTACAGATTTTGGAAGTATCATCTACATACATGCAGATTTGAAATGGTATTTGAGATTAATTTCAATGGCCTTGTGGCTGGAGTAATAGAAATGCGCTGGGATTTCCTAGTAAAAACTTTAAAATCAAACACTTGGATAATGATAAGAAATACTTGCTTCATCTGACGGGGAATCATCAGTAGAAAACGACAAAGGAAAGGTTTCTAAGTGTTGGGCAAGGGGTAATGTTTTTCTTTGTTTTGTTTTGTTTTTAAAAGGAAGATCCAGAAGCAATTATGCCTTATTTTTTTTTAATGGTTCAGGCATCCAGAAGAGTGAAATTAAAGTGAAGCAAGTGCAAAGAGCTTGAAAGATAACAAAGCAATGGAGAGGAGAGCCAATTATGAGTTGATATTGGAAGAGGTGTGCCCCTTTAGGTTACCCAAAAGCAAGCTGAAAGGATATAATATTGTTCTCTAGAAATAAATCAGAGTATGTGTTCAGATCAGGGCAGGAAAGAGTGGTATTAAAGGAGAACATGAATACAAAAACAGATGTATGCATCTTATGACTCAACACATTTTTGCTGAAGATCAGAAAATTTCATACAAGTAGAGAATATTCACCCAAGAATAATCAAAGGATCAGACAACCTGTGTACTTTAAAGCTGAGCCGGATGCATTTACATAAGATACTGTATGATGAAGTGGTTATTAGATCCTTGTAATATTAACTTCAGCAAGCACCGGACTTCCTTGTTCCCCCTCGTTATTCAACATGGATGCAGGAGGATCAGAAGCAACTGCTTTTGCTTTAAAACTAGACACATTTTCTTGTTATATCTGATCTGTCAGCAAGCCAGGATAATAATAAACTATGGTTTGATCCTGGCTTATTTGAACTAGCCCTAGTTCCTCTAAATTCCGATGATTTTCCAGAGAAGAGGAACATTGAATGTTATAACAGAGGAGAGTAGGGATAGCACGCTCCCTTTCTTCGCATGTTTATTAGCTCCAGATATAGACTGAAAGCGACTGACTGCTTTGCTCCTTTCTGATCCTTAGTGAAGATCCAATTCAAGGTTTCCCCTTCTTTGGATTAGGACTATAAAGGACTACAGGACTCAACCAGCTTCCAGCTTCTTGCCTCCACTTCAGAGAGGGGAGCTGTGGATAAGGCAGAAGGATCCAGATGAAAGGTGCAAGGCCCTCGGACATCCCTACCTGCTTGGGTGGGGTCATCAGGGCAGCTAGAGCAGGATGTTCTTAGGGGTTGGGGTTCCTCAAGAACCCTGTAGGTGCCTGTGGCTACTGCAGTTTCCTGCTTTCTTTTCCCATCTGGGAGGTGCAACTGGTTTTTGACAGTTAGCCAGGCCAACATATTTTCCTGTATAGTCACACACACAATCAAATAAGAAGGAATTTAGCCAGCCTTCCACAGAATATTCAAGCTTCCCATTCCAGAATGGGGAGCTTGATAAATAGGATGTATAACCTAGCAATGCCTTTAATTCTCTAATGCTACAATATTCACTTCAGCCAAATAGTGAACAGTCCCTCTTGCTTGCTGGACTCTTCATGTCTCATTTAGAGATGCCATGGAAAGCACCACCACAGTGTTAGCACGATGTGACTGTTGCCTACGCATGTGCTCTACCACTAAACTACATTTCATCCTGTTATGTAATGCGATGTCATTCCTGCTTTGCATTCACAAATAGAGATGGGAGAGAAATTTGTCCAGTTTGCATTTTTATAAAATGCGCAAACCAAAACTCACTTGTCCTTCAAAAAGGTCATTTCTGGAAATGGCCTTTTCTGGCCACCATAGCTTGCAACAGTAGATCTATGGCAGTTCAGAGTGACTATCCTGGAGGATGTGAGATAAGTCCCATGGGTGGGTGGCAGCTGCTAACTGGTCTCAGGGAGCAAGCAGGAGGGGGACTTGTGTCCAGATGTCCAATTCCAAAGTGGACTGGGACAATTTTGAGATGTCCTGAGCTGAGTCAGGATCATTTTGGAAGCTCCAAATTGGCCTCTGAGGCTAGTGGGGAGTCTGGCCACAGCCCTAGTAATGAATATATGGGTTAGAAATAGAGAAATGTAATCAGGGAGTAGAGAAGAGTTAAGGTCTGAGAGTGGAGAGCTAGAGCTATCCCTTCACTCCAAACCATCACCCACACACACAGAGAGAGACCCCGTTCAGACGATATGCTAAGCCACAGTGGTTAAGCATTTTGAGCTAAACATTATGGCTTAGCGTGTCATGTGAACACATGACATGAGTTAGCATGTAATGTGAACAATTCTTAACCATGGTGGCTACATAACCACAGTTTAAACATGCTCACTAACCGTTTGCTGCAAAAGGGTTAGCCTAATCATGGCTTACTGTGTCATCTGAACAGGCCCAGTATGGCTTAGCATGTCATATGAACCATTCTTAACTATGGTGGCTACCATGGTTTAAACACACTCACTATCTGCTGTAAAAGGGTTAATGGCCTAACCATGGCTTAGCGTGTTGTTTGAACGGGGAGAGAGAGAGAGAGAGAGATTTCATGAGCTTTTCCTTAGACGACAATAATTTCTCTCGTCAGTGAACTTTGGCCTTACTGATTTGGCAACCTCTTTCGGGGATCCCAGGAAAAGCAACAGAGATGTTTCCTTTGACAGCAGGATGTGTAATGATTACTAAAGGTTGGCCTCATGCTTCATCAGATACTTGATCACCTGTGTCCATTCCAGGGAATTCAGTCCTGCCGGCCAAAATTAGCATTAGTGTAGCTAAGTCACTGGAACACTTTCCACCCATGCTGTTGAAAGATTCATTTTAGGGTGAGCTTTCAGTGATAAGGGCTTTCCGGCAGAAGGCTTAGGATATATATTCACCACCATTCACCTCCGACCCATATCCAGAATCTTGAAATTTGCTGTGATGTTTCCAAATAAGCTGTGAAATATATGAAGTTCAGAACAGATCTACATATATTTTGGGAACCTTGTATTACAATACTTTAAAACTTCTGCCACAATTTCATCATTTAATGTACATAAGCAGAACTTGCAGAGTGTTAAAACGAAAACAACGTTGGATCATTTATTTTGAAGGAAAAATGAAGTTCAGCTGAGAGCCAAAACCATGATGGGACATACAAACCTTAAAAAAAAAAGTACTTTGAGATATCAGCAAGAGGCCCTAGTTTTGATTGGAGCAGTGGGGCTGATGGAGAGCATGTTTAATCTTTGCCCCCATGCCATTTTCCCAATCTAAATCACCCTGCTGACAGTAGAAAATATATAGATACATGTATTGTGCCTGTCAACCACCCCCCGCCCAAGAAGTTAATAGCACCTTCAGATGATTTGGATCAGGAAAATGGTGTGGATAAAGGGTTGAACAGCTTCTTTTCCATCACCAGTGCCTTAATAAAAAATGAACACACACACACACACACACACACACACACACACACACACACACACAAACCCCTATAAAATAGCAACAACATCAACCCTTAAGAAATCTCCTGCACCTCATCTGCTTCAGCCCTGCAAATCTGATGTTGTACTAGGTCAGGGGTGGGAAACCTCAGCCTGGGGACCAAGGCTGGCCCACTTGGGCTCCTGTGTTCCCCTGGAAGGCCATGCCACCTCCTTCCCCTAGCCCCACCCCTTTCTCTGACCACCAATTGTGCTGTGGTTTCCCAGGTTTTGAATGTTCTTTTCCTATTTTCAAAGATTGAAATGTTTCTCCTAAGGCTTAGTTATTGGCAGTAAGAACTCTAAGCTCAAATGCGCTGGTACATTTAGTATTTTGGTCCACCCACCACTGGAAAGTGGTTCCTGAGAGTTTATCTGAAATTAAATTCAGTGCTCAGGCTGAAAGAGGTTCCTCTGCCCTGAGCTAGGTGATAAACAATTAAAAACAAGGGCATGTGGGAGATTGTGGGAGAACAGGGACCATAATTCAGTGTGATAGAACACACGCTGGGTATGCAGAAGATTCCAGGTTCAATCCCTGGCTTCTCCAGGTAGGACAAAGAAAAAAAAATCCTGCCTGAAACCCTAGTGAGCTTCTACCAGTCAGTGTCAACAATACTGGGCTAGATGGACCAATGGTTTGACTCAGTATAAGACAGATGCCTAAGGGGCAGAAGGTGGAAGAGGAGGGATAACAGATCACTAGTCATGGTGCTGTCTTGGGAATACTTGATGGGGTTATGCTGGGGATGGCAGAGATTTTCAGACTTGGCACCTTCTTCTTTTTAATGCCATGAATGAAATAAACAGAAATGGGGAGCAGATGACAATTTAGCTGGAGTATTATACCAAAATGGAACCTATGTGCAAAAGCAGTACTATACATCCAAATATGGATGCTTTGCAGGAACCAGTAAAGACCAATGAATTCAATGGGACATGCTCAGGTAAGGGTGTATAGGATGCTGCCAGAGAGCTGTGTAAAATGTTTACTTAAATACAACTTTTTTCTCTTTTTTTATTGTGAATAGTAACAAAACAGAACACAAAAAACATGAAAAACAAAAACATTACATTTATAGGAATATTAGGGGTGTGCAGAGTGGGTTTGCTCCTTCCTGAAATTTGGGGTGCCTCTGTCTCCCCACACCACTCGATTATTCATAGGAAAACCGCTCCATTTTCGGAGAACTGCACTATTAGCATCAATGGGAATTAACAAAAATACATACATCTCCATCACGTTTGAAGAAGACAAGATGAAACTTGGCATCTTGGTAACTCTTAAGTAGGGCTTTATCCATGCCAAGTTTAAAGCAGTTCCCTTCATTCCTTGATTTTTAGGATTTTTTTAAAAAATTCCCCTTTCAACCTCACTTCCTGGACAACTCATTTACCTGGAATGTTTTTCCTTTCAGCCAACATCAATAGTGCATATGGAGAGTGGAACTTGGACTCTTTCTCGCTACATGAGGTAGCAAATGAATGGGCAGGGAAAAATGGGTTACATCATGTGCAATCCCTCTCTCTAAGTACTGTGATTGAAGGCGGGCTATTGGAGACTGTGGCTATTGGTTAGCCACAGATGTCAATCTCAAAACTTCCCCTCTTCACCCCTTGATGTCTTCCTAATATGGAAGTGTGTTCAGTTATCCATCCACATGAAACATGCCCTCACGTCACCTAAAAAACCTTCAGACCTATGGATCCATTCGGGGCTCCGAACAATCTAACTGCACCACAGGTTTCTGACAGTTTTAAAACTGCCCCCTAACCACAACGTGATTTCAAAGGTTTGTCAGAGGTCTAGTGGACCCCTGGATTTTCATTGCGGAGTGCACACTTCTAAAGAATACCAATATTTTCCAATCAGTTATACCATTCATATGTATGTATATGTGTATACACACACACACACACACACACACACACACACACACACACACACATATAGGGAGCTATGCATAGGTTTCAAAAAAGCAGGCTATATATCCATGTATTTATCCACTTGCAAGTTGCACTTATATAACACCCATTCAAATGTTGATAGTGTTGTTAAGTTCTCAATCCATTGCATTATGGGAGATGAGCATTTGCCTTTCCAACATGATAGTATAAGTCTTTTAGCTGTCATAAGGGCTCTGAAAATCCATTTGCGCTGACCAAGTGCTAGCTTCCAAGAAGCCAGTAGGTAGTTTAGGAGGACATGCACATCATTCCATATTAAAGATTGTTTCAGTATAAAGTTTATCCTTATCATAACCTCCTCCCAAAAGGGGGCAACTACTGGGCATTGCCAAACCATCTGAATTAAACAAACATTAGGTGCATTATATCTCCAACAGATAAGTAAGTTAGACATATTGAAAAGGCGTTGTGGAGTCCAATAAACCCAAAACAACATTTTTTTGTTGAATAAGACGTAGCCTAAGATCCATAGAAGCTTCAGATACAGACTCTAAGGCAACAATCCATTGATTAAGCAAAATAGGACACTCCAATTCTCTATTCCAATCCTTTCTTAAAGCATGGGTATCATATTTATTTACTACTACTAAATTCATTGTCTGGGCCTATTAAAATTATCTTATTTTACTTAAATAAAATGTAAAGTTGATTCGGAAAGCAGCCTGGCAATTTCCAAATGTATTTGACTACAATTCCAAGCATGCATGGAGAAATTGACAATGGATTTTATTTATTTATTTATTACATTTCTATACCGCCCAATAGCCAGAGCTCTCTGGGCGGTTCACAAAAATTAAAAACATTCAAAGTATAAAATGATTCAATGTATAAAATGATTCAATAAAATGATTCAAATGAGTTTGGATTTCTACGATTCCATCCTGTGGATTCTGCAGACGGATTCCACAGACTTGCATACGGTTTTCATTTTGGGGTGGAGTTGTGGTCATTCGCATCACCACTAATCCTCATTAATGCAGGTCAAATGACATTCTAGTTTTTTTAAAAATTAAGTTCTTTCAATGAGTGGATAATGGAATGAAAGATGCCCGACAATGCATGAAACAAAGATGGAACAGATTTAACAAAATCTATCTATTCCTAGTTCAAATTATCCAGACGGCACCAAGTTGAGGAAGCTATCCCACAATTTCTGTACACAATCTCACAATCTTGAAATAGAGCTGGCTTCTCTTAGCAACAGGATCCTGGACTAGATGGGACTTTCTGGTCTGATTCAGCAAGATTTTATTACAGCTGTGAACCTGTTCCCTCCTCCTTCACACACACACACCCATTCCCCATGGAGATCAGTGGTACAATGCATTGACTTCAAAAGTTTTCCTTCAGGCTCATAAGATTTTGTTTCCATCTTGGTGACTGCAAGCTGGGTTGGTATGACAACTGCTATCAATTTGACTGTGCCTTGTTTTCCAGGAACTGAGGGCCAGGTTGCACAAAGAGGAGGTCGCATGGTAAAATTGTTTTTGGACAGTTTTTCAGATGGAGTGTGTGTGTCTAAGGCATGATTAAATAGCTAAGGGGCAAGTTCTGCCCAAGCCTTCTCTCAGCTGAGCTACTTTCCTTCTTAAAGTAAGTTGTTTATGTAGGAGATAAATTGACACATTTCCCACATCTCTCACAGGTAGGGCTTCATAGGCATGCGTAAGGGGTGTGTCAGGTGTGCCCAGGCACACCCTTAATGTCTCAAAGAATAAGCACTGAATTGAGGGGGGCATTGAGTAGGGATCTAGGTGCAGTGGGGATGGCTCTCTGGCTGCTCCACCTGTGCATGGAGAAGAACTGCTGCTTATGAGAGAGAACCATTGCTCCCAGCAGCAGGAGTGAAAAGTAATCACTCTGCTGGGAGCCTCTCTGCCTGGAGCCATGGCCCCTCGACTTCTAGGCCTTTGCTGGAGTGGCTGTGCTGACTGACCTCAGGCCAACAGAGGTGTATGCAAATGATACCGGCACATGCCATGCTGAAATGTCACCCACACAGTAGGAACAGCCCTCCAGCTGCTCCACTGCTGCCACCCCCAAACGTGCACTGTTGCTCCCAGCAGCAGAAGTGGAAAGGAATTGCTCTGCTGGGAGCTGCACTTCAAAGAGTCCAGGAGGAGGGCCTCCAAAGGCTAAAATTGCCTCAGAAGCGCCTCCCGTGGCCAGTGTCACCACAAAGCCCCACCAATGCTGGGGCTTGAGGAGTGTCTCTTCATTACCCTCCCTCACCTGCAATGGCTCTCCCACAGTCAGGCAAGCTGACTGTGGAGTAAGGCATCAGTGCCTACAGCGTTTAATAAATAAATGAACTAAAATAATGTCTTGTATGACTGAGTATTCAATAAAATGTTCACCTTTAAAGAAAATATCCCTGGGAACACACCTGAATGAAATGTGTTGTACATGCCTATGTAGAGCTTACTATTGGCTCACGATTGGCAATGGTTGTATCACAGCTTCTCTCTATTTTCCTATTTTGGGTTTTTCGCACCGTCATTGCAAGTGGCAACAACATCGACTGTTTTGGCAGTGTTGTGTCTCACTCCAGGGAGGAAGTGGAACTACTGCTGTGTCAAACTCCATCCTCCAATTTCCTGAAAGTTTTCTTCCCCCTTGAAAGAGGCTTCCATTGTTCTGCCTCATTCTCAGGCCATTTTATATTTCCTTTTGCATTTGTTCGGGTGGTGTTTTTGAGGTTCCCTAATCATTGCGAGGTGGCCAAAGGTTGCGAGGTTGTGTTTGTGTTTCTTTCTATTATACGTTTCTCCATTGCTCTGCAACCTCCCAGGTTGCCTGTCCTTCCTGTTGTGAAACAAAGCCTTTTGGGAGGAATTACCTCATGATGTCTTCCCTCCCACTTAACTGAAGTGCAGGAAGCCAAGGAGGCTACAGGCTGCCAGAGAGTTGATTGTACAAAGAAAGAAAGGAAACTCATACAGACTCCTCAGCAATCTCATAAGTAAGGTCAGCACGAGAACTTCAAACCCAGCCTGTGAGAATTTCTCTGAATTTTTCATCTCCTTTGGATTTCTTTTTGAAAGCAATTTTTTTCCTATCAAATTGAATTAGAATGGTCAAAATATATGCGGAAGAAATTTTCAGCAAGCACTAATTTAAACCCATCTCTCCCTGTTCCAAGTCCATCACTCTAACCATTATATCACAGGACCTGTTAGTTCACGAGCTATCTCAAACTTTAACAGGGCACACTACATAGAAGCAGCATTATGGAAAAAGCTAAACCTTCACACACAGTCATATGTGCAAGACAGGAACTGAATCAAGCACCACATTTTAGCATTAGCAACTGCAATATAGTAAATTTCCAAATATTAATCTCTAGTGTGTGCGATGGGTGGATCTGTCAAGCTTGATTTCATTCAAGTTCTCATTTTTCCCCACTGCTAAGTTTGTTCTCTCTTGTTTCTGAATTAGATTGTGATTTCTTTTTAGTCCAAGAAAGAAAACACCTGAGGGTAGTTTATATATTTTAGTTACCTGCTGTTTCCTAAAGACAATACTAGAAATAAATTTGGTGGCGGTTTTAATTAAGCAAATTGTCCTGAAACAGAAATTGCGTAGCCATCAGAGAAACTGAAGTAAACCAAGAAATTGGTTGTTGTTTTTTGGTCTCCTCTTTCTTCAAAATGAAAACATGAGGGGACAAAAACCAAACCAAACAAAAACACCCTGCAGGTTATGTGCAGTCGCCCTGAGTGGATTTAACACAGTAGTGGATCAGATTTCCCTAAACCTTCTCATTCCCGATAAGAGCCACCTCTGTGAGGTGACACACCAAACAGCATAAATTACCTTAAGCTGCAGATAAGCAAAAGGCCATTTGGGGGTTCTCTGAGTGCCATACATGGAGATGCAAAACAGCTAACAGTAGGGGAATTGGCACTCATCTGGAACCTCCCAAGGATTAGCAGGGAAAGCTCTGATTTCCTCGCTGTTCTGAATCAGGATTTATCATCAGACAGTGACTGGGAACAAGACGGAGCCTTTGATAATGTCACGGTTTAAATGGCTGTCCCTTTATCTGGAGGTCATAATTAAATGTGTTTGATCAGGGCCTTAACAAGCACCTAACATGTGTTTTTAGCATTTCTTGTAGGTTTACCCCCTTCTGCTGAGGGAGCTAATTATTGGGCACTGATTATTAACAACAACAGGCAGTGATTAGCAATAATGAGGATATTAGTATTACTAAATGAGATTAGGATTCAGAGAGAAAGCCAAGTTGGGAGGGAAATCAACACATTAAATTTAAATAAATGGCAGGCAATTTAGGAGGGCCCCCAATTCTGGCTTCAAAATTTTATTTCTGCATGATCTATTGCAAGGGTTGTGAAACTTTTCCAGTTCAAATTCCAGTCTGGGAAAGGGCTCTGGAGTACCTTCCATCTGAGGGTGGACAAAAGGGAGAGTGAGGAAAGCCGAAACACGATTCTTGCCATTTTTAAGCCTTCTCGGAAGTATGTAGTACAAGCTCCTTCATACTTATGCAGAAGTAAGCAAGACTGACTCCCTCAGCAGCATCCCACATAACAAGCCTCTTCAGGACTACTCAGAAGTAAGCTTGATCAAAGCATGTGTTCTACTACCAATGAGCTATGGGCCCTTTCACATGTTATTTCATCCCATAGATCAGGCATGGAGAACCTCCCTGTGTTCTCTTGAATTCCCATTGATTTGAATGCTTGCTGGATCCTGAATCAAAAGGGATTCTCAAGTTAAACTGATGGTAAAACTTCAGAAATCTCTCCAGTGCCATGGCAGAAAGAAGCCTATTTTTCCACACTGGTGGGAATTTCTTGCCAACTCTCTAAATCCCATGCACAGTGTTTCACTCACTGAGTCAGTGCCCACTTCCCACAACTACCTCATCTGGGACGTCTTGTTTTCTCTGCTTCCTCTCTCCAGCTTGTGTGTGTGTGTGTGTGTGTGAGAACTGTGTGTATTTGTATGCATGAATGTTTGTGAGGGAGTGTGGATGAGGCAGAGTGTGGATGGAGGGCTCATTATGAATGGAGTGTGTATTGATGTACAAATATTTGTGAATGGGACATATATTGATACATTGATGTGTGGGGATAGATGTGAGTGAATGTGGCTTTAGCCCCACCCACTCTGACATACTACTCCTGGAAGGATATGCATGAGGGTTGGAATAAGGGTGGGAAAAGCTACCTTCCCCACATGTAATTTACAACTTCAACAGTACAACAATAGAGCCCTTCCTCCCCATTCCTGCTTCACTGCTCTTCAGTTGTTTCACCCTGGTTTACTCATGTCTACCCAGCATTCTGCTGCCAAAGTCATTTACCTCTTTTATCATTAGGATAAAACCATCTGTCAGGGATGCTTTAGGGTGGATTTCTGCATTGAGCAGGGGGTTGGACTCGATGGCCTTGTAGGCCCCTTCCAACTCTGCTATTCTATGATTCTAGGATGACAGCCCTCCTTAAACCCTTACATTGGCTTCCCGTCCTCTTCTGGATCTACCACAGTCTCCTTGTCCTTGTTGGAGTAAAGCAATACTGTTTGTTATAAGTTGTCTGAACCTGTGTATGTGTGTGAGAGAGCGAGAGAGAGCAATAGACAACAGGGAACTCTCTTTTTTTCCTCCACTAATTTCTTCTTGTAACTACTCTTTGATGTAGACTGGAACTCTCAAGCTTCCTTCCTCCCTCCCTCATTGGTAATAAGTGTTTCTTTGTCTGAACAGTGCACCCACAGTGGCTGCACTCAACCAATCACAGTTAGTGAGTTAAGCTCAACAAATCATGGCTTAGTGTTATGTACAAACATGGTCACTGGCTAGAAAAACAACCAGCCAAACTAAGAGTATCCAAACATGTATTGAAGAAATATTCCTTGTACCGATAAGACTGTGTGTGACAAATTGGGTCAATTTATTCCCCCCTCCCATCACTGGAACAAATTGGGCAGGACTGATAAAACATGAATCCTTGCCCAGTGAGAACAAAGACAGTGTCATGTAGTCTGTACCGTGCTGTGTTGTCAGCTGCGTTCCGACTGTTGCCAAATGTAATAGAGCCGTATAAATCTGAAAGAATGAAAAACATCATCAAACTCCTAATAGTCTGTTCAGCTTTTGTTGTTGACACGCACCCCAGCCGCAGCCTGAGTTTGCGCATTGTTCTTCAAAGGTCAGAGCTATTTGGGTGAAGCATGCATAGGCTATACTCAGGGGGTAAGAGATGCACACCCTTTCCATGGAACAGTAATTGGATGGATGTAATAAAATGTACAACAGTTATAAGCAGCAGGCATTGGCAATTAGGCTAATGAAGGATGTTTGGGTAGGAACAAAGGGGGTTGCAAAACATAACAGGCAGATAAGTGAAAGAGGTTAGTGGTTCAAATAGCAATGGTCTCATTTGTTAGGGATAGGCCATAGCTGAGCAGAGAAGCACATGATTTTCATGTAAAAGCCCCACCCTCGACCAGTCCCTGACTTCTTCACCATGGGTGTGAAAGCGCCCCATTCTAGGTGGAGAGCTGCTCCCAGTTTGAGTACACAATACTGGAGTATATGGACTAATTATCTGACACAGCATATGGGAGCTGTATATATTGATTTGGCTAAGCGTGAATTCTGCAAGGACATTTTTGTGGGGGACAGGCCATAGCTCAGTGATAGAGATGAGCATATGTATCACCTGCAGAAAGCCCCAGGATCAGTCCCTGGCACCTACACCTAAGAATCTCAGGTAAAAAGGCTGAGAAGCACCTCTTCTTTGCTTGAGAACTTAAAGATGTGCTGACAGCTGGAATAGTCAACACTGAGCAAGATGGACCATTGGCCTGATTCAGTACAAACCAAGTCCAGATATATGTAATATTTGTTTACCGTTCTTTCGGATTGGCTATGGCACTGCACTGTGCCTTTGTATGTGTTGCTTCTCCCCCACTATTGCTACTGGGAAACAGCATCCATGGTTTGAGGCCTTATACCTCATGGGTGCTAACTTGGTACCGTTCCACTGGGCTACTGCACCATACAAAGCCCGATTAGTACTGATTCGTATGGCTGGGTTCATATAGAAGGAATGGGGAACATTTTGGGAAGGACCCCTGGGAACCTCTTGCCTATGTGGTGATACAGTTAGAAAATTCTTCTGTAGAGTAAGAGATTGGGATTCTAGTCCTGTTGTCCACTTCTTGCATAGGATACTATTGTTCCTCCAGAAGGCCCAGAAATCATGCTTCGCCCCACAGTGGCTATTTCAACATCTCTCTATGGTACAATTTGTTTTCTGTGGTCGTTCTCTTTCCCATTGAGGGCTGTATTAATGTTCACTTAATACATAGCATGTAGCTACTTGTCTTGTTTTTACTTTAATTAATTGCAAGTGCTGGAGGGGGCATCCTTATGGGGAAAGCAGCAAACGAAGGAAGGAGGTTCATCTCTTCCCTCTCGACACAATTGGAATGAAAATCCCCCCCACTTCAAATGGCTACGGGTGGGGCTTAGAAAAAGGTTTGTAGTCATCTCAATGATTAGTTGGCAGGGGTGAGGAATTCATTTGGTTTGCAATTCAGTATCAGCAGACCACATTTGCAGCTTCCAAACCTAAACACAAACCAGAATGCAGTTAGATGTCAAAATCCATGCTCTTTGAAGTTTGTGATGCAATTTGCAAAGACAACTACACGCACACAAAGAAAATACAAAAATGGGTACATTTGAAGAAATGCACCCCCAAAGTACATTTCAAATGGTGTGTACCCGTTTGTATATATTTTGAAAAATGTGTCTGAAAATGCATTCAACTTTTCATACACATTTTAAAAAATGCATCTGATTTAGAAGTAGGAAAGAATGAACTAGCAGTGGAGAAACAAGAACCTGAATGAAATTAAGCTTGGCAGATTCTCCTGTCCTGACTATTCATTTAAGTTGGCTTCATTCACACAGTTACAATGTGGATTTTGATGCAATGTGCTGCAATTCCCACATGTTGTGAAGAACTGGAACTAGGTGATCCAAACATCTTCTAAGAAATCACTATAATTGCTATGATGTGAATGTTCACATGGAATCCTGGCAACACAAGGGTACCTTATGGGCAAGCACAGGCATCACTGAACATGAGGGCCAACCCATTTCACTGTCATCACCGTGTTTGCCCCATAGCACCACATACCAATAGATAACAGGTTTCATACTAAGAATGATTGTGATCATCATCATCATCATCATCATCATCATCATCATCATCCTACGAATGCTATAAAGCCAGAGCTCAGAATCTCTGGTTTAGGGGGCTAATCTGGCTCTCTTCAGCTCCCAATCTGACCTTGTGGGGTAACCTAGAATGCCACTCCCCTTCCCCTGGCCCCACCCCCTTCCCACCATCACCAACTGTTTGGTGGTTCCCCATCCTTTGAGCAGTTTTTCCCCATTCCAAAAGGTTGAAAGGCCTCTCCTAAGGCTTTGCTATTGGCAGTAAGAGGCTGGTGGTTCAAACACCAGTGAGCCAGTGAATCCACTTCGGGTGTCAGTCAGAACTCTAAAGGAGCTTTGGATAGTTCCTTTTGAGTTCTGACTGAATCTGGAGTGGATTCATTGGCCCACTGACATTGGAGCCAACCGTGGCTGGTTAGAGCTTTAAGCTATAATAAGGCGGTGTTTGGGGGGTTTCTTTGCCCCACACCTTTCACCTTTGGTCCCACCCACCTCTGGAAAGCACCCACCCCTGAGCTCCTCTGAAGTGGCATTCAGCCCTTGGGTTAAAAGATGGATTTAAGGTGGATTCCTGCATTCAGCAGGGGATTGGACTCGATGGCCTCATAGGCCCCTTCCAACTCTACTGTTCTATGATTCTATGTTCTGCACTCCTGTTATAAGGATTTCAACTGGTTGGGGAAACCCTATCAGTGATGGCCAAGACTCCCACTTTCATAGGTGGAGAGGAGGAAGGTTTTATCTCACTGCAACAGCATTCTCAAGTACAACATTGATTTTCCCAACACCATTTATACTAACAGCAAGAACAATAAGGGCAATACTTCAAATATCTCATGTTCAGTTGAATGCACACCAAGACTCCCCTGTGCTTGTGTAGGGGCTTCCTCATGACAGGAATCCCAATTCTGCAGGGTTCCCAGTCATCTGGAAGCCTATGTGTGCCTGTTTAGGTGATCCTTGCACATCATCAACTGACTGCACTGGTAACATTTATTTATATTTATTTACTGCATTTGTATACCGCCCCATAGCTGAAGTTCTCTGGGCAGTTCACAAAGGATTGTAGCAAATGTCTCAGGCATGGCTAGTTTGCATGGTCCCATTTCCCCCTCATCTGCTCAGTGAATGCATGAGAGATTTCATGTGGCAAAAGTTAGATTCTGTCATCACTGTTCACCCAATTGTAATCAGTCCAGAGGTCTGCAGAACACAATATTAACATATCCTGGACATCATTTGGACAGGGCACAATGACTGTTAAGTTTTCCTCCAGCTGGAAATGTGACTCATGCATTCTTCTTCTAGGGTGGCAGAACAGTCAGCTACTATGTTGTCAGCTGCACAGAAATGTTAAGAACTTAAGGGACCAGAGAGACTAGGAAATTCCCCAGAATACAGAATTCCCCTAAAATACAGATACCAATTGATCTGAAGTGGTGTTTTTTGGGTGTTTTTTTTTAGAATAGTTACTGATGCTAATGTGAATAAGAACTAAGAATAATATGTTTACAGAGGTGTACTAAATTTTCTATAATTTCAGTTTTTAGGCAGAAATTAGCTGGTGGAAGGAGTGAATTATTTCTGAATAACAGTTAAATTGTGATATTTGCCTATATACAAATCATATTTGCTACCATTGTTTTCTGTAGCTGCTGTTATTTTGGCACTATTTTTTTCTTTGTTAGGGTTTCTTTTTCTTTCCTATATTACTCATGTAGGCAATCCCAGCATGGGTTGGATAATAAATGTGATGACATCATGACACATCACAGTCGATCAGATTTGGCTAAGTGCTGACTTCACAAAGGACAAAGTCAATTGAGAGTGAAGGCAATGTTTCCTAGATTTGTCACATGGGTTTTACTAGCCAATCAGGGATCTTGTAGTCAATATAATGATATCACAATATTATGTAGGTGCTGATGCTGCAAGAGCAAACAGACTTGATTCGAATTATGGCATTCTTCATTGGCCATTCGAATTACGGTATTCTTCATTGGTGATTACTTTGAAAGTAATCACCAAAAATCATCAACAAGCGGGGGAGGGGGGAGGAGTTTGATGCTGCTGAAAATGTTCACATAAAACAGTAACTATTTTTGGCTGAGCTCTAGGACTAAATAATTCAGAATCCATTCAGCTCCACATTCTCAGATATCATGTAAATTGCAGTTTTGACAAACTGGTATATTGGACCGAATAAGTAATGTTATCTGACACAATGTGAGTGGGAAGGCTATTCCAGCTTTGTGCATTGTGTTCAGACAGGCTTAAGCTGGGTATGAAGGCATCACTTTTAAGTTGCCTGGGAAAAAAAAGCCAGCAAAAGCAAATTTTGGCAGGTTCAGTGCTGACTGATCCAGCAACACACTTAATGTGAAATCCAGACCCGACTGAACTCAAGAAGAATGCAGTAGGGCTTTGCCCTAGGCAATAACAGAATAAGGTCCCTCTTGGAAAAGGCTGTCCTCCACATACGAGATAATTTGGCACAGCTAGAAGCTCTGAATCAGCTACATGAACAAATTACAAACCTGATATAATGTCTCATTGGGGAAGCCACCAGAAACCAGTACTTGTTGCAGAGAAGCATATGGAGGAGGGGGGCGGGCAGGAACCTTAGGTAAAAAGGATCTAAGCAGAAGGATTAAAAGTTTGGTGGTGGTATGTGAATTGGTACAAATGAATATCCCAGTACATTCAAGGGATAGACCCAAGTAGTTCAGTTGTTTATCATTGGTGACAGGCTTTGTATAATGGTGCTGGGTTTACTTTAACCTAAAGTAAGCAAGAGTAACTTGCAGGCAGGGATCCTGGGGAGAAGAAGGATGGCTAAATGGAAAATGTGCACAACCTTTCCATCAAAACCAAAGTCTGATGCATCCAACTGCGAACAGGGGAATGAAAAGTCTTTTGTCTGGGAGTGCCCTTGTTAACAAGGGGACATAGGTTTCTGAAAATATCTACAATTACAAAACAAAGTATTTTTAACCCTTCCTCTGAAATCTGTTGCTGTAGATATGGGCCATAGATGAGATATGAACTAAGGACCAATCTACATGTTCTACTAATTGTGCAGGTGTAGTTAAGCCTGCTATTTATTTATTTATTTTACTCAGTATGCATGCATGGTTCTGACCTAGATCAGGACCATGGCACTCCTGGAGGGAAGGATGAACTGCATATCTTGGTGTTTTGCTGGGAAAATGTCAGTATTTGGTTTTCTAGGGCCAGTGTGTGAAAAATTTTATATTAGCAGCAACGTGTAGTTGGTTCCCATACTGAAAAGCTGTGTAGAACTGAAGAACTTTTTTACTCATCCAGTCTATTAGTGAAACATGAAAACTGATACACCACTTTGGCTTTTACAAATTAAAAGTAAATGCCAGTGAAATGCTGAAAGACTATTGTTCAGAGGCCAGAATGCTGCCTTAAAAAAAAGGGGGGAAAGATAAAGTAGATAAAAATATTAATAGAGTTCATAAAAAAACAAAAGATTCCTCAGCAGTGTGATAAGAAATGATAGAGCAGAGCCATTACTGCAATGTCTTCCTTGATATTATTTAAAAGGTCATCTATAAAAGCCAACACTTCTATACACATATTATTGTTATTATATTTCCAACAGAGTTGGAACAAACTGCCCAAATTGCAGCTTCACAATTATATTAAGCTTAATGCTCAATAAATACACGATCATTCACTTTGGGTTGTGACAGCTGCCATTTTAAGAAATGTGCCAAGAACTAAACTAGAAATCTCCCACACTAAATAAAAACAAATATCTCTACAGCAGTAATGAAGGCTCCTCAGGCTCTTGGCCATTTTTGTTTCCCTTGTCCATGAGGCTTTTTGGAAGTCTACCCTGGTCTCTGTCACTTCACTGCTTCCCCCCATCTATTACAGCCTCCACATTACTATATTATCTCCGTCACTGCCGCACAATGAGAGAGGAAGAATCCCTGGTCCCTATCCCCATCTTTACAGTAGGGACAGAAGGGGTAAAACCATCTTCTACAGCTTGTGAACTCCCAAATTAAAGAACACAGCCCTGTTAGCCATGTATGGTCATCCAGCAGGGTCCTGATATACCTTTCATCTTTTACCCTGCCTCAGGGTCAAACTACACATTACATAAATTGTGTAGTGTGGAGCTGAGCGTGATAGCTTACTTACTTTAGTGTAAATGTGAGTGGGGACAATTCAGACAAGTATGCAGCAGGATTAAGCCTTCTTCCCATTTTCTGCCGACCCCATTTTCTATACCCATGGGTTAAAAAGGAATAAATAGAAAAAGTCTCCATTGACCACAGTGGAGAACTTTTTTATAATACCCCCACATACATGGGGGGGATTTCAGGGGGGAGGAACAGATGGAGAGAAGGTTTAATCCTCCCCTGCCAGTGCATGGTGTAGTTTAATCTCAGATGGCAGTAATGTGGGACTGTGGAGTGCTTGGCAGGCCCAATACAAGGTTTGGTATGTTGTATTTGGCGACTTGGACCATACATTGTATAGTTATGGTAGAAGCTATTAAAAAAGAAAAAGATGGGGCCCTTCCATTTACAAATGTCAGATATGAAATAAATTATGGCAACCCTTTCTGTATGGCATAGAAAGAGCAGTCGGTGGAAATACAGCAGAGGTAAAAAAGGGGGGAAGTTATTGCATTTCCTTTCATTTAAAATATTTGGAGTACATTTTTTTTTTAAAAAAGCACACATGTATTACAGAAACAAAAAGCAAAACTAGTAAACAAGTAAACAAGCCAAAAACAGAATTGCCACAGAAATCATTACAATGTCATTAAAATGTCAAGAAGTCATTAAAATGTCAAGAAATAATTTTAAAAGGTTGTATGACTTTTTCCTGAAACCATAACAGAAACGAGCCATTTCTTTATCCTGTCAGCAGGGTATTCCAAAGTCTGGGGGCTACCACAGTAAAGACCTTACTTTAACTGCTGCCATCCTAATCCAAAATACTGATGAAACTGCAAGAACCGCTATCTGGTCTAATATCAATTGTCATGTGGTCCCATCTCCTGGGAGAAGCAATCTTTCAAGTAAGATGGATCCAGGTCATGTCAGACCTTAACAGTTAAAAAATAGAACTTTCAATTTACTCCAGAAGGTAACTAGCAGCTGGCTTAGAATAGGCTGCATGTGAGCAGTCAAGAGAAGTGCAGCCCTATTCTCCATCACCTGCAGTTGAGTTGTCCCCAAGGGCTGCCTCACATGCACAGTAGTCAAGCCTAGGATTTTCAAAAGCATGGTTTAATGTTGCAAGGTCAGTCCTTTTTAGAAAAGGATTAGCTCCACACCTAGTGAGGGACAATAAAGGTGATTTCTAGTGAAAACACCAGTCTTCTCAAATAGCATATCTCGCCCCCTGCCCTTTACTCGAGCAGATAGGGAAACAGTAAACCCTCTTATCACTGCAAGTCAATTTCTCCAACAAACCAGGTTCATTTTTTCTTACTACTTATTTATAGGCACCCTATAACAAGATGTTATCTGGGCACCTCAAAGAAGAAAAATAAAACTCTCTCTCTCTCTCTCTCTCTCTCTCTCTCTCTCTCTCTCTCTCTCTCTCTCTCATAAAATAAATCACAGCTAGTGAACATCTTCACAAGCATCTCTTTCATCTTGCCTAGATTCAGCTTTAATCTTAACCAACTTTACTACTAGGCTGGCCGTACCATTAGGCAGATGGAGAAGTCTGCATCAGGCAGCAGATGCTTCGGGTGGTGGGGGTGGTGGCAGCAAGGTGTTAGAAGGGAGATTTGTGTCTGGCCTGCCTTGTACCTCCTGAGCTATTCTGCTATGGAGGTTGCTGTTCTATTACTTAGGTAGAACTGAGACTCAACTACAAGTCTAGTTGGTTTCTGTACCTAAATGGAGGGGAGGGCTATAAGTTGTCCACTGCCTCATGCAGTCTTGTGCCAATTGACTACAACTTACAAATCAATTCTCTATCTCTCTCTCTCTCTCTCTCTCTCTCTAAGCGTAGTTGTCACAGCTAGAGATGCTGGAGAAATCCTTAACAGATTGAAAGGCCATTGGATTCCTAAGGATCCACTCTGCGGAATCTGCAGTGGAGCACTGCCAGGGAGAAAGGGGGGTGGGTTGTGCATGGCTTATATTCTCTTTCTCTAAAAACAACAAGATATGGCTGTATTGACACACGGCAAAGTGCTTAGTTATGCATGAATTGCAGTTGCAATTTGTATATGTTGCCTTTTTTAGAGAAAAATAAATCAAGCCAAAATCCACAAACCAAGCGAGGGGTTCTGGAGAAATCTATTGAGCTCCAAGATGTTTGGATTTCCCTCTTGGGGCTCAATGGACTTTGCTTGGACCAGATATAGGCAGATTTGTAAATCTCTAGTGATATCACATTTATACACTCACTCTTGTGGAAGGGGACAAACCCAAGACAAACGTTTCTGTTAAAAATGTGCGTATGTGAATTTTTGAAGTTTTGTAGTGCTAACACTTTACATGATATTGCCTATCTCCTCTTTTTGCAGCTGAATAAATGGTTAACAAGAAGCCCATCCAAAGAAAAAAATTAGGCTGCTGTAATGTGTACTTTGGAACACTCAGAATATTGCAGTGGAATCAAACATCATAGAAGCAGAGAGGCACAGATGACTTGTAAAAAGGCCCATTTTCTGTAATTACATGGTTAGATTCATTCAGTGCCACCGATCACTTCAGATACATGTGTCGGTCTATTGATCACAAATCTGCTTCTCCCTTAAACTAACAGATGTACAGTTATTAATCTTGGAAGGGTTCCATATCCATCCTTTTGTTGTTGTTGTTGTTGAAAGATCAGAGAAGCCAATTACAGGATGATACGGCATCCTGCATGCAGGAATTTCTTCTGCACTTCTCCCAGACGGATTCAAACAATGCCAGAAAGAGGGAAAATGTGTGCTGTCTCCAGGCGCGTCTCTTCAGCGTTTCTGCCTTCCATTTTAAAATGAGAGACTTTTCAATGTTTAAGCATTTACACATCTGTGTGCTTTGTTGAGCTGGGTAAATGAACAGCACCTGTTTCTCTGTTCTCCTTTCCAACTTTCCTCAGCCAAACCCTTATCTATCCTGAGAGTTTCGTTGGGTTGAACTTGACGCTATATACTAATGCCAAAAAGGAGCAAGTAGGTCAAGCAAAAAAGCCAGGACATTATGCAATGCTCTGGGTTATTAGGGGAGGGGAGCATTTAATAAATAATGAAGGGAATACATGGAACACATTTTCCAAAGAACGTTATGGTTAAATTATTAGCAGGGCAAGTAGCTGCAAGAATTAATTTAGATATACCATGAGAGAATAGCTAGCATCCCTAGTAATAAGAACATAAGAGCCATGCTGGATCAGACCAAGCGTCCATCTAGTCCAGCACCGGTTTACACAGTGGCCAAATGGCTGTTGAGCAGGGACCAACAAAGCAGGACATGGTGCAACAACACCCTCCCACCCGTGTTCCCCAGCAACTGGTGCACACAGGCTTACTGCCTTGGATACTGGAGATAGCACATAACCATCAGGGCTAGTAGCCATTGATAGCCTTTGCCTCCAGGAATTTATCCAACCCCCTTTTAAAGCCATCCAAATTGGTGGCCATCATACAACTTATGGTAGTGGGTTCCATCATTTAACTATGTGCTGTGTGAAGAAGTGCTTCCTTTTATTCTTCCTGAATCTCCCACCAATCAGCTTCATGGGATGACCCCTGGTTCTAGTATTTTGAGAGAGGGAGAAAAATGTCTCTCTACCCACATTCTCCACATCATGCTTTTTTTTTCATTTACACAAGCTTGTATCTTTATTACAAAGAGCACAAAAAGTTAGCTTAGTCGAAGAGACCAATGTCCATGTCATCATCAGATTCTTCTGGCTCTTCTTTCTTTTCTTCTTCTTTCTTCTCCTCAGCAGGACTAGCACCACCAGCCAGTGCCCCTCCACCAGCAGGGCCTGAAGAAGCTGGAGCACCACCACCAACTCCTACGTTACAGATGAGACTTCCAATATCAATGTTGGCTAAAGCCTTTGCAGACCAGGCCAGAAAGGTTCAATGTTAACTCCAGCTGCTTTGAGAAGGGCATTGATTTTGTCCTCTGTGACGGTGATGTCATCGTCGTGGAGGATGAGGGTTGAGTAGATGCAGGTGAGCTCGGAGATGGAGGCCATGCCGGGATGGTGCGTGGTGCTGGTCGCCAGCTGGGAATTGGCCTTAGCACCTTATGCGCCACTGAGGGAGAGTGGAAAAGAAGAAGCACCATGCATAATTTTGTACACCTGTGTTATGTCTCCCCTTAGCCTCCTTTTCCCCACGCTAAACAACCCCAGTTATTGTAACCTTCCCTCATAGGGGAGATGCTCCAGCGCCTTAATCATTTTAGTTGCCCTTTTCTGCACTTCTTCCAGTTCCATAATATCCATTTTTAGGTGTGTGGTGACCAGAACTGTACACAGTATTCTAAGTGTGGTCACACCATAGATTTGTATAAAGGCAGTATGGTACTAGTATGGACCTTAAATGAAATAAATATCAAAATCAAGGCTTGCCAGACCTGTAGCCAGGGATGGGATGGGGGAGGGCTGCCCCCCAATCTGCTGTGCCCCCCTAAATGCTTTTACAAAAAAAAAATTTTTTTTAAAAAAACTTACAATTTAGTCTTTAAAAGGCCTTCAAACCATTCAATTTGTAAAAAATAGAGATCTGCTGCATTCCTTGACTGTTTGCTCTAATGGAGTGAAATGGGGTGTCTGTGTGCTCTCCCTATGAAAGATCAAACAAGAACATAAATATATATACTTTTATTTTTTAATATTTTTTCAAAGCATATAAACTTGACTCCTGTCTTCAAAACAGGAGATATTAGTACTAGCAATAGCAAACTTTTCTCTCGCTGCCCCTTATTCTCTTGACTTTATGCCCAGCCGAGTTGCATCCATGCTTGCAGTATACCGATCAGCCTTCGGCACAAGATTCTTTTCCGTATGCTAATATTGGCTTGTGAGACTGTATGGATCTACACTGCCCAGCAGCACTTCCTGGGACAACTCGACATGGAATGCCAGTGTAGTGTAGTGGCTAAAGTGTTGGACTGGGAGTTGGGATATCTGGTTTCTAGTCCCCACTTGGCCATGGAAGCTCACTGGGTGACTTTGGGCCAGTCACAGGCTCTCAGCCCAACCTACCTCACAGAGATGTTGTTATGAGGATAGAATGGGTTCCTTGGAGGAAAAAAGGCGGGATATAAATGCAATGAAATAAATAAATAAATGGAATGGTTTTCATTATTTTCATAATGTGAGCCATTTTCCCCAAATCCTTCCTTTCAGCCAACAACAATTTGTCAAGAAGTGAAGAAAATTGTTTGTAGTTTCATTCTAGTTCAGACACAGCTCCCATAATTTAAACATATGGTATATGGTACCAAGTCAACACACATGGATAGGGGACTTCAATTTTTGTAGGAGGCTCAAGTTTCTGAAAGTTCTGCAAGCCTTCTTGAGAGAAGATGAAATGCAAATGGGGAGTGGAACTCGGGACAGAGAAAACAAGAAGAATGAGCACATACAAGAACCAAAGAAAAGCAAACAGAGAGAGAGAATGTAAACCTTTGCTCCGCATCGCAGGGATCCGATGGTTTTAAAAATGGCCAATATCCACTCTGTGAGATTGAACCTCCAAAGGACCCTTGGTTTTGCAGAGCAGAGTGCACACCTCTACTATCCACCATTTCCAAAGCTCTGGCAATTCCTGCTGGCCAGAATGGGTAGGGTAGGGACACAAAGTTGCTTTTTTCCCCATTTTATTTTCCAGTAGAGGGTTGGTGGTGGTGGTGTTTGTGTGTGTGTGTGTTTAAAAAATCCCTTCTAGTAAAACTAATACAAAGCCCAACAGACACTCCACAAACCACAATAATGCCTGTATTGTTGGCATGTGTACCTAGGATAGGCCTGTTTGGGGTTTTTACATTAACCCCCCCCCCCATTAAGCATTCAAGAAATATATGTGCTTTAGAGTAATTAGAATTACTTACTTCTAATCTTAATTAAGGAAATAATGAATAAACACTTAACTGTCAGTTTACTTAAGAATGTATGAGAATTTTGTTTCCTTTCATTGAAGTCCAAAACTCATCCTTGACACCCCTGAATGAAAATGCACATGCAATTTGCGGACAAAGCTTGCCCATTTCCACACTATTGCAATATGTAAACTTTAGAAAAAGGTGCACTTTAAAAATGCACATTTTCACATTTAGTTCCATGGGGGATGATGGTGATGACGATGAGTTTAAAAAATGCACACCCAGGTTTTGAGCTTGAGCTTGGAGAACCATAACACACACAAGTATTGTTACTTCTCCCAACCCAAGGTTTACTTCCGCTTGGATCCTGAAAATGACGAATGCATGAATATGACAAAGTAGGAAGAGGAGATGGTTTTTCCCCACAGTAACTAAACAGCACCTCAGTCCATCAGCCTTATTTATTGGCAAGGTTGACCCTCTCTCCCACTCTTTCAAAATCTGTCTGTGTTGTTTTTATGACATCATGCATTCTTCTGTGGCCAGGAGCTGGTGCTGCGTATTAGTTTTGGTTTGAACAGCAATTTACATTGTAGCTCTTTGACTTAAAATAATTTCAATCTGAATTTGTATCAAACTGATATGGGGTTTGTCTTGACGTTTTTGTCTCATATTTCTCCTGTGAGGAGCAAAATATGTTTCATGTATAACATTTAAAACCAATAAATTAGAAAAGAGAGAAAACATTTCTGATAAGTGTAGCACCTATGGCCGTGGGAGAACAAGTTTTCTTCTCTGCAAGGTGAACAGTCTCTGGTGCCACCTGATACTTGTGAAACGTTCTTCGGCTCAAGTCACCTTTTGACGCTGAAGTCATTATCGACTTCCCTTTGATGTTTTCAATTACTCTACAGCAACATTATCTGCTGATATTTGTACTCTGCACTTCTAGATGGGAGGAAAAATTATTTGAAGGCCAAAACAAATTGCTCTTTCTTTACCTCAGTTATATGGAAGTGGTGGAGGGGGATGCAAAACAGAACTGAAGTGCCCAGATGTAACAGTGGGAAGGTAAACAGAAGGTGGCCAGTGTACATTCCTATAAAGTTCCAGTCTCCAAAACTGAATGCAAGAATGACTAATGGTGACGAGATATTGTCTAATCTGGGCCCAAGAGTCTTGAAATGCTGCATCTGAATCTAGCAATGTCTGTGAAGGAAGTCCCCATGCAATTGAAGCATCAGTGGTAATCTGGGTCCTTTTATTAAGATACAGTTTGCCAATTGCCTCTACATTTTGCTGTGAGGACAACACAATAAACGGAAATGTGTAGCCTCACAGCAGCCATGCGCATGGCTCAAAGCAGGGGACCGCTGATGTGTTGCTATGGGAGTTTTATTGTGCTTGTGTCAAGTGAAGAGAGGACTGTTTTGCTGGTATATAGCTTGATAGTTAGAATTCATAGGTCACGAATTTTGTGCCATTGAGGACATTCCATACCATAGAGATTTTCAAAAAGAACATCAAAATTCCCAAACATTTTTGGGGTGTGTGTGTGCGATTTGTCCCTAAACGAGAAGAGCAGGATTAAGCAGCATATGCTAAATAACATTGATGATATCCTTCAAAGGGCTTCCGTGGTGATCCTTGTTCCCTGCAGCTTTCACAATTTACAAACTGGTAGTTAGAAATAGATACCAATTTACACTCCTGGAATGAAACACTGCAATGACAAACATTTTAGTAAGAACAATTTTCAATAATTTAAGCCCTCCATTGGAAGAGGAAAGTAAAAGAGAAAATTGCGTGTAGCCAATTAAGAATTTATGAACAGCTGAATACACACACTTTATTTATTTACTAGAAATTGAAGTGGGATATTTTGCTGCCTTTGTCACCAAATTAATCACTTTCTGTCTCACCTACAATCAATCTTGATAATTATAGTTCAAGGTAATGATGCAAGGCAAGTTAGAAACAGAAATACCATCATAAGAATGCATTTGTTCTTCAGATTCCAAATATTTCCCATCTAACTGAGTTGGATTTTTATTTATTTATTTTTGAGGAGCTTGTAAATTGCCTCTTCATCAACATGATGAGGTGATGTATAAAATATATAATAACATTATAGAATGCTAGAAAACATCTTCAATAAAATAAAAATGATAAAAGCATATTTATTTATTTATTTAAAAAAAAGGCTAATCAGACAAACCATCAGACAACAACAACCATTACAGGACTAGTTATTACAAAAAAGCCTGCTGGAGCCAGTAGGTTTTTAGGGCTCATGATGAGTAGTACATGATTTATCTACTGATGAACAGCCCAAAATAGCATCCCTTATAAATGCTTGTCACAGTGATCATAAGACTCCACTGTGAGTCTCCACTTGAAAGCCGGAGGAAAAAGGAGCACTGCTTTGGACACCTCTGCAGGCTATACGGGTTTCCCAGGTGAAGATAGGAGATCTATTATTCCTATATATTCTTATCAGACCAGAAGGGGTAGAAAATGGGAATGGAGAGTAAAGAAATGGGAATAGCTAGTTCTGCCATCTCCGTAGTAGCTGGTATAAAACTCCTCTATGGGCACTGGTGGGATGCTAATTTGTGGTACATGTCCATAACCAAAAATGTTGGTTTCACATCTATTGAGAAAGAAGACAGTTGTGATGGTGAAGCAAAAGACTATCTCCACCCACGTTCCCCTGACCACCAGTTGGGTGGTTTTCCAGCTTTTGTGCCATTTCCTTCCCAGTTTGGGTATTTTGGCCGCACCCCCTTTGGCTCCACCCACAAGTGGAAGACAGCCCCCAAGAGCTTCTCTGCAATGGATTTTGGCCTCTGGGCTGAACGTGGTTCAACTACCTTGCTCTGTACCCTTGCACTCTAGCTCCTGACCTCAGGAGGAGAGCCCAGCTTCTCGTATGCATATAGTTCTGCCCCGGATCCCTCCAAACTTTGCTCGTTCTCAGCAAGATCAAGACCCTAAAGTCTGACCTGCTAGGTTCCACAGCTGACAAGCATTTAAAAATGCTGGAGTTCGCATTCTGTAGTTTATTCATTCATTAGTTTATTTGGTGGTCGCTTTTGCACCAGATTGTACCCAAAGCAGCTTACAATATATCGAATGGACAACAATAAAAGTAACCATTCAAAATACAATGGTTCTGGAGCTTGTTCTTTATTCCCAATGCTGGTTTGTTTTTAGTGACTAGCCTGTTGATCAACACAGGAGCATAACTCTGCTTGTACCACAAGGCTTTCTCCTCCTCCCTCACCAGATCTGGCTGCCCTCATCTGGGGATCCTCTGGAATGCTGTAGGATGTGACATGGAGAGTAGAGTGGGAGGCTGGGGAAATCAGCAGACACCAGAAACCTTCTGAATCCAAGCTACTATTGTTATTGTTACTGTCGTTATATCATTAAAGTTGAGCTAAGAAACTGCCTTCACTGGATCTGTGTGACACCCTCTCCATGTCACCACCTGTCACACTCAGCAGGGCCTCTGCCCCTCAAGGGAACATTTTCAGTGGGCTTTGTGGGCTGCTGGGGAAGAGGAGGCAGTGGGAAGCCAGCTTGAACCCACCACCTTCTGTAGGTGTGTCAGGATCCAACCCAAGGAGTGCTTTGCAATAGGATGGCATAGATGCGCCACTCCTAGAAATGGCTTACAGAAAAAACTAGAGGCAAGAGAAATCAGGAAAAGGGAGGAAAATAGGGAATGAGGATATTCAAATAATAGTATATTCAAGCTTAAGCTTTTTAAAAATAGTTACAAAACATCAATTCAAAATATTGATTGCATCGATCCTTTTATTATTCCATACATAATGAAGTAGAAAAACAATGGGGTTGCCAGAGCAGCTAAGCTTCTATTACAAGCACCTGCATCAGAGAAGTAACTGGTGTGTTTGGATGAGCTCCTGAACAACCTTTAATGATAGAACCACCTTCAGACCACTTGGAGAGAGGGGGGAAAAAAGCAGTTGTAAAGTGATACTGACTCACAAAGTGAACGGGTTACATGCTGAGCATGATCATTCCTGTTTTCTATCCTTTTTCTTTGACCTTATCTAGTTCTCGGTTGCTTATGTGGGCGGCAAATCTCAAACTACAGATTAAACTGAAATGCAGCAGTTCGCAAGTCAACAGAAGACTTTATCTCAAAACATGCATCCAACATTCAAGTACAGGATATGAAAGTTAAAAGCAGGGAGCAGGATTATGGCCAACAGCTATGTGCAGCCTTCAAGAAAAAGCCTATCCCCATCTAGAGACATATCAGGCAACCTTTTCTTTTCTTCTCATGCCAACTGTGCCAGAGAGCAGGGCCAGAGCAGTGATATGTAGCAGGCACAGTCTGATAATTTGGGGGCAGAGAATGGCTCAGCCTGGACGAAATAGAATAGTGGACTAATTCTCTCCCTCTCTCTCTCTCTCTCTCTCTCACACACACACACACACACAAAATGTGTGGACTAATCTTATAAAGTTACTTGGGAGTAAGTCTCATGGAACATATTAGCACTTACTCTTGAGTAAAATGTATGTAGGATAGGGCTGCTGCAAACTCCCCCCCCAACAGTAACAGTATAAGTTACTGTTGCTTTCAGACCAACTCCCAGAGGACCTCTAGCAGAAAGAAAGTAAAGAAGCTACTGTATTTCTTTGATTCTAAGACACAATTTTTTCCCTAAATTAACCGCTCTAAAAATGGACTGCGTCTTAGAATAAAATAATAAGAGGAAAAGAGGAAGCTCCTGCAGCAGCCTCAAGCCATGCGAGCGAGGAGCTGGTGGGTAAGCGCCTGGTTTTTTGTTAGGCAAATTTATTCGTAAGTCCCATCGATTTCCATGGGACTTACTCGCGTGTCGTCGTCCCCTGGTGCAGAGACAAGTAAAGAGCGGGACTGGAGAGTTAAGTTTACTCTTTGTTTCAACGCCCCCCCCTTCTTCCCACGCAAACGGCAGTTTCTTCTCTCACAGAGGGGAAAAAGAAAAGGACACAACCATTAGAAGAAAGCGCGGAGTGGGGGGGAGGTTGGCTGGGCGGTGAGGGAAGTATTTCTTTGATTCTAAGATGCCCTTTTTTCCCCCAAATTAACATCTCTAAAAATGGGGTGCGCCTTAGAATTGATGGCATCTTAGAATCGAAGAAATATGGTAAACCTTGGAGGAAACTCAGTGCAGCCTGAGCCTTGCTGAGCCTATTGTTAGTATGAGTTAAACAGTTGATATACCTCAATTAATAGTTATTTATTCATCACTGTCTTGCCTGAATTGCTGTATCCTGGTTTAAAGAGAATACTGCACCAATTTCCCAAGTACGTTTCCTGTCTTCTTTTCAGTTCTGTCCCCGGCTTCTAGAAACTGCAACCCAACTTTTTCACCACCTGTCTGTTGGGAATGGATAAAGATTAGGGATGTATGAGAACTTCATTTTAGTTCATTCTGGATCCATCTTTATCCAGTCTGCACCATCTGGACTGAATACACACTTAGATGCAAATTGTGGTCAAAGTCCATACATTTTCAAGCTTGCAATGTGATTTGCAGACCCCACCCACCCAGCTGATACATTTGACAGCATGAGTACATTTTGGGAAAGTGCATAAAAATGCATACTTTTGAAAAGTGCACACAAATGCACTTTCATCCACACACGAAGAATTTGTATGTTTCAAGAATACACACAACTGATGTGTATACACACACAAATCCACATGGATTTTTGTACAAAAAGAAAGGGGAGAAGGTTGGCAACTGATATGGACTCGGATCAGAACAAGCTTCAAGATAGAAATTTGGAGAACTCGGGTTTTGCCGATTTGCACATCCCTAGTAAAGAGAAACAAACTAGAAGTTTGTGGAAGTGGGAATTTGATAGGTTGTTTGAGATTTTAAAAATCGTGCCTTGCCTTGAGCACCTTTTGGTGGAGAGGTGCTTGATGTGTTTTTTTAAAAATAAATAATTCTAGGTTACGAGATTTCTGGTTAAATAATCTGGGGCAGCAAGGCTAGGAAAGAATGAGACTGGGTCACTGCTACCAATTAGAATAGATTACACTTTTCTAATGGCCTCTACTATTGAATGGCAACTCAGTTTAGAGTAGACTCTTATAATTATAGATATGATATCTCTTTCATTCATGAAATTGCACAATTAAAATGCTTTCCTTAAGTATTCTGACATATTTAAACATCCAGTGACTGGTAAATTACACACAAAAAATTACAATATTTAAGAGGATCAAATACAAGACTTGTGCCGCAAATATGCACCGGACAGAGTGAGACAGTACGACAATTCTTAGTCATGCTGGAACAAATTCAGCTACCTGGTCTCTGCCACATGTCTTTAGTTAAAGAATACTTCATTGACATTTGGATTTCTCACACAAGAGAAACCCATTTTTACCTTCGAAGGACAATATTAGCCTGTAAGATGAAAGAAAGTATGATTCATACCTTTTTTGCCTGCCTTTACAAGGGTAGATTTTACTTCATTTAAAATATCTGGAGACTGAAAAGGAAGTTATCAGAGCTCAGCATGAAACCATTCAGCAGATTCTGAATGTATTTTGATGATATTAAGACAATGAAGAATAATGCAGTGGCATTTCTGGGCCTCTGCTCTACTCCTATCCCTTTTCAAAGAATGGGTTACATGTTTAAAACCTGCAGAAAGCTTTGTAACTTAGAACAGATCCTTCAAAAGAATCTGAGTCATGTTCTTTAACTCTTAAATCAGTGGTTCCCAAAGTGGGTGGTACTGCCCTTGGGGGCGGTGGGATTGCATAGGGGCAATCCCACCATTAAGAGGCAAGAGGGTGGCAAGGGGTGCTAAGAGGCAAAGGGGTAGCAGGGGGGCCCTCGAGGTGGTCTTTTCCGAGAAGCGCCTCTCCAGAAGGTCTTAAAACCCAGGGCCATTTGGTCCCAAGCCATATAGGGGAAGAATCCACACATGTATTAATACCATTTAAGAAGAATATTTTTAACTGTGAATTGAAATGTTTTGAAAGCACCAAAACGCTAATGAAGAGACATATCCTGCTTGGTGTGCCCCGCCACACCGGCTGCAAAACAGAGGCGTTCGCTTTCTTTTCCCTCCCTCCCTCGGCAAGCCTGCAGTGGGTGCTTCCCATTTAAAGAGGCCACGTGCAGCACAGCCCTTTTTTCATTCTCAGCTCCGTCGCCGCCACCACCCAGACCAGCAGGATCCAGAGGATTTGAATACATATTCAATTAATTGTTACTGTTTTGAATTTTATTGCTATTATCTCCTTAGTGGGTCGTTGAAAATCGCTATTCTGAATATTGATTTTTATAGTGTAGGGTAGGGGGCCACTGGGCATGAGTTTGTTGAACCCAGGAGGCGGTTACCTGAAAAAGTTTGGGAACCACTGTCTTAAATGAAGTATATTTCTTTTCTCTTTTCTTTCAAGAATTCACATTCTATACAGAGAAGGTAAAATAGTTTATCTGCCAAATAAATATTCTTATTAACATAGGGATAGGGAACTTCTGACTATCAGTATGGTCAATGGTGAGAGATGATGAGAGTTGTAGTCAAAATCATCAGGAAGGCACCAGGTTGCCTCCCCTGCTAAACATTAACCTTAGGAAGAGAAGCATCTGACAATCATGGAAATGGGCCACTGCTCAGTGGTGTTGTCCTGCTTATGGAATCTGCTCCCCAAGCAAATGAGAAATGTGCCTGTGTAAGCATCATTTGGATACCAGATTGAAACCCTTCTATCCAACTTTGCCAGTTCTGCAATGACACTTCTGAGCATAATGGGTTGGATCAAGAGTATTCTGTTTGGTACCATCCCCTGAGTTATGCTTAGAATGCTTCTGCTGGAAGAAAGGGGAGGAAGATGAGTTTTTTGCTGATTCCTCCCTTCCTCTCCAGCCTTCCAGTGCCTCTTCCCCCATTCTTCTGGGGCACATTTTCGAGATGCACAGGGAGCTGCAGGGGGCAGAGGGAAATCAACAAAATTTATTGATTTTTGTTGTCTCTTTTCACTATCCCAGTAGCAGGACTTCTCCACTGGACCAGAAACCTTTCATGGGTTGAAGGAGTCCTTAATATAATATTAATTCAGGAAGATCTCTAGTTAGGATATGAAATTCGGATGTGTGCTGAGAGTGTGTGTGAGTGAGAAAGAATGAATAGATGGTGCACAAATGGGATATGTACTTTTGTGTGGGTGGGTGTGTTTGTGTGTGTGTGTGTGTGTGTGTAAATGGAGTGTATATGTGGCTTTATTCCTGCCCACATTTGGCTTTGGCCCACCAACCAATGGTGTGATGTGGCTCCCTGGAAGTTATCCACAAGGGGATGCTGTAAAAGGGTCCCTACCTCATAGAATCATAGAATAGTAGAGTTGGAAAGGGCCTTTAAGGCCATCAAATCCAACCCCCTGCTCAATGCAGGAATCCACCCTAAAGCATCCCTGACAGATGGTTGTCCAGCTGCCTCTTGAAGGCCTCTAGTGTGGGAGAGCCCACAACCTCCCTAGGTAACTGGTTCCATTGTCGTACTGCTCTAACAGTCAGGAAGTTTTTCCTGATGTCCAGCCGGAATCTGACTTCCTGTAACTTGAGCCCGTTATTCCGTGTCCTGCACTCTGGGATGATCGAGAAGAGATCCTGGCTCTCCTTTGTTTGGCAACCTTTTAAGTATTTGAAGAGTACTATCATATCTCTCCTCAATCTTCTCTTCTCCAGGCTAAACATACCCATTTGTTTCAGTCTCTCTTCCTAGGGCTTTGTTTCCAGACCCCTGATCATCCTTGTTGTCCTCCTTTAAACATGCTCCAGCTTGTTTGCGTCCTTCTTGAAGTGTGATGCCCAGAACTGGATACAATACTCTAGATGAGTATCTTTTTCAGCAGCCATTTGTAGGTATTGCTTTCCAAAATGGTTGTTTGAATGCTTCTGTGGTGGTTTTTTTTTAATCAGATTGTGGTTTTTACTGTTTTTTTTTAAGTATTATGGGTTGGATCCAGATTTAGTCACACCTAGAACCCAGTACTTGTGCAACAGAGAACGAGAAGTTCTAGAACCAACCCCAGAAAGGCTTGTTTTTGGTACAGGATTGGTCAGTGGAGCTCCCTTCTGTGAGCTCTGCTGCTCTGCAGCCTTCCGGAAATTAGCACTTCCACAAATTTTGGATTGCTTTGGGAACCACTAGGTTCCTATTGTGCTAGCAGTAGGTCTGGCTAGTGCCTGGGAGTACTGAATGCTGCCCATTGATTTCAGTGGTCCTGCTATAAGTATAATTAAGCCTGGATCCATCCAACCCATGGTTTTTAGGATTGTTTTATTTGTTTGCTGCTTTGAGTATAATGTTATAGAAAGGAAGGATAGAAATAATAACTTACTATAGAGTATGTCTCATTGAACAAATGGGAACTTAATATTGAGGAAACATGCATAGTGGTGTGCTATACATAATGGGAATTTACTGTAATAATATAAAAGTAGCTGGATTTCTTTAGGAAAAAAACAATAAAAATGGAAAATCCTCTTCTATTATTATTTCATTATGAAATTGGTATTTGGCTATCTCTTCCTACAGCTTGGTTGGACGATGTTAAATGCACAATTTTGCACTACTGAACATCAACCACAGTGATGGGTTTGCTTTAATTTTGTACTAGCAAAGCACTTTGAAGACCAGGTTAGCAATCTGTACAGGAGGTGATGCCATTTCCTCTGGTGTCTAGATAGCAGTACTATAACTTCATGAGCCAGGAAGTATGTCTTTATTTTTTATTTTTTTATGACCAGCACAGATACAGAATAATGTTAAAGACTACTGAAATTCAATGGCCATCTTCTGTTTTCCCCTTTTAAATAAAACCACAGACTACTGAGATAGCAGGGCAAAATAATACACAGAAAATGCTAGGTATTGTCTTTGTTACACAGCAGTTATATCATAAATGGTATATTGAAAATATTAAGTGTCAGTGGGGATGCATTCTTCATCAAATTATCTTTTACTTTATGGAAGGTACAGCCTTTCCCCTAAGTCAGTATAAAACATTTACAGTGCCTTTGCCATTTCTTTGTGTACTGCTGCATTTGGGAAAGATGCAAGAGACAAGTGAATAGAGACTTATAAATAAAAGATTATGGGCTTTACAGTAACTTTATAAGCCTGAGCTGTGTTTGTGTGCATGTAAAGGTACTCAGCCACTGGTAACTCCTGGAGGCATTTGGCCTATAACAGTCAGACAGAAATACCTTTGGGATCCAGGGTCTATTAGTCTTGAGAAATGCTGGTTGCACTTTTCATTCTCTGTAAATTCAGTATCTATTTGCCCTTTTTTCAGCCAGTGCTGGAACATTATACCTACAGAGGAAGTTATGTTTTAAAGGCCATTGCTTTCAAAATGGGTTAATTCCTATTAATGGAAATGCAATTTTATAAGACATGCAATAACACAGACATAGGCAACCTGGTGCCCTTGAGATGTTTTGGATCATAACTCCCACAATCCCTGATGATCGGAGAGCCAGTGTGGTGTAGTGGTTAAAGTGTTGGACTGGGAGTCGGGAGATCCGGGTTCTAGTCAACACTTGACCATGGAAACCCACTGGGTGACTTTGGACCAGTCACAGACTCTCATCCCAACCTATCTCACAGAGTGGTGGTTGTGAGGATAAAATAGAGAGAAGGATTATGTATGCTGCCTTGGGTTCTTTAAGAGGAAAAAGTTGAGATATAAATGCAACAATAAATAAATAAAAAATTATGAGAGCTGTAATCAAAAACATCTGGAGGACACCAGGTTTCCTATACATGCATCAACACTAGTAGAGAAAGATTTTTTTCAATTAATGTTTAAGAAAAGCCCCATTTAGATGTTAAATACTATTCGGGTGTCTGCTTTCCCCTTCAGTACCAAAAGTGTAACTGGGGTTATCCAGAATTCATGGGCTAGTCCCACCTCCTAGACACCAGCTGAAATGCCAGCTTCACCCCTTCCTAGAGTTAGAAGACCTAAAGAAAGTAGTGCACACGCTGGTAACTTCAAGGCTCAACTTCTGCAATGCGCTCTACATAGGGCTACCTTTGTGCCTAGTCCGGAAACTTCAGCTAGTTCAAAATATGGCAGCCAGGCTGGTCACCAGTACACCTAGGGGTGACCACATTATACCAGTTTTAAAATCTCTCATTGGCTGCAAATTAGTTTCTGAGCAAAGCATAAAGTGTTGGTTATCACCTTTAAAGCTCTACATGGTTTGGGTCCAGGCTACTTGCAGGATTGCCTTCTCCTGTACAATCCACCCTGCACACTCAGGTCCTCTGGGAAGAATCTACTTCAGCTAGCAAAAACTAGGTTAATAACTGTTACCCAGAGGACCTTCTCTTCTGCTGCTCCCAGATTGTGGAATGGCCTGTCAGAGGAGACTCGTCAACTTGACAGTCTATTAGCATTCAAGAAAGCTGTCAAGACTGATCTCTTCTGGCAAGCCTATCCAGTGGAATTTTAAGATGTTTTCAAAATGTTTTTAGGATGTTTTTAACAATGTATATTATGTTTTAATTGAGTATTGTGTATTTTATCATTTATTGTTGTTCCCTGCCTCGATCAGAATGGAGAGGCGGGTAAGAATTATTATTATTATTATTATTATTATTATTATTATTATTATTATTATTATTAGTGCTGGCCATGATCCCCAGCAAGTGCACAATCAGCATCAGTATGAAGGGGTGCTACATATATATGCACATAGGTCTCCCACCACAGAGGTGGGGACCCTGATTGATCAGACTGACACTGATCATATATCAGCCAGGGTGGGCCTGGCACATGTACCAACTGCATATGGGCTTGCCCCAGGTTTACAATAATTTGGAAATCATTTTGAGAATAATTAAGAAAGAATCTTAGAAAAATACATGACTTGTCCCTATGTGTTGTGGTTCTGGGAGATTAGTAAATTCAACATCCCACAATACTACAACTGCAGTATAATATAACAATTTCTATGTTTCCTTGGAGGAAGAGATGGAATAAAATATATTTCAAAACTATCATGGTGTCAAGGCATGCCTTTACGATGTAAAAGTTGCTCTCACTTGATGAAGTATTGTGGCAGATTGTTGTGGTTAATTGTCATTATTAAAACAAACATACCTATCTATAATTAGCAGCACTTTAAAAAAAGAATGTGATAATGTTCTAACAATTTTCACAAAAGCCAGGTAGTTGAACCATGGCATAGCTATAGCTGGTGATAACAACAACAAAAAAGGACACTACCTTCCCAGGCATTGTTGTCCTGCAGATTTTGAACAAAAAATTACTGTATGCCATTGAGAGATGGATAGAACTTTTTAAATTATTGTGTATGTATGCATTTAAAACATTTCTATGCTGCATTTCCAAGGTTTACAAACACAAACTGCTGAAGCAAATTAAATCCCATTATAAAGGAGTCTCCAGGATTCACCATCCTGTTATGCCATCTTGGGGCTGGAGAAATAACCCCACACGGCTACACAAAAAAATATGGAAAGCAAAGGTGTGGGTGCCAGGGTAAAAAGGTAAGTTTGTCTCCCTCCAGCTCCTGCTATGGCTCAGCCCCACATATGATTGCTATGCACACATGGAGGCAGTTTTGCTCTATTGCTATCTGTGGGAACTGTTCCCAGCCCCCTACTGAGATTTTCCCCCCTTTTGAAACTTATGTGGGACACATTTAATAAATGATATAAGGCTTTCTTAAAAAATGAAATCTTTCCTCTTTAAAAGAATGCGCAGAGACTCTGGCCTTAGCTAGACCTAAGGATTACCCCAGGCAAATGGAGGGGTCATCCCTGCCTGCTCCCGGTATCCCCTGTGTGTCATTTGGATGTACAGGGATGATCCCGGGACGATCCCGGGATATAGGCCTGGTCTAGCCATGGCCTCTGTTGCAGTTTGAGCAACATCCCCATTGCTATTGATTGATTTATGACACCTGTCATTACAATTTTTTTTATTTATGGCCTACTTGTTACATAATGGTGCTTTGTCTTAACTAAAATGTATATTTATATTATTATTTCCTTT
Organism: Elgaria multicarinata webbii; assembly: GCF_023053635.1. Lineage (NCBI taxonomy): Eukaryota > Metazoa > Chordata > Lepidosauria > Squamata > Anguidae > Elgaria > Elgaria multicarinata. Next base: position 101,606,451 of record NC_086174.1, read on the forward strand.
AATGTTGTGCATTGCCCAGTATAGAAATATTTTAAATAAATATCTCAAGTATTTTTTTTTTAAAAAAAAAAACTCTAAAAAAAGAAACAAGATCCATCGTTTTAATAGGCTTTTCCCAAGGGTACATGATGCCAAATCAAAATGTTTCTATAATATTGCACAAATATATTGGGCCTCCATTCTTGTAAACACTGAGGACTACTGGGAAACCGAAGGAGAAAAATAAAAAAGTACAAGAAGAGTAGATGTAGAAACATGAATATTTTACAACCGTCTATGTAATATGTCTGACAAGCTACATGTGTACTTGGCATCCATCCATGTTGTTCCATCACAAGGGAAGTGCTATGCTTTTAGGAACATCAGGCTGTATAACCAGCAAATGGAAACTTATTGTGTACAATAGAAATTTGTTTCAAGACAGTATATTCTCACTTATGCTACGCAACATGGTCATGAAAATTGTATGCACATCTTGGGTGTGGATATGCGTTTGTATGTTTTCACGTTTGAAAGATCTTGCCTAGGAACATTAAATACAAAACTGCATAACTTGTAGACGGTAATGAAATGTGCAGATGTTCTTGATGGAGATATCACTTCCTCAATATGGGGCATATTACATTGATGCAATACCATAGCTAGCTTTGTGCATTGCAATAAATAGGATTTGCACTTTTATTTGCTACCAAGTGCATCTTCTGTATTTTGTCTGACAACCACACTGCAAGGTGGGTGTAACAAATGTGTATTTACAATGTAAGAGCCACTTCTGATCAGTCACTTCAAGAGCTGAGAAGGAACGAGAGAAGAAAGCCGTGTTTTGACACTTTGCCTGCCCTCTGTGACCATGCTCCAAATTGTACCTGCTTCCTCGACAGATAGGGATTGGGGAGAAATGTGTTCATTTTTGCATTTTTGAACGTACCCAATTTCACACTTTTGAACCAATATGTGAACTGAAACTCAGTTATCTTTCAAAATTTGCACTTTCTGAATTTTGCATGCAAAAATGTATACATTAGGGAAGAAATGTTACTAATTCAATATATTTGGAAAATTGCTTGCAAAGATGTGCACATTAGGCAAAAATGCATAAAAGTGCATACATTGGGAGAAATGTGAACAAAAATACTTAAGACTTTTCATGTAAACTTAAAAACAACAACATTCAAAGTTTGGGATGAACCAAACTTGAAACTGGAGAAATTCTCAAAGTCCGAGATAAACCAAATTTAACATAAGATTGGAAAAATGAGGAAATGGAATGAACTGAAATTAACAGATTGCTGGCTATACATTCGTAACAGTCTATTTGAGTTGACTGAGGTGGTTTCAGATCCCCAGGGTCAATAGGATTTCAACATACACACCAAGAGTGGCTCAGAATTTCATGGCCTCCTTAGCAACCATGGGTCTGTCCCACCTTGTGTTAGGCCTGGATCTAGTGCTCTATAATGGACACTATGGGGATGAATTGTGGTGAGTGGACTACTGCTAACTCTTTTGTCATGGACTGAACCTTACTAGGTTAAAGTTGGCTTAAAAATTCTTCTAGGCATGGGAAATCAATTCAGATAGTTGCTACTAGAGGTGCTACTGGATCCTAATAGGAGAATAGTCAACTGGTTAGCTAGTTGAAGCCCTAGTCCAGAATAAGGGAATTTATCAGCTAGATGACACAATGGCTTTTAGATACCTTCTCTGTCTTATAGAGTTCAAAAATTTCCTTGTTTTATTGTGGATTTGAAGGCAATGAGGTCTCAGGGATGATAGCTTGTGATAACTCACAATGCATTCTGATCAAACATGGCTTAGAGCACATTTAAAATTCTGCTCTGTGGCAGTGACAGCAGTGAATAGATCTTCCTTCTTCACTACCACCTTTTCATCCATGAAAATGCATTGGTGGAGCTAGTTTGACCTTTAATTGTTATTTTTCCATTATAAAATATCTAAGTAATCTTAAACAGATAGGTAGAAATCTTAAATTAAAGGCCTCTTTTACATTTAGTATGCAATAATAACGTCCATTAACTATGACCTGCTGTGCTTCTTGACTTCACTGAAATGATCACCTAAAGAGGTAAATCACCAGGTATTTGAGGGGAGTGGACATTCACAGGATTTTGTCAGAATGTCAATACTTGGAAGAGTATATTTCCTGCTAGGGACTTTCTTCATATCATAAACATATCAGATCCTCTGAATCATGTCAATGAAGTTTTCATCCTCTTTTGCTTATCTGCCTTTGATTGAACTCATTAAGGAAGAAAGTAGATAATGATTTTTGGATGTAGTGAGAAAGAAGTGTTTCATTCCTCTGGTAACTTATTCAGCATTGTTTAAATTAATGCTCAGTCTGCTGGTGAAATACAGGAGGTAGAAAGAAAGAAAGGAAGGAAGGAAGGAAGGAAGGAAGGAAGGAAGGAAGGAAGGAAGATTTCAACATAGGCATGAGAACAGCAGCTTAATTCTGTTGTACATATTCAAAAAGACAGCAACAGAAGTATCTTGGAAATCCAGCTGAGCAACAGTTGTTGGAACCCTACTGGGAATTCCACAGACATTTCTAGTGATTCTCAGAAGGTATTTATGAGTCAAGCACTTTCTGAACTTAGTGAAAAGGAAGCAGAAGAAACACTATGAAAGAGGACTAATGTCCTGCCTAATCCTAAACAGTTAGGATGACAGCACAATGAATTTATAGTGTCTTACCAGCAGTGAAAACAATTCAAGATACACCAGTACATGAGAGTTGGTGCTGTTATACAGGCAACAGCCACCAACACTAGGAGAAAGCTTTTCTTGGTACAGCACAGAACTAGATTAATGGGGACAGTGCAGAGAAAGGATGGTAGTAATAGCAAGGACAGCTAGGGAATGTCCTTAAGGAACTTTGACTATCATGGAACCAGTTGAGAACGCATTTCTTGAATGCAGGGGCCTCCCATTCATTTCAACTGAAGAAGCAGATACACATATACAAGGAAACACCCATTTGATCTGCAGCTTGCATGCCTGGATGAGGAAGCCATTATAGATGGCATGCACATCAATGTTCCTGTGCCCCAAGCAGGGCACCATATTTGGCAGTAATATGTAGCATGGGTTTGAATCGACAGGCAACATAGCATTCTCAAACTTAAGAACAGAATGCTACTGTAGGTTGTACATTGATATAAACCACAGCATATACCATTGCAAATATGCATTCCTAACTAGCTGGAGCCATATGCATGTATAAGCTGCTTCAGTGCATCTGTCTCCATTTGGATGAGAACATAAGGGAAGTGCACTCTGGTTTCTGCCATGATCCAGGGTACCTAGGGCCATTTTGAGGCAGTACCCACTGCTTCCCAGGGACAGCATAAAGCCGACTGGGGGAGACCAACCTGGCCCGTTCATCAGCCAGAGAAGGATCAATTGCAGGGAGCCTGCTTCCTATCTCTGCCAGAAAGAACTCTCAGTTCCAACTGACAGTTGCCCTGGGAATGCAGAATTCAGGCAAAAGAATGCTCGGAGCCCATCCATCAGCCAAAGAAACAAGAGCTACCAATTGCTATTCAAGCAGGAACACTGGCAAGGGAAGCTCAGCCTAGCTCAACTTGCATGCCCACTTAAATGCTCATTACCTTGTTCTGGCCTTGAAAATCCGAACTCCCTTGTAACATATGCCTATTATTAAAAATGTATGTGCTTGCATGTTAAAATGTGACCTGGGTAAGTTAGGGTTAACAGAATGCTATCAAGGAAGTGGGAAGTGGGAGGGCCTTGTGTGTGAGAGAGGGTTCTGAAGTTTTAAAAGGAGAGAACAAATAGTTAGAAGTCAGTTAGGGATTAAGGATTGAAGAAGATCTATCTAGCCAGTGGGGTTTGGGGAATAAGATTTAGAAGGGGTTGAGGAGGTGGGTCGGATGTGACCAACTATAGTTTGTTTAATAATAATGTATAACTCTTCCTGTATTTAATGCATTTTATTCGTTAATTTATAAATACAAAATCCCTCAAGGTGCTTTGTCTTTTTACACTACCAGATTAAAAAAAAACTTATTTCCTTGTTACTTCCCCTGTATTGGGTAGAGGAAACTAATTAATCATATTGGGTGTCTCCTTTTGACCCAGAGAAAAAGGGACGGAAGCTTTATGTGTCAATGACGACAGCTGACCCAAAGGGGGAGCAGGCGTCCTCAGGGGTTTGTCAGTTTCAACAGGTGGAAACTGGAGAAGGCATAACGTGGAGCAGGAATGTGACATTTCCACCATTCCCCTATTCCTTTCCCCTCCACTCTTCTTCTCTTGTGTGCCTTGTCGCTTTAGTTTGTAACCTTGAGGGCAAGCCTCTTTTTCTTTTTTATCGATGTAGCTGCTTTGACCGACAATCATTGTCTGGAAAGTGGAAGAAAAACGCAGTACAAATGCTGTGTGTGCATAACCAGGCAGCTTATCAGCAACAGTGTTAATCAACTGTTTAAGAGAAGGAGAAGGAGCCTGGATTGTGTCTAGCCCCAACCCCTTGTGCACCCCTTCACTGTGACATTCTGAGGGTGCAGCCTCAGTGGATTGGAGCAATGGATTGCAGTGCTGGACTGGAGCTTCTTTTTGTCATTTGAATTCCTTTTGAAAAGAACATCTTCTTCTGAAAAGATTAAACACATGTGAATATGCAGATTATAAGTCTTGATGCAGTGGATCAGGGACCTGAGGCAGCTTGTGCAATAGAGAATCTAGCTGGAAGTGTCCAAACATCCTAGAAGAAAAGGTGTGCAACCATATATAGGAGCTCTACAAGAGCTCAAAGATTCCTTTCCTTTGGCCAGATTTAGAGGGGTCACTTCAGAGAAAGTTTACTTTCTACTGATGTTCTTTCCCACAATATCTAACGAATCACCTCTCCCATACACTATGCTCAACATCCAAGGTCCTCCTCTGGGTGCCCACTCCCAGGAAGACTTGGAAGACAGCAACAAGAGAGAGGGCCTTCTTGGTGGTGGCTCCACAATTGTGGAATTACTTCCCTGACAAGACCTGCCTGGCACTAACATTGCTATTTTTCGGTGCCAGATTGACTTTTCTCTTTCCCCAGGCATTTAGCGGCATGTGATGAATTTTAAATTGACCCCAGATCTGTTTTTTGGGGTTTGGCTGGCAGCTCAAAAGTTGTTTTTAGATGCATGATGCCCTTGTGTATACTGTCTGTTTTACTTTTTATGGTTTTAAATTCTGTATATTGTTTTTTATGTTTCAATATTTTGTAAACCACCCAGAGAGCTTTGGCTATGGGATGGTATAAAAGTGTAATAAATGGTGGTCACTACTTAATAACAGTGAGACTCCCATTAATTTATCTTTCAGATTATGGGAAATATTAAGCTATATTATGGTGTGTGTGTGTGTTTGTGTGTGTGTGTGTATGTGTGTATGTTTTAAAATTGAAAAGAAAGTAAGGAAAAGACACTTGCCACAATACTCTAAGATTTTCAAATAGCTAACTTCCAACTGAGAAGAGCTTAGCACAGCTATTAGTCTGGCTGGTGGAAGTTTCTCTTTTTAACTCAGTTGCTAAACCTGCTTTCAATTCTCCCCATGGGTTCTAGTTCAAGGACTGGCTGAGTGCACAAACAGCAAGTTCAGTTACCAGATTTAATCTGTCAGGTGCAAACAGCTGTCAGATCCATCTGTGGGACATTCTCAGAGGGTGCAGGCGTAACCCTCCCCATGAAGATTCCTTAGTGACGCTCCAACATCCCCCCCCCCCATGAATGGGGACTGCACAGTGAATTAAGCTAATGACTGGCAATATGGAGACATGTTTGCATCACCAGATAAAATAGCGAGATTCCTTTCAAACCAAATGCAGATAACAAACTCAGGCCTCTCTGGTGTCACAAGTAGTGGTGTGATGTGCTTTCCACAAGGACATTTGTTGTCACTGTTCCTTTGATCATCTGTGACATCTCTGCAATGGAAACGACCAAGTTGTCGCTGAGTTAGTCTTGTACATGTTGCATGAATTAAAATTTATTCACTGTGTCAGCATTTCCCTCAGATCACTCGCTAGCTGCTGAACTTTTAGAACTGTTTTTCCAACACTGTGAATGCCTGAATGAATTCCCCACCGCCACCTTTTACATTTTGCCACTTACATTGAGCTACACATTGACATTAGTTTATAAACTAAATTCCGATGAAAACAATATTTACTTAATCTCCACGACTTCTTCAGATACCAATTTGTTAAACAGTGTCACTAAATGTCTTCTTCTATGGCCCAAAATTCATGCAAAACTAGAAAGGCAGGATAGAGATATCAAAGCTCTAGGGACAAGCCAATGACTTGAGTGGGATCTTCCAGGTGCTTTGTGCAGGGGCTGGCCTCCTTTTTACTTCAGAGTCAGCAAGTGTGCCAAACCTAGCTTCTGTGTGGTGCATTCCCCTCCATTAATGCAACAGGGAAGCCCTTGCTTGTGCAGAGCAACATTGCATATTATAGCTCCTCTGTGTACATTGGAGCTGCTGGCTGAGTGATCGACTACAATTCACAGCCCACTTATGCAAATAGATTGTTCTCTCTGGAGTACTTGGGTTTGGGACTACTGCCATAGATTCTCTTTTACGGCAACAAGGGACAACACTGCAGACAGTCGACGCATGTATTTGCAATGCATAGAAATTTCACCACCATCACCATATGGCATCTGGGAAGGAGGGGAGACCTGTTCTTTCCTGCACATGCACCAGGCAAGTGGGGAGGCTTTGCCACCTCCAATGCAGGTCAGAAAAAGGAGAAACGGGTTCTCAGGATGCAAATAATTTATTTTCATGAAGCCCAACACATTTTGGCCTGTACTGCTAGAGGAAATCAGCAGACACTGTCTTCTAACAATTAAGGATTTGTATATTATACTTTTGTTAGAAACCAGTTTTATATGATTTTGTTAATACTATATATGCATAGGCCCTAGTGGCATTTTGTTATGTAAAAATGCTTTTAAAACTTACATATGGGCACAGGCCCTTGTGGCAATGCGCCTAATTAACCTAATAACAAAACCATATTTTAATATGTGTTATTATAATGTATTTTATTGTATTATTAATGTTACAGCCCCTGAGGAAGGCCTTTGAATAAAGTACAGGTCGAAATGCATCAGGTTTCATGAAAATTAATTATCTGCATCCTGAGAACCTGTTTCCTATTTCTGACCTCCTTTCCTCTCCTCCTTCTGTTTTTGGCACATCCTATACAGACACAAAGATATTCTGGCCATGAAGCTGCTTGAAGACTGGCCAATCAGGTGCTTATCAAGAATTCTGCTAGTATATGTTTCCCATAAAATAGTATTCAGAGGCATACTGTGGTGTCAAGGTTATAGGGTTGCCCTAGGAATCAGGAAATCCAGGTTCTAGTCCCACTTAGCCATGGAAGCTCACAGGGTGACTTTGGACCAGTCACAGGCTCTCAACCCAACCTACCTCACCGGGTTGTTGTTGTGAGGGTAAAATGCAGGGGAGGGGGATTATATATGCCCCATTGGCTTCCTTGAAAAGAAAAAAGAGGATGCAAATGTAATACATAAACGAATCAAAAACTGTCCCTGGTAATGGCGATTATATAGCCATTGATAGCCTTATCCTCCATGAATTTGTCTAATTCCCTTTTAGAGCCATATAAGTTGGTGGCTATCACTATACCCTTGCAGTAATGAATTCCAGAATTTAACTGTGTACTGTGCTCTTTTGGTGAATTTCATTCAGCTTCATGAGATAACATAACACCAGGTTCTAGTATTATGAGAGAGGGAGAAAAATGTATCCCTATCCACTTTCTCCACACCATACATAACTTGATTCACCTCTGTCATGTCTTCCCTTACTCAGATTTTGTTTTCTAAGCTAAAAGTCCCCAAACGTTGTAACTTGTCCTTGTTTGGGAGTTGATCTGTCCCCTTGATCACTTTTGCTTGTCCTCTCTGTACCTTATCCAGCTCTACAATATACTTTTTGAGGTGTGGTGGCCAGAGCTGTACACAGAAGTCATTTCCACGTAAATGCCTTTCATTCTGACTCTGTAGGCAGAGATCCCACTTGAGAAAGCCCCATTATGTCCATGTGCAGGTTCACGCACATGCAGTCGGGCTTTTACCAACATTCCTGAACTAGAGCTCCTAGCATATCAAGGAATTCGTAAGAGACTCTGTTGATGCAGTGGTGAGGGATGATGATGCAGTTAAGAAAAACTACTTTAATGAGTAGATCTTCCCACAAATTTTGGGCATTTGTGGAAGCAAAGGCCATTGAAACTGAGAGCACCTAATCCAAATAAGATGCTAGTTCACTGGTGTATGCAAATGGTTCATTGTGGTGGGGCTGGCATCAAGGTTTGGCGTGGCCAAGCACCTGCTGAGGGCCCACATCTCAGCGGGGGTCCACTGAAAAGAGCACCCTGGCCTTGCTCATCCTCTTAGTAATTGCAACCTTATTCACATGGATCTTGGTCTGGGCCAAACAATGGCAGTGGTGAAAAGGAGGAGCAGTAGATGTCACTGCCTACTTGCTCACTACTTCTCTGCCTGCCAACTAAGCAAGTAGTAGCAATGATGGGGAAAAGGAGAAGCAATAGCAGTTGGTGACAAAGGTAGTGAGAAATTAAACTCACTGAAGCAGGGCCCCACTCAGGGTGTCTTCTCAAAGGGCTCTTAAAACAACAACAACAACAACCTGGATCACTGATTATCTTCTTGTACAGACAGTTTAACATTAGAGGATATTTCCACAGAAAGTTTCAAGAGTTACTATTATGTGTAGGGTATCCTGGAAATTGGATGTCCATTTTCATGGAAAGAGCTGCTGTGATTTTCCCTGAGTACTTCCATTGGCATTTGTTCTACTGCTCATGCAAGTAGACCACTTACATGTCAGCCAGCTGAGACAACATCTTTTATTAACTAGCTCTAAGGCTGCAATGCAACTTCCCTGGAATAAAGCCCCATTATATCTGAATAAAGATGAACAGGATTGTGCTGTTTGGAGCAGAACACCAGGGATATTTAGCTAAGTAATGAACTATTTGATAAGACCATCAAATATTTTGCCAATCTCTGTTCTGCATCTGTGATACACAGACACCCCATCCCCATTTTCTTCTGCTTTGGTTGCTCTGAAACACACCCACACAGGATTTTTATTTTTATTTTAGTGACTAACAGGACTAATGTTGAATAAAACAATGGTGTCTAAGGCCTAATCTACACCAAGTAGGATATTGCACTATGAAAGTGGTATATGGTATGTGTCAATGGGCCCCCAACAGTAGTCAGTGCACTTCAATACTGCTATAAAGCAGTAGCGTGGCTCCTGCCTTTTATATACCGCCTTCATACTGCTTTCATAGTGCAATATCCTGCTTGGTGTAGATTAGGCCCAAGTCAAAAGGCACCCAAATGAGAGTATAGAAAGTCTTGTGTTATCAAATAGATTTCTGATTTGGTTTTGTTAAGCCACACATTCACTAAACATGAGGTCATTCATACATTCTGCTTTTGTTTATGTAGAGATTACGGTCTTGAAAGACCAAGACAGTTCCCTGTCAGGCAAGATCCTTGCTGCTCATTATTTTTGGCTTCATTTGCAAGACTTCTTCCCTATCATCTGTCTTCAACCAACACAAATAAAAAGACATGCTAATATTTATGTTCCTCAATCCCTAACCCTTCATGCTGACCAATCTGGAGAAAGGGGCGGGGGGGTTGACACACAAGGTTGCCTGCCCCCATGCAGACAATTTATAGAGCCAAGCAGATGTACAAAACAGCTGACAGGACATGAACAATTTTAAACAGTAACAATGTAACAACAAGTGGAACAGAAATTTTCCCGGCAACAAGTCTGCTCAAGCAGTGAGTTCAGGGAGTTAACGGCAAAACCGCTGCATATATTTAAACTTTGCGCTGAGGGTCATGTAAACATTCCTTTCCCAGACACTCTGCTGTGAATGTAGAATTTCACTGACCCTGCTGTGTCTTCCCCTGTAAGGTTTACCATAACGCTGTGACAAAGCTACACATTGTATCTGTCAAAAAAGAAAGAAAGAAAAGAAAAGAGATGCCGTCTTCCCATTTAAGGAAACTTGGCCCTTAACAAAAAATCAGTGGAATCTGAAGCAAAACAATTGGGTGACCCATCCTCTATTTGAAACATTTTCTTTTTCTTTCCATGGTATCCACTCTCTTTTAAACAAACACCACATGATCATTCCTGAAAAATGCAAGCTGTTTTTGTTGTTGTTGCTGTCGTCGTCTTCTCTGTTTTTCCTTCAAAGAAAATAGTTATCATGGACTGTTATGTAGGAGCAGGTACAACTCATAAGCTTTGTAGAAAAGAAACCATATTGAAATAAAAAAAGTAAAATAAATAGGATCATTAGATTGTCTGCTCTTCCTCTTCAGAAAGCAAGGTTGGGTGGGGCAGAGGGGGAAGAAATGGGAGATTACGGTTTAAAATTCTAGTCATTCCACTGTTGTCCTGAAGAGATATGTTATTGTCAGGCACTTCATTCGTCAAGCTGTATTCTTGCTGGAGACAGCAATGGGCCTCTGGGAGATTTTGTACTGTAGGATTTGTGCGTGTTGTTCCTTTTCTCTTGCCCACCCCACTTTCCAGGGCCCGGCTGGAGCAGCAGGTGCGGTCATCACAACTCTATTAGCTCAACCATGGCAATAAAGACACACCATTGTCCTCAAATTGCATGTCAACTCATTACCCGGGAAGCTTCTTTTTTCAGGCTTTGCCCTTTCTGCGGACCGGCCACACGTTCCCGCCAGGTCTCTTTCAGAAGAGACTTCAAAAATAATAAAACGAAATAAAACAAAATGAAGACATCAAACACTCAGCTGGATTCCAACCGCATTCCGCTCCTCTATCCTCACAGACTGGACCTGAAAAGCTTGCCTCCTCTTATTTCAGCCCTGACAAAAGCCAAACAATGGGGTGGCTGTGGCAAAGCCCCTTTTCTTCCCCCCTGTTAAGAGCTATATGCATTATCTCAGGAATCTCCATTCATATTAAGATAATGTGCAGTCACTCTTCCCTTGTTTAGATTACAGCTCAGCCTATCCCAGACCACCTCTCATTTTCTTTTCTTGCCTGATAATCCCAGGCTTTACCTACTGAGCTACCCCAGAACTAAAGAGTCTAAATAGGAAGATAATTACAGTAAAACTAATGCAGCAAAAGCCCTAGGCACAGATGACTTGCCTTTTTCCTCCTGATCATAAGCTACAGATTTGACTGACCTTCCCAGAATGCAACTGTGAATACTATCCTGGATCCAGAGAAGGAAACAGACTTTATCAAGAGTAGCATTTATTATTTCCAAAATAAAGGTTGTTAGGCCTCCCCCTCTTTAGTGATCTGTTTCACTAAATGAATGCTTTCATCCAGATATACTAAAAGGCTGTGGCTCAGTCGTACAGAGCACATGCTTGGCATGCAAAAGATCCAGGTTTGATTCCAGGCAACTCCAGGTAGGGCTGGAAGAACTCTTGTCTGAAACTCTGGAGAGCTACTGCCAGTCACTTGTCAATACTGGGTTAGATGAAGCAATTGTCAGGGTTTTAACTAGGGATGTGCTCCGCTCCGCTTAGAATCGGAGAATCAGAAGCGAATTGGCCTGATCCACCTTGCCCAGAGGTGGAGTAGAAGCAAACCGGGGTCCTGGAGAAGCATGGCGAAGAGAAGTGGCCATAGGAGAAGCGCTTCTCTTTTTGCGGAGCGATCCACCCGCCATTTTGGATAATTTCGCCCATAGGATTGCATTGCGGAAAAGATTAGGGGATAACTGTGTTGTTTTTAAAGCTATCTTTCTGAAATTTCATGTGCTTAGAGAGTCGTGCTCTCAGCACTCTGTGTGGTGAGGTTCGCTTGCTATAATTTTTTTAAAAATAGGGTAAAAAAAGCGGGAGAGGTACCTTTTTGAAGTGCTGAGAGGCAGATTCAACTCCCAATCCTGATGAGAAATGATGACCTCATGAAGCATCCTCCAATCCCAGCGTTGGAGGGGTGACTAAGGCAGAGCCACCCTGAGAGCTTTCTGCTTTGTGTCTCTTTGTGGGTTGGCGTTCGTGGAGAGAGGAGTTAGTTATAGGTTCTGCTGCTGTGTTTGGAGTTGGAGGAGATTAGATTAGGATTTAGCTTGGGTTGTGTGTGTGTTTGTTTGCTTGTTTCTGACTGTTTGCTTAGTTTGCTCTGTGTTTTTCCCTTACTTTGATTTTATATAAACTTTAGTTTTAATTTTTGGAGTGTTTGTTTGGTTGGTTGGTTCCCCCCCTTCCCGCTCTTAAAGCCTGACTGTGTTTCAACTTCCTTCTTTCTTCTATATAAAAAAAAATACAAAAAAAAAATACAAAAAAAATATTGTTCTCTATTTCTTCTCTTTCTCTCTCTCTCTCTCTCTTTCTCTCTCTCTCTCTGTGTTACTTGGACTGTGTGTGTGACTGTGTGTTATTGTGTGAGTGTGCTGTGTGCACTGCTTGTGAAGTGAAAAAAAAGCCAATACAGTTTGAGCATTTCAAATCCAGTTTGGGCAAAGCATACACACTTGTCCCATTTCCCCAAATATATATTAGTAGTAGTATTAGTAGTAGTATTATATTATTATCATCATGTGAAGAGGGAGCAGGCGCACGTCTGTGGTTAGGCATGCTGAAAGCAGTGGTGGTCAAGGGAAGGCTCAGGCTGGCACCGGTAAGCAGGCCGCCTCTCCTGCTGTGAAAATCAAACAGGCAAGTCCATGGTGGGGCATCTGCCGGGACTGACTCCCCAATACTAGATCTATGGCATATCTCTGCCTGGCTCTCTGCCCGCCTGTCCTCCTCCTCTGTGACCGCCTCGCTGGGATGGTTTGCAATGCTTGACTTACTGCTGGCTTTGAAACAAACCATCCTTGCCTCACTTCCTTATGCCCCCAGAAATGCCTGCTGCCTGCCTGCCTGCCTCCCCACCCCCAGGGTGCTGCTGTGGTGGGGCATCTGCCAGGACTGATTCCCCCATACTAGATCTATGGCAGATCTCTGCCTGGCTCTCTGCCCGCCTGTCCTCCTCCCCTGCCCACCTCGCAGGGATGGTTTGTGTGTGTCTTGCTTTGTCTCAGGGGCCAAGTCCTTCCTGCGCTCACTTAGACTTTTGGAAGTTCCAAATCAATTTTTCAAATGTGGAAGAAGATTCATATTTAGGGTTATCTACTCCCCAATTCATGGCATGTTGGGATTTCCTTTGAAATGGCCCCATTGAGATACTGGGGTGTCTGATTTTCAAAAATTCCCCATAAATCAGGGGAGGCTTGGATTGGCTTGAGTCTTGGCATGCATGTGTTTACGTGCATGAGGTGTCATGGTGCCGAACTTGAGGTTTCTAACATGAAAATTGACGGAGATATAGAAAGGGGAGTGAATTGGGGTTAGGGGTGCTGCGTTAGAGGTTAAAGCCCCCCCCAAATCAGGGAATGATGGAATTTGCTTGAAACTTGACATGAATGCGGATGTGCCTGCTTCCAAGTTTTTATCTGTCAAAATGTCGGAGAACAGTCCATGCCTGAAAATGGGGTGTCCGATTTTCAAAAATTCCCCCAAAATCAGGGGAGGCTTGGATTGGATTGAGTCTTGGCATGCATGTGTATACATGCATGAGGCGTCATGGTGCTGAATTTGAAGTTTCTAACCTTAACAGAAAAAAAGTTGTAGGCTTTTTTGGATTTCAATGCAAGCCTATGGGGGGGAAAAGCGGAGCTCCGATCCAGATCCGGAGCTTCGCAGCGAACCGGAGTGGACTATAGGCGGATCAGAGCGGAGTTGAATGGACCCGATCCAGAAGTTGCGGATCTGGAAGAGAAGCGGATCGGGGGGTCCGTGCACACCCCTAGTTTTAACATTCCTATTTTGGTGGCCCTGGGCATATATTGACATAAGAGAAGCCATGTTTTGATCAATCTGTAGAGAGAAGAATTAGTTGTTGCAATATAACTTTAGAATATCCATTTAATTTCTGATTAAATTTACAGGCTGTGAAATGAAAATTAAAAAGAAAGAGTCATTATGATCCCTGGATTCAAATAACAAAAGTATAACATCATCAGTTGTGAATATTTGTTTTAGCACCTATTCGGGTCCAGATATTCCAAATGGGAATATGGGTTGGCATTTAGTCCAAAAACTAAATGCCAACCAATATGGTGGCATGACTACATTCCAAAATGAGGCAATCAGCTAGCATATTGGAAGAGAAGTACTCATAACATTAATCTTATGATCCAGACAGTTTATTTATTTTCTAACTACCTTTATATTCTACTTTTCCTGCCAACCTTGACAATTTGCAATTTAAGATAATAGCTTACAGGGAAAGGGGGAAGTCAGGGAGAGAAGAGAAAAATTGAGGCCATAGCTAATAGGGGTCATATCCCAGGGATCATCCTGGAATTGTTCCTGTGTGCCCACATATGATGCTCAAGGGGTCCCAGGAGCAGGGAGGAATGATCCCTCCCTTTCCCTGGGATATCACCCTACCCTTTAGGCATGTTTTTTCCATGGTCTAGGGATGATTCCGAGACCGCGGAAAGTGTGGCTCACCATCATGGTTTGTCCTGGCTACTCGCAGTTACTCGCGAGGAGTTGGGAACCATGCATGGGGAGCAGGGCTCCTCAGGAATGCCAAAATTATTAGCACTAGCACTGCACCACCATTGGATACTACCCAATGATTTGAAAACTTATTTGGAAAATTTATAAACTGCTGAGGATTTGTTGGTGGAAAAAAATGAAATAATTGTTAGGGCAGTTCCATGCACCATCACTCCAAGAAGAAAAATAGCATTTTGATGAGTTACTATATATTACGTCTTGTACATTCCTTTCTACTGGCTATGCCTATTGAAATCTCTGAAACCGCTATGTGTGGTGGTTTTATTGACAAATGGCATAAGTAGCTGCTCACAGCATTAAATAGTGTGAATAAGACTGATTGATGTCTGAATTGGCATCACTGAGCTTGACAGTAGTTTTTGTGTCATATTTTAGTTCTCTGCGAGATAACTTCTTCTTCTTCTTCTTCTTCTTCTTCTTCTTCTTCTTCTTCTTCTTCTTCTTCTTCTTCTTCTTCTTCTTCTTCTTCTTCTTTTTGCCTTAGAAGCGTATCTCTCCAGATCCCACACCATGAATTTGGAGCTTGACGGGGGAGCAAACTGATGTCTTAACAGTAAATTGTGACAGAAACACAGTAAACTCTTGACCCCAGCAGCTCTTATCACAGGCAAGTGGAAGAGGTGTTTTATTTTTATAGTTACAAGCAAGTTATCTGAGATCTCAATGGAGCCAAAAAGGGAAATGGATACTAAATTATTTCGAATTTAAACTGGCCATGATTCTACGTTTACCATGTATCCTTATATCGTTCGCTTTTGTAAAATAAAAATGTGGAATGCTGGGAGGCAGGAACAAATCTTACAGCAGCTGCCACTGAAAGTAATGTTGCATCTCCTTCTCTACTCTCTCTGTGTAATGTTTAGCAAGACAACTAGTATGATGGGACATCCATGTGCTGGATTTTTTCCCTGTCATTTTGTGGACTGCTGCATGTCGGATTGAGAAAATGTGCACCATGATGATATTACTTGGGTCTTACTAAACTTTATGAAGAACAGGAAAAGGAGGAGCTTTTGACAGCTGCCAATAGGGATGTCATGAACATGGGGCTATCTTCCTTTCCCTTCAGCCCTACACAGCACTAGAATGCTCCAGATCGCTTCTTTGAAATTAAATTTTGTATTTGTATTGAAAGATGTTCAACACTGCTGATGTAGGAGGCATGCAATGGGACCAGTGGGCATAATTCTGCTCTCCATTGAGCATTTAGAATATACCAATGTAGTCTAGATTGTCCTACAGGCTCCCTTACTTAAAACTTAACCCTGGGCACACAAGGCGAAGCCAAATAGGTGTAGCCTGCTACTGTCCAAATGCAAGTTCAAATGAAATGGGAACTAGAGTTCTCTGAAGACTGTAACAGTTGTCCAGAAATAATAACATTTGACACCAGAGATATAAGAAGCACCCCATAGCTTTGGCATTTTTATATAGTGTTACGATTTAGTCTTAATTGTTTTATCCATAAGTTCTATTTTCTGTTTGGGAAGGGTATCTCTAATACACAATGTAACATATAAAAACGGTATAACCTATGTTTAAAAAATTAATAATCAGAAAATGCAATTTTGAACTGCAGTGGCAGAATGATTCCTTTTGCCTTATGCTTTTAGAACATTTTAATGGTAGAAATGGAAGACGATGTGTGAATGAAGAAGCTGGTCAAGCTAATGGAGATTGGGAATCTGTGGTGTTTCCAATTGCTAAGAGCAAAAAATCACAACAGGGGGAAAAAGACCTTGTAAAGCTGCTAACCAAGAAAGCCTTGACTTTCACTGACATGTTTGATGTGCGTTTTCACATGACCTTTTGCACAACTAGGTCTCAAACTTAAGCACTTTTGCAAACAAGGAGAAAGAAAAGAGGTATGCAGAACAGCAAAGCAGAAGTGTAAACAGAGGGTACAGATGGAACAAAGATATTTGAATCTGAATATCCAGTTAATGATTCAATTAGTTTTGCACTTTGTTAAACCAGGGTAATCCTTCTTTACTACCTCCCCATATCGAAGACTGTTGAATAGAAGGATGCAAAGGATCTTAAGAAAGACAGTTCTATAAAGGCAAAGTCTTTGTAAGTCATTACAGCCTCCCAATTCTGTCTTTCAGGTTAAATAGAGATAGATAGATAGATAGATAGATAGATAGATAGATAGATAGATAGATAGATAGATAGATAGATAGAGTTTCACTGATACTTCACAGGGTTTAAATAGTAGTCTTCAGTCTCAAGTAATCCCTTCCATTAGGCTTTATTGAAATTGAACATACCTAGCTTTAGAAGGGGGTGTTGGAGGTGGAATAGCAAGGTTATTATTAAGAGACAACCAAGAACCTCCTATCTTCTTTTCTTAATCCTTCTCCTTTTATCTATTATTCACCAGTATGCATAACAATGTTTTACATTTTTCTTTTTTCTCTTTCATTGTCAAGCTATTTGTCTCATTCTCTGAAGGAGGGCTAGATTTTAGAATTGTTGCTCATTTGGGCTTGTCCTACAAACTCAGAGAACACAGTGAAACGACAATGAGCATGGGTCAGGATCTGTTTTTCTTAAGGATAAATGCCACAAGGGAGTTTCTCAAAGAACCTTCTGGGGGGGGGGGTGAGAAGCAACACATGAATAAATTAGGAAGCAATGAAATATAACCACTACCACCTCTACAACATATTATAAAATAAACCCTTCCATACAGATTGTGTCACCACTGGCCCCTTGATTCCCTAGTGGAAGCATGCACTACTTGTGGCCGTTCAAATACTGTTAGACTACAGTTCCCATCTGCCCTAACCAGCATAGCCAATGGTGAGGAGTGATGGATGTTGCAGTCCAACAACATCTGGAGGTCTATGTGTTGTCCTAGTGGGTTGCATGGTCTTAGTGGAAATGAGTGCAGCATCTTTCCATTTGGTTTGAGGTAAGCTCAAACCAAAAGTGGGGGAGACATTTCATACGTGAGAAGACTTGCCTGTACCCTCCTTCAGGAGGTGATGTCCCAGTCAACTGTTTGAACTCACACATTGCTCATCACCTGAGTACATTACCTTGGAGGACAAAAGGTGACTCATAGTTTGTAAATAAATCAATGATTAAATGTAGTGAACCCTGTGGAAAATTTCTTTTGGTCCAATATGTCAGGGCTTTGACCCTTTCTTGGCAGCTAAGAGGCTGTAGAGGGGAAAAGTCCATGGAATCTTAAGCTCTCCTGTTCTAGCCTCCCTGATGTCATCACTCAGTGAGAGACAAAGGCTATTTTCCTCAAGCAGAGCCAGATGGAACAAGCTCAGTTGCAGTGGTCCTGCCCCCAAGAGTTGGAACAACAGATTTAGCCCAAATGGTATGTGGATTTCTAATGTAGCTGTCCTATCCTGACTGTGCGATAAAGTAGGGTGTGTCCAGCTCTGAGATATCTTGAATGTGGCCAAGCTCATTTCACACAATGATATGATGACTGTTAAGCTGAGCATTAATATAGTTCATTTGAATAATGATTAAATAATGACACCTGGCAATTAGTAAATCATGAGTGATGAGGCAAAGTTAATGAATAGGTGTATGTAATGAAATGACTTACTTACTTTAATGGATTACAAGAACACATCTCAAGAAATAATTAGATTATTTTCATGCCTTGTATTGACAGTATATCTTTGCTTCACCACAGTCACTTCACCAAGTCCCTTCTCAGTGGTACCATGGCAGAATTTGCTATACGAATTTGCTATACACTGTAACGTCCACTCTAGTTGCTATGTTTGATAAGAATAGCTTGTTGGTGTGATGGCATTGAGTGCAACTTCCTAGTTTGATCTTCATGCTCAGTGCAAATGACATTAGACGTCTGGGAGCTTGTTAGAGAAAACAATTGCCAGTATGTAATTAGTAATGGTAAAACTTTCAGCAATGCTTAATTGATAGAAAATGTGGGCCACAAATAGCTCTGACAGGCCTGCTTCCAATTAAACTGCCTTAATGAATGCCTGATTAAGTGTTTTGTGGATCACACTGGAAAGAGGTGAAAAAGGGAAACTCCACAAAGGAGATATATCTCACAATGAAGGGAAGGAAACCACACACCCCCTTCCTCTCCACAATTTTATCCTTGTACCTTAGGTTATGGATAGTGATGGAGAAATTTACATTGCAAATTCCAGAGGGGTAGCCATTTAAGTCTGTTGCAGCAAAATCAACAAAGAACTGTGTGGTAATTTAAAGATCAACAAATTTATTCTGGCAGAAGCTTTCATTGGACTAGAATCTTCATTATTGGAAGTATAAAGTGTAACATTTCCAATGTTAAGTATCAAGGTTTGAAGTCCATCTTTCAAGGATTGGTAAGCCCTGAAGAGTTTGTTTTCGTTTGTGCTAACTGGCTAGCCTTTTACTGAAAAGGAATCTACAGCTGCCAGTCTCATATAGTTTATCTTGGTGAGAAAGATCCCTAGCATAGTAGTAGCATTGTTTTGGTTCCCTCCACTTTAAATAATCTCATGACACAGAACTGGGAAAGACCCTTCCTGGAGACCTCGGGAGAGCTGCTTTCAGTAGAAGTAGGCAATATTGAGCTATATGGGTCATTGATTTGAGTTGGTATAAGGCAGCTTCACATGAATGTTGTGTTTCTCTGTCCCTGCTCCCCTTGTAACAGAAGAGTAACAGAGGAATAATTGACAGCAGTAGCTGGATTGGAGAGTTTGTGTCGGCAGAGCAGCTTTTAAACTAAATTCGGGGGGAAAGCCAACAGGAGCTGGGAAGCATCCGGTTCGGGTTAAATCATCTGAAGGAGATTAATCTGAACATGATTTTGATTGTCCCAATGTAGAAAGGGAGCAAATAGGCCATGTGTACAGGATAGAGCATGATAGCCAATCAAAGAGGCTAAAGTGCAACAGGAAAAAAGGGACATGGAAGAGACATCTGGGGAGGGACACTGTGTATAGATGTTTCTATGCAAATGCTAGAAGCCTCCGAGCCAAAATGAGAGAATTGGAGTGCTTGGTTTCAAAAGAGAACCTGGACATAGTGGGCATTACAGAAACCTGGTGGAATGGAGAGAACCAGTGGGATATGGTCATCCCTGGATACAAACTTTACAGGAAGGACAGGGAAGGGTGTACTGTCTCTCTTTACGTCAAAGAGGGCATTGTGTTAAGTAGACTAGAGCACCTAAATGGGGAAGACTCTTCCACAAAAGTGCTGTGGGCCCCAAACTAATGTAGTGCTAGGAACATGCTATCGTCCCCCAGACCAAAATGCTCAGAGTGACCTTGAGATGGAGAATGAAATCAGGGAGGCCTCCAAATGAAGAAGTATTGTAATAATGGGTGACTTCAATTATCCTCACATTGACTGGATAAATTCATATTCCAGTCATGACAAAGAAGTTAAATTTCTTGATGTCCGAAATGACCCTAAATCAGGGTCCCATCCAGAGTAGGCATGGTAGGGCCCTAGCTGAGAGCCCATAACTGAGCAGGGTCCCACTGATAAGAGCACCCTGGAATTGCTCCTTCTCCTCTCCTTTGCAACTTGCTTGCTCACCCACCATTCACTGTGGCCTTGACTATGGTGGTGGTGAGAAGGAGGAGCAGCAAATACCACTGCCCACTCGCTCACTGGCTCTCTGCCTGTCAAGCAAGCAAAATGGTTGCAATGATGAGAAAGAGGATGAGGAGCTGTTAATAGGAGCTGGTGACAATAGTGGTGAGAAGATAGAACCACTGAGGGAGGGGTTTCTTGCTGAAGGGCCCTCAAAAGCCTGGAAATGGCACTGTTCCCCCATGTCTTAAAGTATGATATAGTAGGATGAAAGTGCAGGGGATCTACATCTAAGCCCAAGGCCAGAGATCTTCGCAAACACCAGAACGTAGTGTACCCATTACAGTATGCATGGATTTGTCTCTTTGAAGAGATGATTAGTAGTCTCCTGAGAATTGCCATTGTCAGCTCTGAATGTGCTGATTATTATTTAACTGGGCAAACTATGCACCTACTTCTGCCTTTCCACCCCAAATGTGATCCGTGCTCTGAGACCAAGTAATGTCACTAACCCGTTTGTCAGCAATGACATGCAGAGTAGTGGGTGCGTACTTGACTGGTAGCAACCTTATCATACGAGCCACAGTGCTGAGAAGAAGAGTGTGTATACATAAAAATTGCATGCGCTGAACGCACATAGATGTGAGAGTGGATCACCCTGCTCATGCCTGCTATCTTTCCTCCCATGTATAACTTCTGAAAGTAACTGCACACATACAAACTTTATGTGCACAGGTGAAGGCCTTAAATTGGATTTGTATTTCTTGCACCTTTAATTCAGCTGAAAATTATCATGGGCTAGAATGAACATTTGAATAAGAATCTTTTGCTTTCATAGAATCATAGAATAGTAGAGTTGGAAGGGGCCTGTATGGCCATCGAGTCCAATCCCTTGCTCAATGCATCCTGCTTTAACAATGAGCACGAATAGTTCTTAAGAGTTGGGGGAAATCCTTAAATATTACGCGTGGGGGGAAACTTTTTAATGGCTGAAATCCTATGCACTTGGAAGTAACCCTATTGAACATTAAGGAAATTTTGAGTAAATGAACACAGGACCACGCTGTGCATCAATGAACCTATAGATACTTTTTTAGGAGTTTAACTCAGTGGAACTTACTGTCAAGGGACTCAGTGGTAGGACTTACCCTGGGCACAGTATTTGATACACACCATCATGCCTTTCGTACTGCCAATGAAGGCTTATGCCCATATTCCATTTGTTATTTTGTGGCTCTGATCCTATATCCAGTTATCTTGGGCTAAGCACCATACAACATAGTAGGACTTACCTCTGAGTAAATATGCATAGGTTTAGCTTGCACGATGCTCCCCAACTGTTATTTCAGGTGCTGTGTTCCAGCTGACACTAAGACACTAGTAATGCCCCCTTTTTTAAAAAACAAACTTTGAAACCTATTTGGAATTAACTCTACTAATGAAATCATTCTACAGCATGAAGTGCCTGCCCTGTGTTGATAGTGGATTAATTCAAGTGCCTAATACACTTGTGTGCTATTATTAAATAAAATACCAACAATGGCAAACAAGAGCTGTACAGGAAATCGCTAGTCGCTCGTCTCACACGGCCATTTGGGTCTGTGTTTTTCAGCCTAATTTAACAGCACCCAAGTGAGGGACTCACAAAACGAACTTTCCTTTTTCCCGCTGCCTGTTTCTTAAAGCTGCAATTGTCTGATATTCTGTGCAGCAAAGCTTTACATGCAAATGGCAGTTTTCCAATGCCGGCAAATGCTTCTGACCCATTTTTAAATGCCTTTTGGTGCAGTGCAGCATAGATAATTTAGACCCGAGCTGTTCTAAGTGCATACAATTAGATTTGATTTAGGTCAGCCACCCTACAGTAGGCCAATGAAACATTTTCCCTTTAAATCAAAACAGAATATCCTCTGGTGCCAAGCCTGTCATCATAATGCGGATGTGTTGTAATTCCTTTGTTTGTGATATGGAGAAAAAGATTTGGATCTATCAATCCCGGAGCAATTGTCTGGATTCCGTACTGGCCTGCTTTATTTACTGCAGAATTGCCTCTATGATTAGGTTCTTCTCTTGCCCTATAATCGTTCAGTTATATCCTCAGGATTCTTGTCACTACTAAACTGGATTAAGGCCTTGATTCCAGATGAGATAAAAGACTAAGAAGCTTGAGGATATAAAGATAAACATGGTGTGTGTGTGTGTGTGTGTGTGTGTGTGTGTGTGTGTGTGTGTGTGTGTGTGTGTGTTTCAGAAGGTGAAAGCTTTAAGCATGCGGAGATGTGGGACAAATATAGCTTGGCAGCTGTGTTAAGCTTGTAAATACTGACAGAATCCGGCAAAGGAAGTAAGCCTTTTAACTGGTGGTTTGGACCATTTATATAGCACTGGCTTTATTTATTTTTGATCTTTTCCTGTGCCTTCGGGATAATGACCTTGGTTCATGGAACGAGTGAGCCAAGCAACACAGTACTGGCAGTTTTCTTAAATTCCTTCAATGAAGTGACAGGATGGTTAAGACTGTGGTTAAAAGAAGGGAGGGTGGGGAAAGGACACATCGGCAAGAACTACAAACAAAAACGCACAGGCTGGCAAAGGTCACCTACTGGCTCCCTATCCATAAGTTTCTTTTCATGTCCTTTCGGGTGTACGTCTTCACATACATGACATCAGAGTTTGGCAGACATAGCAAGAGATGGAGCATCCTGCAAAATCACCGCTGAAGAGCAACAGTTGCATCAACTTACGTCCAATGAAGGCAAAATGGAATGCAACCGTGCATTTTCTCTTGAGATACTTTATAGTGCACTTTTAGTGAGATCCCTTCATTGAACGCCTTCCCAATAGTGAAAGCATACTTTAAAGTATGCCCAGGGGTGGGCAACTTGTGGCCTTCCAGATGTTTTGGCCCACAACTCTCATCAACACTAGTCAGCATAGCCAATGGTGAGGGATCATTGATTTTAGTGGTGCATGGATTTGAGAAAGAATAATAGTAGTAGTAGTAGTAGTAGTAGTAGTAGTAATATTTCTTACCTGCTTCTCTGTTTGGATCGAGCTGGGGAACAACAATAAGTATAAAATACATAAAACTGAATTAAAAACATAGTATATGTTATTAAAACATCCTAAAATTCCACTGGATAGGCCTGCTGGAATAGATCAGTCTTTATAGCTTTCTTAAATGTAGCAAAAGCAGATGCAGCACAAGTAGGAATGTTGGGATCTCCTACTCATGTGTTATCCCAAACCATTATCCTGTTTGTGCATGTTTTAGAATTGTACAGTTTTCTTCATGCATTTGCTAAATGTGCACATGTTGCCGAATTCATTTATTCTTTCTTTTGTGGAATGCAGTGCAAGTTTGGAAATGGCAGGTCTCTAAAGCAACCAACTAAAGAGCAGTAGATTGATAAAATTCAGGAGACTACAAGTATGTATAAACTTTAGCCCTTTTTACACCTAAGGATTTTGCCAGGCAAATGGGGGGATTGTCCCTGCCTGCACCCGGGATCTCCTGTGTGCCATTTGGATGCACAGGGATAATCCCGGGAAGAAAGACAGGTGTAGAAACGGCCACTGGCTCCGTTCTGATGACACGTTAGTCAACGGTGGACTATTTAATCAACTATTGCTTAAATAGTCCCCCATTGACTAACATGTCATCTGTTGGGCAAAACCCATGCCACAGTAGATTATTTCGAAAAAATAACCGATGGAGATAACCAACTATTTGCAGAGTTGTTTTTCTGCACAACTGTTGCTTATCATGTCGTGTGGCAGGCTCTGCTGATTATTTACCCTGCTGACAGAGGGCAAGAGCAGCAGAACCCCCTGCCACTCTAGTGCAGCAGGGCTCCATCAGCAGGGGAAATAATCACATGGCAGCAAGCGCTTGGGGAGCCCTGATTGTGCTGTCCCTAGGTGGGGCGATGCGATCCTTGGTTCCCCATGCACTTCCTGGCACAGGCACATGCTGTCCCTGTGATCCCTCTTTAGATAGGCTCAGGGGACAGAAGGAGCCCATTCCATCCTCTCAAGCTGAACCTCAAATGGAACATTGGGCAGGGGGCAAGGATGCCTCCAACAGTTGGATGGTCACAGCTCTCCCCACTCTCTGCCTCAAAACTAAATGGGGATGGAAGAGGCACAGCTGAGACAACTGATGCCCTCTCAGCAGAGAAGTTCTCTCAGCACCGATGCATCCTTCGCCAGCAGACGCCTCTTGTAGTGTGACATGCGAGGAGACCATTCCAGAGCTTACTCCTTCTACACTAGGTGTGTGCCAGGGAAAGCCCGCTATGCCGCCACATATGGATGAAGCTCCGGAGTGATCTCTTCGCATGTCATGCAATGAGAGGCTTCTGCCGGTGAAGGACACATCAGCGTCTGTGGCACCCCCATCGCCTGTCCCTCCATGCTGGGTGCAGTGAGAACCAGTGGGCACATCTCCTCCAATGACAGGGGAGGTGGTGCGGCCATTGCTGGAGTGACAGGGGATTAATCCCACCTCCTGTCATGAGGAGAGATGGCTCCAGCACACTTCTTTCTCCAGCAACGACCACAGCATGTCTCCGCGCAGTGCGTCTGCTCCTCCCCATGGAATGGTGGCCCCTCTGCCCTCTTTTGTATCTGGTCACTCTAGTAGGGTGACCATATTTTGGAAGCCAAAAGGGAGGACAACATGGCCACCCCAAATGGCCCACCAACACACCCAGCCCCCAAGGGGGCGTGCCCACCCAAACATGGCCTTGGTCACAGGTCTGATTTCACAGCACACAATTAAGACAAACCTGTTCTACATAACATCTTAATGTTAAAATCACTGGAATAAAGAAAAGTGAGACATTCAATGTATCTGAAATTAACTTCACTCATTCTTACTTTTGTAGCTGTCACTGTACTTTGAAGCTTTTGCTATACTCTGTGGGATACAGTCTCCCCTTCCCTCAAATATCTTTTCTGACTGCAAATCCTTCACTGGATGTCCATAGTTTCACCTTTCCTAACATTTAATACTTTCCCCCCATCACCTTTCTAATATCCATACTCACACATTTGGCATACTGCTACTACTGAACAAATGAAGTAGTTGACAACTACAGAAAAATCTAGTACTACAAACAAGTAACCAAGCATTCAGAAAGAGTATAAATTATTATTACCCTTCAAGTATTAGCCAAGGAACAAAATGGACTAAAGGCTAACACCTTTTAGCTTGTTTCAACTTGAACGAGACATAACAGTAAAAAACAACAAAGAAAAACACATCTACCTCATTGTCATAGCAATATCTAATGACAAAAATGTTGCCGAAAAGGAAGAGGTCAGGAGAGAAAAATATACACCACTGGCTATGGAAGTTAAAGAAATATGGAAACAGGAAAAAGTTACAATTATTCTGTTAGTCACATCAGTCACCAGCATCACATCATTATTACTATTTTTACAGAAAATCTTCAGAAATAAGGCCCACCAAAATACATGCACACCAACATCCAGAAAGCAGTCATATTTAAAACATGTTCAATACTCAGGAAATTTCTGAACCAGTAAAAGACAGCATGACTTGGCAAAGCCCAACATGTTCATCTAGGAAAATCACCATGAGCAAGAAAAGACAGATAAATAATGCTGCAGATGATGATGATGATGATAATGATAATGGCAACACTGTTAATTTAAAAAAAAATATTTTTAAGAAGGATGAACAATTATCAGCCATTGTTACAAAATATATGTCACCCCAATTATATCAAACAAATTGGAGAGGAAGATCTATGGGTCAAAATGCATTATTTAATAGGAATATCAACTCCAAATCATCCCCCCGAACTCACAAACAGAAAACTCCAGCCCTCCCCCCCACTGCAAACATGCACATGCATCCATTCACTCAAAGCAAGGCATCCCATTCAGACATCATCACTCACACACTGCCAGAACACCAACACACACACACACACACACACACACACACACACTTAGGATCACATACTCCAAAACACATGCACACACACACACACACACACACACACACACACACACACACACAGATCCGTTCACTCAAAAAACCAGGCACCCTATTCACACACACCTTACCTGCTACTTGCTGCTGCTGCTTCTTCTCCTCCTCTTCCTCCTCCTCCTCCTCCTCCTCTTCCTCTTCCTTCCTGCTGTTGGTGCTGCTGCTGCTTGGCTGATGATCACGCCAACCCAGCAGAAGGCTAGATCAGCCCTGGGGAGGCTGGAGGACACATTCCTGGAAGTCCGGGAACGCACCCCTCAGCCCCCCCGGCTGATCTAGGCCTAGTCTTCAGCCTTCTGCTGGGCTGGCGCAATCGCGCCGACCCAACAGAAGGCTAGATCGGACCTGGGAGGGCTGGAGGACGCATTCCCGGAAGTCTGGGAATGCTTCCCTTAGCCCCCGGCCAATCTAGGCCTAGTCCTCTGCCTTTTTCTGGGCCTGCACAATTGCGCCGGCCAAGAAGAAGGCCAGATCGGCGCTGGGCGCGGGGGCTGGGGGACACAATCCCAGAAGTCCAGGAATGCGTCCTCTACCCTTTTCCCCAGTGAATTGGGGCCCGGTCCCAGTTGCCCTCTGTTTTTCCAGAGGTCTCCGGGGTTTTCCGGTGCCTCCTGCAGCTTTAACTGTTGTGATAAGAGGGAATTTCACCAGCTGCTGCATGCATACAAAGGACACCTGCTGAGATTTCTCTTTCAATACAACTGTTAAAGATACAGGAGCCCTGTCCTTTTCATATGGTCAGCCTATTCAGCATTCTTCTTCAGTTTTTGATTACATCATTACAGAGAGTAGATAGGCCTATTTTTACCATGCATCAAGCTCCTTAACATTGAAAAGTAAAGAAGGTCACGTCAGCTTGTGAAGTTGGAGATAAAGTCATTTTACAGATTAGCCTGTAGGTATCTCCTACCTTGCAATGATTTAAATGGCTAATTGTTAATTATAAAATATTATTTTGTGCACATTAAAACTAGTGTGTAATTTATAGTCTTATACTATTGGCATAGGACCAAAAAGCCATAAACCTGTAAGAACATTTTTGGGATACAAGTCAGAGTTAAGGCACATTTTTTTATTAGATGGGCTGAAATGTTCTACTGCTTGCCATTCTAAGGAATAAAAGGAAATGCAAAGAATTTAAAGGGAAATGCAGAGAAAAAGAAGATAGGGGTGTTGTTGGTTTTTTTTAAATGAGAGTATCTAACTTGTGGATTTTTTAAAAAGCAAAGTTTCATCTGTCCATGCTTAATTGTCGCTTATTCAGTTGAGGGAAATCAGACACAGTGTGGCATAGTGGTTACAGTGTTGGATTAGGACTCAAGAAATCTGGGTTCTAGTCCCCACTTGGCCATAAAGCCACTGATTCTCAGCCTAACTTACATCACAGAACTGTTGTGAGGTTAAAATGCAGAGGAGGAGGAATACCATGTATGCTAAGCTGTCTTGGGTTCCTTGCAAGAAGGAAAAAAAAGAGGGATATCATCATCATCATAATCTTATTTTAACTCTTCTATTTCAATTGAAGAGAGTTATAGTTTATCTACAAATGTCATGTGGCCTAGCTTCCTTACTGTAGGATAGGATGACAGAGGCATAGATTCAGTGACTTATCTTTATTCATAGGCGAATGAAGTGACACTTCAAAATCACGACACTTAAGCTTAGAAGTTATAAATCAGTTAACTCCAGAGCTAACAGCCCATGGAACATGAACAGCCCAGAAGCAGGCGCATAGTCATAGCCAGAGACTTAACTCCTAAAACATGAGGGGTTCCAAACAGTGTATGGTTCATAGTTCAAGAGGAGTCCTAGTTAGAGTCCCAGGGGAAAAAAAGAGATATTCCCCAAAACAGGATCTTCATGCTCAGGACCCACAAACAGACTTAGGTGTAGGGGTCCAGAAAAGTTGCAGTCAGAGTCCCTGCTCTTGGAGTAGTTCCTTTTCCAGGGTTGCTGTACTTAATTATTTACATGGCAGAGGTTCAAGCCAAGCTAAGTATAGGAGTCACAAAATCACTAGGCCAGCAAGGTCCCTACACACGGGGGGCATTTAACTGACTCAGGTTCGGAATACAGAACAGGTTAAGTGCTCCTAGCATAACAGGCCAAAACAGGGAGGGCATCCTGAGCAGCAGAGAGATTTTCTGTCAGGGCTTTTACTGAAAAGTCCCCCTAGTAGAACTTGCTGCAGGAGATAAGCCTAAATTCAGACAGGGCTAGAAATACATGCACATGGGCAAAAATTAGGTCCAATACAGAAATCTTTACTGTATGGGTAACAAGGCAAAGAACAGTCTCAAAAGCCACTAAGGCCTTAGCTAGACATACCTGTAAATCTGGGCTAGAGGAAGGGAGATCCCATGATGCAACTATTGCGGGATCTCACCCTTGTTCACACACGAGGTGCGATGAGCTCTGGAGGAGAGCCATCGTGCCCACCATTTTTTATTTTTTTTTAAAGGGACCAGCAGCGCAGGAGAGCTCCGGCGAAGGCAGGTAGGTTTTTAAATAAATAAATAAATAAATTTCCCCGCTCCACCCTGCACCCGATTCCCACCCCCGGCCACGAACCACCCGCCCGCCCACAATCTCCAATCCCTCCAGCCCCCGCGATCTCTGATTCCCCCCTGTGTCGCCCTCCGCCATCCCTCCCCATCTCCCGTGTTGCCCTCCGCCATCCCTCCCCGTCTCCCGTGTCGCCCTCCGCCATCCCTCCCCATCTCCCATGTCGCCCTCCGCCATCCCTCCCCATCTCCCGTGTCGCCCTCCGCCATCCCTCCCCGTCTCCCATGTTGCCCTCTGCCATCCCCCTCTCCTGCCAGTCTGGCCTTCCCCCCATCTCCCCCCCCGGGATCCCCCCGGCCTGATGGGCACAGCCGGGGCTGCAGAAAAGGCGCGCCATAAGCGACTTCGCTTACGGCGCGTTAGGGGAGGCTTCAGCGCGGCCTGACCCCGGATTCCCCTGTGCGTCATCTGGACGCACAGCAGGGAAACCGGGCGTCACAGCGCACTAAGGCCTCGTCTAGCAAGGCCCTATCTCTCAGGTGTAGCTAGGTTTCTTGTGAAGATAAAATGGGGACAGGGAGACGCTGAGGTATCATCACCTAATTTGAGAGCTGGCCCAAAATGCAATTAAATTTGATGGAATCTGAGATGCCCCCACCTTGTCTTTCTAAACTGTACCACTACTTTCCTTGTCTCACCATCCCCGGTTGGAGACACATATATATGACATGGGATGCTTGGAAAAATGACAGAAACAGAAGGGAAAGGAAGCCATATTTTGTTATGCCCGCCCATCTTCACTACAGATATTGTGAAGTTGTTTAATATAAGATGTTGCACTTAGAAAAATAAAATGGAAGAATCACCTATAGCTCCCATCATTAGTGCAGCTTCCCATGATTCACAGTAAATGGTTTCACCTCAGAATAACTTACCAAACCATGTAAATATGCAGGAAGTTTGGAAATAAAAGTGGCTTTGGGTCCCATTTCCTCTGTTCTGAACCAAATGAAAACACAGATCATTATTTGTAACATTGGCTTTTAATAAATGTGTGGCATTGTTATAGTTTATCCCTTTCTAGTAGTCTACCTCAACTTGATCATCCTGCGAAGAGAATTGGAAGAGACACAATGAAACTAACTGGCATGGACAGTAAATAATGTGTACATCCTCTGGAAAGTTTACTCCTACTCATTAGGTCCTCCCCCGCCCCCAACATTAAGAGGCTATCCTGTTCCACCCTCTTTTCACTGTTGCTCCATACCAACATATCTGCTACTGGCTGAAACACCACATTCTGTGGGGAATTCAGCATATTTTTTTTGTTTTTTATTTGCAAGTTCTTCAATGTGCCCCATCATTATTTTTTTAAAAAGTGATATGAAAACAACGGCAACACCTAGGTTCATCACTCAAGCGCTCCTCTGGAATACCTGGCACATTTAGGGCAGCTAGCAAAGAGCTGATTTTAACAATGGAACATCCACGTACTACAGCTATACACTGATAAACTGTAATTAAAGACACGTCACTGAAACACATTCCGCAGCATGATAGAAGAGTTCAAGCCTGCCAGGGCTGTCCTGAGATTGCAGCTCAATGTATTTGTGTTAGTAGCATATTGGCTAAGGCTGGAGACAGAAGATTGGTTTGTGTGTGTGTGTGTGTTTTAAAAAGACTTGAAGGTGGCATGATAGAACCATCATTACTCATGGTATGCTCACTCTTTTTGTGTGTGTCTCATCAGTATATGCTGTACCTATATCTTTTTACCAGGGCCAAGCTCTCTATTATTTTAATGCCTGTCCATGAATGACTGTTCCTATCATTTGCTTTTGGGAGAGACTTTTCAGATGATTTCTATAAAAAGTTGTTACTGTGCACACAGGAGTTAGGAATATAGAAACCTGCCTTATACTGAGTCAGGTGACTGGTCCATCTAACTCAGTTTTGTTGACACTGACTGGCAGCAGCTCTTTGGGATTTCAGGCAGGAGTTTTTCTAGCCCTATCAGGAGTTGCCAGGGATTCAATCTGGGACTTTCTGTATGCAAAGCAGATGCTCTACCACTGAACTATGGCCCCTTGAGTCTTGCAGAGTATATAGATACAGCATGCATCAGAGAAGAGAAACTCCTTAAGCAATTTTTAATAGTGTGCTTTGGGGTGGGGGTGGGGGTGGGGGGTTTACATGCTCTCAGAAAGTGATCCTGACAATCACCACGTTCAGATGACATGTTAAGCTATGATGGTTAAGCATTTAGAGCTAAACATTATGGCTTAGCGTGTCATGTGAACCAGGACTATTCCTAACCATGGTGGCTACATAACCACAGTTTAAACACACTCACTAACCATTTGCTGCAAAAGGGTTAGCAGCCTAACCATGGCTTAGTGTGATGTCTGAACATGCCCAATATAGGTGTTACATGTTTACAATACTCATGGTTGTAGTTCATCTGTGGAATGCTCTAGTGATATGCCCTAATAGTAAGGACAGTGCTTCAAAACTTGCAAAACCTGATCTATGGAATGGAAGGAAAAACAGTGCTCTTTTTGGGATATTCTCTAGTGCTTGTGGTCATCATCTGAGTCCCTGTTGCATGCCCCACCTACTAGGAAGGTGAAGTTAGTGGACATTTATAATGGGGACTTTTATGTAGCAGCACCCTAGTTATGGAACACCCTCCTCAGGGAGCTTAGGCTAGTATTCTTAGTGTCCTTTAGTAGGGTGACCATATGAAAAGGAGGACGGGGCTTCTGAATCCTTAACAGTTGTATAGCAAAGGGAATTTCATCAGGTGTCATTTGTATGCATGCAGCACATGGTGAAATTCCCTCTTCATCACAACAGTTTAAGCTGCAGATGCCCTGCCCAGATTGACCAGATACAAAAGAGGGCAGGTCTCCTGCAACTTCAATTGTTGTGATGAAGAAGGAATTTCACCAGGTGCTGCATGCATAAATGCGGTTCCCATCTTCCCAAAATCCTTGCCAGTATCTGTTCAGATGTTTGTAAAGCCCTACATGGATCCAGGTTACCTGCGGGATCACCTTCTCCCATACAATCTGTCCTCCGGGAAGAATTTACTTCAGTCAGTGAAAACTAGGCTGACAACCATTACCCAAAAGACCTTCTCTTCTGCTGCTCCCAGACTGTGGAATGGCCTGCCGGGAGAGATCTGCCAACTCAATAGTCTTTCTGAATTTAAAAAAGCTATAAAGACTGATATCTTCCAGCCTACCCAGTCGAATTTTAAGATATCTGTCTGTTATTTTAATAATGTAGTAGTTCTATAAGTTTTTAATCAGTTTTATATATTTTATAGTATTTTTATATTTGATGTTGTTCCCCGCCTCAATCCAGAGGGAAAGGCGGGTAAGAAATATTATTATTATTATTATTATTATTATTATTATTATTATTATTATTATTATTTGTTTTCTTCACTGGCTATTTCTTGCAGAAAGAATGGAAGTGGACACAGTTGTTAGATCTCTAGAGTAGGAGCTTTCATTTCATTGTCTTATTCTGCTAGACAACAGCACAATGGAATTACATTTAAATTAAGGGACTGTCATTTTTAGCCTTTCTGGGTAGTGTTTGGCTCAAAGAACTCAAAAGCTTGTACACTTTTTGTGACCTTTGAGTTGGTCTAATAAAGGCATTGACTTAATATGGATTTTGACACATTTCTTGAACAATTTGGAGTAATGTCCTGGATTATTGTATTTTATTTTAGAGAATAGCTAATGTTGTTTTATGGAACTTGCTGGGAAGACTATTGAGAAAATGCTCACTCACATCTCTTAAAACAATATGAAATGCAAATGCCAAATGTTTAATAACAAATCATTAAGAATTTGAAACTGTAAATAAGTAAACAGTAGTAATTGTATTAAAGGGAAGATACCCTAAAGCACAGGAAGGTTTGCAATGAATTCTGGTTAACTGGCCTAAAAATAATTGTCAACATGATCTGGATGGAATCCAAAAAGAAAACATTAAGCTAAACCCCTATCACCTGGATAACAGGCTTATTTTAGTAATAACCAGGGCAGGATCTACACTACTGCTTCTAATGGTTTATAATGGTTATGACAACTGTTCAGGCCCAGGACACATTACATATACAATTTTCATACCATTTTAAAAGTGTTATATCCTGCTTGGTGTAGATCGGCCCCAGATGTAAGGCTATCATTAACATGTACTTTTTTCTTTTTCTTTTTAGCGACAAATATCGTGTCAGGTATACACATCAAAAAGCTTGGTATACAGTCGTCTAGAAGAATTTAAAGACTTAGGTTTAATTGGCAAATTTTGAATTGTACTCAAAGCTATGATTCACAAATGATTGTATCTAGCCAGAAAGGCATACATTAATTTTTGTGAACCGCCCAGAGAGCTTCGGCTATTGGGCGGTATAAAAATGTAATAAATAAATAAATAAGCCTTTTTTGTAGGGCTGTGTACCGCTTTGGGTCTGGATCAGGACTGGTTCATGCTTAAGCAATCTGGGTTGGATCAGATCAGGTTCGAAGAACTTCAGGCCACTTTGGCCCAATCTGGGATGATGCCAAGCCACGGCCCCCACTCACCCATGAGACTTACCTACCTGTCTGCTTGTGCCTGGCGGCTGTCCAGTGAAAGCTGGGCACAGGACCTACTAGGAGTCCATCGGACCTCTCCCTGCTCACCTTTGTCCCCACCTGCCTGTGGGACAGGTGGGGACAATCCGTCTTCCATGAGAACCACTATTTTGAAGGAAGATGGGGCTTGTCTTTTCCTAGAACTAATGTTGCAAACTACAGAAGCCATAAAAGGCCATTTCAGGAAACATACAGTTCATTGAGACAGCTAGTTCCTTCCCACTCAGTTCTGGAAGAAGCTCTATACTGAGCTCATTTTAGAAAGCAGGACAATTTCTTCATCAAAAGATCAGATATGTATATATAATAAGACATTGTCTCTCTTTGTTCTGTATAGCTTGGTCTGCTTGAAAGAATGATTAAAATCATGTGGATAATGGAAAGCTTAATGCTAATAAGCAGGTAAGACATACTATCTAACATTTATGATGAGGTAAATTATTTGAACTCTGACCATCTCGTTTCCCCAGGCCTTTCCGGAACTTATTTAATTTGATAAGAAATAAAATAAGGTGTTGTGTGTTTTTTTACTCTAAAAAAACCCACACAGTTTAAATTGCAGCCACCGCTACAGAAAAATAAATTGAAGACCAGCCCAACAAAAAACCAATTTCCTCCTTGCCTAAATTTTGAAATGCAAATGTGAACATTACCACATTCACTTCAGAGGGACAATTTGTTGCTAACCTTTTGTATAATGTAAGCATCCTTCTTTGTTAAAAAAAATAAAATAAAAATCCAACCAAAATTGGGGCAGTATCCAATGCTGCTGCTGTTGCTGCTGCTGCACTCCCACTCAACCTGTTGCATTATTATTATTATTATTATTATTATTATTATTATTATTATTTATTTATTTATTTATTTATTTTTATTTATTTTTTGGCATATGTGGGACCCACTGGTCATGCAACAAAAAGGTAGCGGTTCACAAAGCAACCTTGGAAATGAGATTGAAAACAGGTCAGTGGAACTTCCTTCTGTGAACTTTGTTGACCTGGCCCTTTCTGGAAACTAGTGATTCCACTAGTTTTAGGTTGCTTTTGGAACCACAAGCTCTTCATTGTGCTAGCATTAGGTCCTGCTGGTGCCTGGGCAGACTTGGATACTGCTTTAGTTTGAAGTGATTCTATATGTTATTGAACTTGGGGTGCCTATAGAATTCAGTCTTTGTGAAGTCCAATATGAGATGAACTGATCCACACCTTCTAGTCTAATGTAAGGATTGGAATTGAGAAATCCAGTGGATTTCACAATTGTCAGAATGTTACAACTCCCTAATTTGCTCCAAGAATGTGTATTTTAAGCAAATATATTTTGGGTACAATCTATGCATTGTGGTCCTGAGAGAGACTCCACATTTATTTATTTATTTATTTATTTAGAATATTTATATACCGCTCCTCATTGAAAAAATTTCGGAGTGGTGTACAAGGTAAAATGTAAATAAAAACAGAATAAAACAGTTAAAACAAAATTTTAAAAGAAGCAAAAAACAACAACACAGAAATCCAAGGCTGCATGTTAAAGAAAGGCTTCTTGGAATAAAGATGTTTTCAGGAGGCGCCGAAAGGAGTACAAGGTTGGTGCCTGCCTGACCTCCAGAGGCAGGGAATTCCACAGGAGGGGCACCACCACACTGAAGGCTCTTCCCCTGGTGGATTCCAATTGGAGGATGGATCTATGTGGAACCACCAGGAGCAGGCCCTCGGATGACCTCAGTGACCGGCCAGGTTGGTAAGGGAGAAGGCGCTCTCTCAGGTATCCTGGTCCCAAGTTGTTTAGGGCTTTGTACACAAGTACAAGAACCTTAAACCTGGCCCGGTAGCGAATAGGCAGCCAGTGCAGTTCCCTCAGCAGAGGAGTTACATGCTGGAAAGGGGCAGCTCCAGACAACAGCCGAGCTGCAGCATTCTGCACTAGCTCCAGCTTCCGGAGCAGCTTCAAGAGCAGCCCCACATAGAGCGCATTGCAGTAATCCAATCTTGAGGTTACCAATGCCTGTACCACCGTGGTCAAGCTATCCCTGTCCAGGAGAGGCCGTAGTTGGCGAACCAACCGAAGATGGTAAAAGGCACTCCGAGCCGTGGCGGCTACTTGAGCCTCCAACGACAGAAATGGGTCTAAGAGTACCCCCAAACTACGAACCTGTTCTTTCAGAGGCAGAGCAACCCCATCCAGAACAGGCAATGAGCCTGTCTCCTGGACTCGGGAACCACTCACCCACAGGGCTTCTGTCTTGCCAGGATTCAGTCTCAGTTTATTGGCCCTCATCCAGCCCATTACTGAGTCTAGGCACTGGTCCAGGACTTGCACAGCCTCACCTGATTCAGTTGTCACAGGGAGATAGAGCTGCGTGTCATCAGCGTATTGATGGCCTTTAGCTCCAAATCCCCTAATGACCGCTCCCAACGGCTTCATATAGATGTTAAATAACATTAGGGACAAGATGGTGCCCTGCGGCACTCCATAGCTCAATTGCCAGGAGGCTGAGGACTGGTCACCCAATGCTACTCTCTGAAAACGGCCCCGTAGGTAGGACCGGAACCACTGTAAAACAGTGTCTCCGATGCCCATCCCACAGAGTCGATCCAGGAGGATACCATGGTCAATGGTATCAAAAGCCGCCGAGAGATCGAGCAGGATTAACAGGGTTGCATTCCCCCTGTCCCTCTCTCGATAAAGGTCATCCATCAGGGCGACCAAGGCTGATTCAGTCCCGTAACCAGATCAGAACCCAGACTGGAATGGATCTAGATAATCAGTATCCTCCAAGAGTGCCTGCAGTTGCTCCCCCACAACCCTCTCAAGTATCTTCCCTAAAAAAGGAGTGTTAGCAACTGGGCGGTAGTTGCCTAATACCATCGGGTCTAGGGTGGGCTTCTTCAGGAGTGGTCGCATTACTGCCTCCTTAAGGACAGCAGGGACCACCCCTTCCCGGAGGGGAGCATTTATCACCCCCTGGACCCACCCAGTCAGACCCCCCTCGGCTTGCTTTTATAAGCCAGGAGGGACAGGGATCGAGAGGGCAAGTGGTCGGTCACACTGCTGCAAGCACCTTGTCCACATCATCAGGCAGCAATAACTGGAACTGATCCCACAAAAATGGGCAGATGGTGGCATCGGACACCTCAACTGGAGCTGCACTAAAAACAACGTCAAGCTCGCTGCGGAGAGAAGTGATCTTGTCCTCAAAGTGTGATGCAAAAAGGTCACAGCGGGTCCTTGACGGAGCCAGGGCCCCATTTGCTGGGGAGGATGTTAGCAGCCCCCGGACCACCCGGAAGAGCTCCGCTGGACGGCTACTCGAGGAAGCAATGGAGGCAGCAAAATGCTGCCCGCACTGCCACGCAATAGGCACGATTATGCGCTCTACAGCGTGCTCGGTCATCTTCGCTTCGAGTCTTGTGCCATTTGCGCTCCAGCCGACGTCCAGCCTGTTTCATTGACCGCAACTCCTTAGTATACCAGGGAGCAGAGCGGGCTCTACAGGACCGGAGAGGACACTCAGGTGCGATCAAGTCGATGGCCCTCCGCATCTCACCATTCCACAGTGAGGCTAGGGCCTCAGCTGGATCACCAGCTCTCTCCACTGGAAAATCCCCAAGAGCATTCAGAAATCCATTGGATTCCATCAGTCTCCTGGGGCGGACCATCCGAATGGGTCCCTCACCCTTGCAGGAAGGTAGTAACGCCGTGAGTTCAAATCTCACCAAGAAATGGTCTGACCATGACAATGGGGTTACTTGGACCCCCCCCCCCCAATCTTCAGACTACCCATCTCACAGCTTGGAGCAAAAACCAAATCAAGGGTATGCCCTGCTTTATGTGTTGGGCCAATGACAAACTGAGACAGCCCAATGGTTGTCATGGAGGCCATAAAGTCCCGAGCCGGAGCCCCAGAGACAGCCTCAGCATGAAAGTTGAAGTCGCCCAGAACTTCCTGGGTTTCTCCAACACTACACTCGAGACTGCTTCCACCAGCTCAGTCAGGGAGAATGCCGGGCAGCAGGGTGGGCGGTATACCAGCAGCATCCCCAATCTGTCTCTCTGGCCCAACACCAGGTACAAACCTTCAAGGCCTGCTCCAAGATGGAGTAGTTTCCTGGTGATAGAGATGGAAGTTCTATGAATCACGGCGACCCCCCCACGCCGTCCCTCCAATCTATGTTGGTGCTGCACTGAGTACCCAGATGGGCAGAGCTGAGTCAGATCAACCCCACCCAGCTCACCCACCCAAGTCTCAGTAATGCACGCCAGGTCAGCCCTCTCATCCAGGATTAAATCATGAATAAGAGAGGTCTTATTGTGGACCGGCCTGGCATTAAAGAGTAGCACCACAAGGCTCAGTGGATGAGCTACCAGGTACATGAGAACTAGAGGAGGGGGGTAGAAGGGGAACAGTGTGATGACACCTGAAACCCGTTCTACGCTGATGTTGCAACCCCTTCCTCCTGCCATATCTCCTTCTGCCCCAAATCATTGGAATAGTGGCTCCCCCTCCATGTGTCCCTGCATCACGGCTTCCCCAAAACATCTTTACCTACACCACCTATGCACTCACTTACCATTCAAACCCACACTCAGTCATACAAACAACACAGTCACATTTCTCACTTGTGGTAACCAGCCACTGGTCACAGATGGACATCAGGCTACTACCAACTAAGCAATAAAGTGCTTTCCCCCGCCCCCACAATCTCCCTCTCTTAGTAACTGCTAATTCTACTACCACCTGATGTGTGGCCACACTCCTCCCCCTCTCACACAGGGGAGCCTCCTGCTTCAAGTACCACAGCCTCTCACGTTGGGCAGATGAAGCAGCTATAATTGGTGAAGCCCCCAACCTCTGCCTCAGGGTGGGGAGGACACAAGAAGTAATTATATCATTTCCCATGAGATCCCTGCTCTCACTCAGGGAAACTCTTCTCACACAACCGAGGTAATGGTTCAAAGAAGCAGCGAGTTGACAGCCCAGGGGAAGAGAGAGAAATAGAGAATCACCCTCATGGCATTCCGAAGGGGCAAACCAAAGGGGCACACCCCCTTTGGTGTCGCCCCCTTCGGGGACGCCCTGACTGGGGTGGTCCGCCGGAGGCGGCCCACCACCTCGTGGCAGGGCAGTTCTTATGGTCTTCAAGCCTCAAGGTCTCAACAGGCTTGGAGACAGCACTCTTCTCATTCAGAGCCCTCCACCTATCCTATGCCTTGCCAGAAACAGTCAGGCAGAGCAAGAAAAGGAGGACGGAGGAGAATTCTGGCTCAATCCCTCTGTTTAAACTGCAAAAAGCAGCTAGACAGTCCTCTGAGCTAGTCTAGCTGACTTACCTTTCAGTGGGTGGGGAGGGGACTGGAGAGCCTATAGGGTATTGCGAATTGTGGCCTCCCACCCACCAACATGCTGTTAGACCGTATTCTCCCTTATAAGCCTGGCCATGCTTTAAGAACTTCTGGGGAAGCCCTTCTCTCAGTCCCACTACCATCACAGGCATGCCTGGTGGGAACATGGGAGAGGGCCTTCTCGATGGCTGCTCCAGTGCTCTGGAAATCTCTTCCCAGGGAAGCTAGATTGGCTCACTCCTTGATGTGCTTTAGGAGGCAGGCGAAAACATTTTCGTTCTGGTAGGCCTTTGTGAATAATTGAGACCTCTGTCTGTGCCCAGGACTTTTAAACTGTCATTTTAAATGTTTAAATGTTTTAATATTGGAATGTACTTAATATATTTTTAACGTTGTATATTTCTATTTATATGTTTTAAATGTATATGTTTTAAATTTTGTAATGCTGCCTTGAAACCCACCATTGGAGAAAAGGTGGGTAATAATAATAATAATAATAATAATAATAATAATAATAATAATAATAATAATAATGCTCCCTTGTCTCCTCCTTTGACTTCTCTTTCGAGATCACAAATTCAACCTCACAAAGGAAGCTTTCTGCTGCAGCTAGGAGCAGAGGTGTGGGGGGTTGCAAGGGAAGATCTATGACTGGATTTCCTCCCCTGTGCTCATAGGTCTGTCTATGGGTGTGAAGGGGGTGATCTGCAGCTTCCTTCGGCACCCCAGACACTACGTAGGGCCCCTGGGATTGCTTTCTTAGCAATGCGTTATTTTGAAAGAAAATATTTTCAAAAATACATGAATGCAATGTTTAATACAAATTCAAATGCACATTTTGATGTGGCTTTTTAAAAATTTGTTTTGCTGACCAATGCAGAGAGAGGAAGGAACAGACCTATTAGTGAACATATTCAAAGGTGACGTGGACCAGAACTAGACTGAGGATATAATCCTACATTCACTTACAGGGGAGTAAGTTTCATTGAACTCAATATGGTTTATTTATGGGTGGAAATTTATAGGACTGCATTCATCTATTCCTATATTGAACTGTCACATAAAACATTGACCAGGGCAGGATCTACACTACTGCTTTAAAGTGCTTTATAATAGTTTTGACAACTGTTGGGGGCCAGGACACGCTCCATATACAGTTGTCAAAAGTGTAGATCTGGCCCAGAACTGCATAGCCTCTATTCTGACCATCAAATAATCATGTGGAGTTTAGAAGTGAGGACAGCATAGCCAATCCCCTTCCCATCCCCTTCCATGAAGCCAGTGAGGTCCTTCATTTCACTGCTCTATGCCCAACCATTAACTAAAAGTTAATGTTTGTCCTGCGCTCTTCATAAGCAGTCTGTCTGGCAATCTCTCGGTCCACCTCTTCCATAGCTGGCTGTAGCTGAAACATTTTCTGTATCTTTTTGTTCCCAGAAGTGGGCATTTGTCCTTGGTTACTTTCCATCTCACTTGACCTATGACACTTCAAAGCACTTTGTTGCACTAATCAGTCTTCTTTGTCTCAGACATTCCACTCTATTTTCTAACTCAGGAGTGTGGCATTGTAATGATACAATTACTCAAGAAAGGTTTACTGTAATTCTGCTTGCCTGGGCTTGTTCCCCTCAAAACAATTTCATTCTGAAAGGGAAAAGTGCTGTTAAGGCTGGCATTGGGTTGGCATGGTCAGGTGGCTGCCAAGGGACCATGACCTCAGAAGGGGCCATCTCCAAACGTGCTGACCCCAGTGAAAGTCAAATTTCTTGGCTGGTGACTCTACTTATTCCTGGGAGCCAAGTCAGTGCCTTTGGCCGCTGCAGTGACCACCTAATGTATTAAATTACCCAGAATGTAGTGCCCCACCTGGCATAAATGACAGGTTGGGCATTGCATTTTGGGTAATGTGCTTAGCTGCTGTACAGAAGTCCTGCTATTACCAGCCAGGAGGAGGAAAAAATAACATCTGGTGAAATGAGTGATTGCTGGACTGGTGACAGTAGCGGCAGTGGCAGGTGGGCAGGCAAGAGAGGGCCCACTAGCCAGGGGCTAGCACAAGCCTAGCAGTGATGCCCATTGGTGATATCATGCTTTAGGGTCCCCTTAATTTTGGAGCCAGCCCTGACTGCTGTGACAATGTAGATACTCATTAGTATTTTGTTGCTCTCAAAATAGCATTCTATTACTATATACTCTGAAGCAGACCTTTATTTCCCTTGCTGGTTTAGCACTGGTAAGGTTATTTGACCAAAACAAATCATAGTCCCAGACTAGGAGATTTTCCCCCCTAACTGAGTTGATATTAGCAAAAGTTTTAATTTAATGCCTAAAGACTCTGTGTATTTATTTGTGCATGTTTGTGTGTGCGAGAGAGAAAGAGAGAGAGGAAGAGGAAGAAGAAACAGGAGGAAAGCTAATACACACACACACACACAGAGAGAGAGAGAGAGAGAGAGAGATGAACAAGACTGGGAGAGTCAATAGACAGACACATTATTTCAGCCTGTTCCTGACAACAGTCTCTGGCCTATTCATGCATGAGTAGTGAGGGCAAAAGAAAAATAACAGGACAGAGATCATCTATAATTATACTCTAGATACCGGGAAAGAAAAGGAACAATGTTAACTATCCTCTGAGATTTGAGTAATTGCCTGCTTGTTGCTTAAGATGGAAGAGAATGAAGTGCACTGTGATTGGAATGGAAAAAATGAGAAGGCCGTTGGACAATGTGCAGCACTGCAAAGGGCCCCAAAATTATTATTGTATGGGTTGTAAACAGCTAGTGCTATTTTTATCCCCAGCAACATGACAATTTTGGCCTTTCCATTGCTCATTTAATTTCAACTAGGTCTCAAGTACTCAATTTGCAGTATTAATGGATGATTATATAGTCAGAAAACTGAGGTCTAGAAAACAAGTATTTCATCATAGGAAGTACCTACAGAATATGACCATGTACTTCTTCATGATGTGGTTAGATGCAATCCTAGTTTGACAGGTACAGAATTCTAAGTCTATTTAAATGGTGTTAACAGATGCTGTAGTCACTCTACATTATGGCATATCATTACTAGTAGTTTGTTACCATGAATTGATTTCCAGACCCAACTACAACAAACAGTGTTACTCTTCCTGTGCTCTCATATAACAAACTTGTGATGAGCTTGAACAACATTCTTGTTTTCTTTCTCTCCAGCTGATTTCCTAGGAAATGGTGCAGCACAAGACCCATTAGGGCAAGAAACCATGCCCTCTTCTGGCATAAGACAATATAGTGCACTCCAATAGGGTGGGGAAATGTGCACATACCAGACAAAAATGACAATAGTTTGCCATAGATGGCATCAACATACATAAAACCTTGCTATAGCTACAGAGAAATCACACTAACTGTTATTCACACCAGCTATAATTGAAGTTCTGCTTGCTACATTCTGATTAAAGAACATCTCTAAAGAAACAAAGGTTCAAAGAAATCCTATCTCAACCATCATAACTTGTCCTGCTAGCCTGCAGACTAGACTAATGCAATGAACTCTAAGAGCTTCTCTACATGAGCAATTTATTGCATGCTCATGAGCCACTCATGGAAGTTTGTGAGTCCTTTACGTGGTGCTGTCAACTCCAGGACATCTCCTGTGCTTTCCTCCAGAATTTTGATTTAAAAAGAAGGAAATAATGCAGTATTAAAAATAATCATGGGATTAATTCCACCTCTAGATGAAAATGTTTCATTGAACTTGATGGGGCATTGCCCAGAGGGGAAATTTTCAATTACAAATCACATGGTTTCTATTGGTCACCATCTGAAGGAGCCTGTAGTGAATGTGAAAAGACCTGAGGGGGGAAAGCCTGGTAAGGATGCGGGGTTTTCCTTAATGCAGAGATGCCCTAAATGAAGCTATCTTGATTAGTTTCTCCCTGGCAACTATAATTGGTCCATATTGTAGCAGCTATATTGCTGACCAGCACCCAACACATTGCAATAGCTGCTGGGCCAAATGATGTTCTGGACCCAATTGGAAGTGTTGGTTTTAACCGTCAAGGGAGTCTGAGTCCTTGATCAAAGCTTGCAGTGGTGGTGCAGCCAGGGTGCAAATAATAAGTTAGGGTGGGCAAATAATAGGTCTCCAGATGTTTTGGACTTCAACTCCCGGTCAGGGCAGAAAATTTATCTACAGAAAGATAAGCCCTAAACAAAACTGGACTTGGCACAGAGTCCGAGTTTCACCATCACAGCAGGTGCTGCTCATTAATGATGAAACTGTAAAGGTCAAAGATAAGGGAAGGTGTTTCCCCCCTCATCCCTTAATTGAATAATT
Source organism: Elgaria multicarinata webbii (assembly GCF_023053635.1). Lineage (NCBI taxonomy): Eukaryota > Metazoa > Chordata > Lepidosauria > Squamata > Anguidae > Elgaria > Elgaria multicarinata. The sequence goes on from NC_086174.1 coordinate 101,649,533, forward strand.
GACTGATGCAATGATGTTATCATCTAGTTTTGGAATGTATATATAGTTGTACATATTGAACGTTTATTCTCTCTCGTTGTTGCTGGTCGGTGGAAGATTATGTATTGAGAACGATGTTTGCTTATATGCCTCAGTAAACTTTTTTGATGAAGAAACTCTACGTCTGTGAGTATTTCTTTTGAGAGGGCACTTGCAGAGCAAAGAGTTGAAAGCTGAACTGCTGGTACTTAAACTCTGCTAAGTACCTAACACTCCCAACATTTCTGACCATTGGCCATGGAGGCAGGGGTTGATGGGAGTTGAAATCCCAAACATCTGGAGATTTAGCTTTCACCCGCTCAAAATTTAAGGGGATATAAAATGCAAAACTGCACATGGTCAGAGTGTTATTATTTTTTAAATCATGGTTGGCAAACAGCTTTGTTTTTATTATTCTAACATATCAGGAATGTAGAAGCGGTTGTAAAGCATGGGATGGTGATGGGGGGAGGCATAAAAAGAAATGTTAATTGTGTGTTTCACAACATCATTGAAAGTCTTCCCCCACACACACACATAAAACCATTAGGTCCAGGTTGGAAAATGTCCTAGCTGCACTACTAAAGACTGGTGTCAGCATCTGGAATAGTGGGACAAATGCATGAGCCGCCGAGTGTCCAATGGGGTTAATGCCATTATTGTTTTTGTAAATAAAAAGTAATATATTACAATGGGGGGGGGGGATGGAAAGGCATATGGGGGTAATAGAAATGGCGGTGGCTTGGCACTTCTCTTCTGCACTGAGTAAACCTCATCACTAGCTTGGTGAGGTGGCAGGAGGCAGGGGGCAAGCAGTAGAGGTAGAATCATAGAATAGTAGAGCTGGAAGGGGCCTACAAGGCCATCGAGTCCAACCCCCTGCTCATTTGTAGGAATCTACTTTAAAGCATACCTGACAGATGCTTGTCCAGCTGCCTCTTGAATACCTGTAGGGTGGGAGAGGCCACAACCTCCCTAGGTAACTGGTTCCATTGTCGTACTGCTCTAACAGTCAGGAAGTTTTTCCTGACTGATAGCAGTGCTCAGCTGAGCAGATGAATGCTGAGTGAGATGGCTGCAATTTCATTTCCTTTTTTGGGGGGAGGGGAGGCTTAAGGAAAAAGATTGGCTGGAATAACAGCAGCAACAGCAGCAACAACTCACTGGGTCACTTTGGGTCAGTCACTATATGTCCATTCATTCATTTCCAAGATGGGATGATGCTAAACAGCACACAACTGCTAGAAGTTCTAAACAATTGTCAGGAAAAAGGGGTGAACAGATTTTTATAACATCATAATTATAATGTAAAGCTTCACATGATATGCGTAAGTGTACATGCATACGTAATCCCGAGCAAATATGCATGAGAATGGTTCATAAATATAATATAATAGCAATAATATTCACTGCTGAACAAAGCAGAATGCGTTGTTTTCAGTAACCGAACAATACAGGCCTCTGGTTTCTTTTAACCTGTTTCGCAGTCGTTTCTTCAGAGTATCTGAAATGATTGCACTATCACAGTGCTTGTGCCATGGGAGAAAGGAGAGGAAATGTTTGATTTGTTCCTCAGTCCCAAAAGATTTTTTAGTCCTCCAAAGAAGGATTGACTTAGGTCCCCAGGCAAAAATGCACAGAGCTTCACAGGTGGTGAGTTGTTGTTTTTTGGTGTAATAAATGTAATAAAATAACTAGAGGAAGGAGCGAGATCACATGTTCTGGCCTCGCCCCTAACACTACCACGTTGCACTGGCCCCACACCCCAGGCCTCCATGGGTTAGCCAGTGGTTTTGCAAAGGGTGCAGCTATATGCATGTAGGTGTACCTTCCAGATCTTCCAGCTAATTTGCAGAGATCTGAGCGCGAAGCCAGCAGGGCATGGAAATGCCATGAGGATTTCTCAGAAATCTTCTTCTTCATCAAATTTCTTTTTAAAGGGATTTTCCTTCTATAAAATTGAGTGAGAATGGTCCAAAGAAATGTGGGAGAAATTTTCAGCACAGTGCTAATCCATACAGCTCCAGCCTCTATATAAGGCTTACATCACGCGTAAAGGCATAGGTCTTATTTTAAATGCAGATACGGTAGTCTTCACAGATGAGGAATTACACAGATGACAGCAGACTGTGATTATGAAAAAGTTGGATGATAGTTTTGTTATATATCCTTAAGCCTTGAAAGGTTTTTTTTCCATCATAGAAAGGAGGACAAAGTCACCTTTGTCTACAGAATGAGCTGTTGGCAGGAAAGTACTCCAAAAGATTTGGCCTTCTGTATTACAGTTGGAACTTCCTGACAATTGCAGAATAATGGGGAGTAAATATCAAGTTTAAGTACTCGGTAAAATGTTGTTCATTGATTTTCCCCCCCTCTGAGCATAAACCTTGAAGACTCAATAACAGTTCAAAGGGCTGAACATCTAAGAATTAAGTACACTCATAATTACTCCTGGCAGGGGTGTGAAAAAAGTCATGCTGCTTCTTGTGAAGTGGAAATTAACCTCCTGCCTTCATTTTATTTTTCCAACTTTATGAAAGCAATTGGTTTGGGAGAAAGAGAAATCTACACTGGACACTATAAAACAAGTTACATTTGGGAGTGCGGTTCAAGATATCTTGAATAAATGGTGTTACACAAGGACCCACAAATGGTCTGTGACCCAATCAAAGGTTGGTCCCACTAGTGGTACTACTATACTTGTTTGCTTGGGTTTATTTTTAAAGGTGAAAAGTGAGTGGAGGGAGAAGAAAAACAGTCCTGGTAGCAGAGAAAAATGCAGAGAATTAAAAAAGTAAAAGTAAAATCTTTGACTACATTAGATGCTGGAGTTAAAGGGATGAAAGTCTATGGATCAGAAAAGGCTGAAGACTATTGCAATAAGCAATGAAGGAATAGTGCAAATGAACTTAAGAAGACATGAGCATCAATTATGGCAACAACAAAAAATACGCTGCCTGTTTTGTGTGTGTGTGTGTGTGTGTGTGTGTGTACTATCTACATTATATATTCATATATATATATATATATATATATATATATATATATATATATATTGGTTTGGGTAGGACTATCTCACCTTGGCTGAGGAAAACCAAGAAATTGGAAGCTAAGGCTAACAGACATGCTCATGATCAGTAATGACATTCTGCAATGTCAGTAATTGTGCTTGCTTACAACTTACCCTCCAAACACCCACACTTTTCCAAGGTCTTTCAGGCCAAAATCTAGATGGGGAGGATGGAATGCCTGGAACCAGTAAAGATGTCCTGGTTCTGTATTGCCTGATGAAGCATGTGAGTCTTACTGTGTTGCTAGAGGAATGCTCCTGTGAGTTGACTGATGGCTGTTTGTTACTTGTAAGCAAGCACAACTTCTGACATGAAAGGACACCGCTTGTGGAATGGGACTTCTGCATCCCATCCCATCCCATGCACCCTCTGAAGACTCCCCCTATCCCCCAGAGCAAATATGGAGGGGATGCAGGAATTGAAAGGCGGGAGGAGAGGATGTAAAAGTCTTCTTCCACAGAAAGAAAGATCTTGATCCAAGCCTGGTCCTTTAATTTTTTCTTCCCATGTGCTTATTGGATGGAGTATTGGTTTGGGAATATGGATTGACAGTTCTGTTCAGCTGTGCAGCTTGCTGTCTTTGGACCAGGTACTGTTTTTCATAACCTATGTCACAAGATTGTTATGAGGATAAAGTCAGATAAATCCATGCATGCCATTATGAGTTCCTTGGAGAAAGAATGAGATGCAAATGAGAGAGAGATGGTGTGTGGGGGGGAGAGAGAGAGAGAGAGAGGAATTCCTTGTAGATAACAATGCACTATTATGCTGTGTGTATGATTCCATGATAAAAAACTTAACATATAGACATACTACCATTGAACTATATGTTCCCAGGAACACATATAGGATGTGACATTCCAAATTCCTCTTCAGCTGGCCGACTATTTAAAGAACCTGTTTGTGGCTAATTATCGTATTGCTTTCTCCAAGTCCAGATGCAATGTTTATTCTATTGAATTACTTCGGGGAAGATATGCTGGTGTCCCTTATCAAGAATGACGGTGTTCTTGTAGGAATATGGAAGGGGGCGGAGCCAGCGAAAATCTGCATTCAGCAGATTGTTGGAGGGGCTATGGTGAAAAAGGAACGTATCTTCATATGTGGTGGGAATGTAAATATGTGCAAAATTTGTGGAAGATGGTGTTTTCAGAGATTGAAAAAATTGTTGGAATGAAAATAGAAGAAACACCAAGAGTTGCATTACTCTCACTGCAAGAAGACTTTAAATGTACTAAAGAAATTAAGGAATTGATAATGAATTTGTTGACAGCAGCAAGGTTAATCTTAGTTAGGAACTGGAAGACTCAAGGTGATTATTGTATTGAAGAATGGTATAAAGAAGTGTGGGATATTGCTATTAATGATAAATTGACATGTAATATTAAAGTGAGAAGAGGTATAGTAAAAACGAATGATTTTGAGGGAATCTGGAAAAAGTTCCTAGTATTTGTGTTTTCTAAGGGAAGCGGGAAACCACCAGCAGAAGAAACTATGAGTTTTTGGAAACAGGAATGAGATCCCATGGTGGGGGGTGCACTTTTATGTTGAGTATGATGACGTTAAATAGATTAAGAGTGAATATATGATATAAATGTTACTTTGAGTTTATGTATTATGTTTTTTTCTGTTAATTGTATTGATGTAGGTAAAAAGTCAATAAAAATTAAAAAAAAAAGGAACATTGAAGTGCAGACGATGGAGCATATCCTTCTGTCCTGTAGCTTTTATAATCAGGCCCATCATCTTATGATCACCCCATTGTTGAGTAAACTGTCCAGAAGTTCAGACAAATTTTATGTTAAGTTTCTGTTGGAAGATAAGTCCTCAAAAGTAACTTTGGCTGTTGCTAAATTTCTTACAGTGGCGGCCAGGATTAGAGCTCTCTGTGTATTAGACGAAAGTTGACAATAGCTCTAACTGTCTGATGTTTCATGTTTGATTCTTGTTTTTTCATGGATCTATGGATTGCAATAAAGATGTATGGTATGGTACATTCCAAATTCCCATAGCACTCTGACCCTTGTGTAGTTCTGGATGTTCAGTAAAGGTAAAATAGGCCAACCTGAGCTGTACCTTTTCATCAGTTCACTTTCACATAAACACACACACAATATCTGAGTTCAAAAACAATGATATTTGTAACAATGAAATCAGTTGTTTTCTAATTAAATTGTAACAAAGTATGTTATTACATTCTAGCAGTTAGAGCAGAGAAATAATAGCTAGGGATGTGTAATCCACTCATTATCTTTACCTCATTATCTTTGAAACTGACCGTGGTGTTTTAAAAATAATAATTAAAACTTCAAACTTAAAAAAAAACACCTAAAAATCATGGGATGAACCAATCTCATTCAGTCTTGGCACAGCTAAAGCCATACTTGTGAGCTCTTACTGTGCCAAGTTTCATCTCTTCAACTTTAAAAATGAGAGAGCTGTAAGCATTTTGGTAAGACTATGTCTTACTTATTTGGACAAGATTTATTCAGATGTTCTCTGGTTCTTCAGGCCTGTTCCTGAATTGCTTCTGCCCCAGCAACCATGGACTCTAGACTCTATCCTACCCCTAATATGTGCTTGTGTTTCACAATCATTGGCCAGGAATTCCATTTCAGTCCCATGCATCACCTTTTCGTTAGTTGGATTGCTTTGGTGACTTTAATGAACACCATTATCACAGAGGTGGTTCCAGGCCAGGGCATGGCACTGAAACAGCCTTGGTGGCTCTGACTGATGACCTACTCCAGGTGAAAGACAGGGGGAGTGCTACCGTGTTGATCTTCCTGGACCTCTTGGTGGCTTTTGAAACCATTGATCATGGTATCTTAATGGACCGGCTCTGCGAGATGGGAGTAGGAGGCACTGTGTTATAGTGGTTCCGCTCCTACTTGCGGGACCAATCCCAGAGAGTGGTATTGGGGGTTTCCTGTTCCACCCCATGGCAATTAAGCTGTGTGGTGCCACAGGGTTTCTATTCTATCCCCCATACTGTTCAACATCTACATGAAGCCGTTGGGTGAGGTCATTAGGGGTTTTGGAGTTGGGTGCCATCAGTTTGCTGATGATACTCTGCTCTACTTCTCCTTGTCATCAGAGTCAGCTGGGGCTGTGAAGGTGCTGGACCAGTGCCTGGGGGCTGTAATGGGCTTGATGAGGGCCAATAAACTGAAGCTGAATCCTGATAAGGCAGAAGCCTCTGTGGATTGGTGGTTCCCGAGTCTGGGAATTGGGTAAGCAATCCGTTCTGGATCAGGTGGCGCTTCCTCTGAAGGAGCAGGTGCATAGCTTGGGAGTACTCCTAGACCCATCTTTGTCACTGGAGGCCCAGGTGGACTCCGTGGCACCGAGTACTTGGGGTCAGCTTCGGCTGATCCGCCAGCTACGGCCTTTCCTCGAAAGGGACAACCTAGCCACAGTAGTGCATGCACTGGTAACTTCCCGATTAGACTACTGCAATGCACTCTACGTGGGGCTGCCCTTGAAGACGACACGGAAGTTGCAGCTAGTGCAAAATGCAGCAGCTAGACTGCTGGAGGGTACATCTTACAGAGATCACATAACTCCGGTCTTAAAGGAATTGCACTGGCTGCCTATACACTTCCGGTCGGAATTCAAGGTGTTGGTAATGACGTTTAAAGCCCTAAATGGCTTGGGTCCTTGATACTTGAGGGAGCGCCTACCAGAGACTTTGAGATCTGTCGGAAGAGCCCTTTTCCGCATCCCACCAGCACAACACATTCGCTATGTTGAGACAAGGGAGAGGGCTTTCTCTGTTATGGCACCCCGACTGTGGAGTGCCCTCCCCTTGTAGGCCCAACTGATGCCAATGCTGATTTTATTCCAGCGCCAAGTGAAAACATGGCTTTTTAACAAAGATTTTAATGGTTGAATTCACCAGGCACATTGTTTTAACTGTTTTAATAGTTTTACTGCTTTTAAATTATATATCGTTTTAACTTGGTTTATGGTTTAATTTGTTTTTAGCTGTGTGTATTTACTGTTTTTATACTGTATGCTTTTATCTGTATGCCGCCCTGAGATCTTATTGATATAGGGCGGGATATAAATGTTTTATATATAAAAAGAAAGAAAGAAAGAAAGAAAGAAAGAAAGAAAGAAAGAAAGAAAGAGCATGGCTAGACGGGGCGATATCCCCGGGATCATCCCTGTGTGTCCACATGATGCACAAAGGATCCGAGGAGCAGGGAGGGATGATCCCTTCTTTTCCCTGGGATATGGCCCTAACACGTCTATCCCTGTTTTTCCCACGGTCTTGGGATGACCACGGGAGGTGTGGGCCACCATCCCAGTTTCATCCTGGCTGCTCGTGAGTAACCATGAGGAGCTGGGAGCTGGGCACAGGCTCTTCAAAAGCTCCATGACCATTTGGGCGTCGGGTGGGGGGAGCAGGAGGGTTTCTTTAAATACCTTTGTCGCTAGAGCGCTCCTGAGCTCATTTCCAATTAAAACACAACAACAAAATGGCAGATGTGATGTCCTCTTCCTCCTGGACTGAGGGGGGAGGATCTCGCAATCAGCATCTTGTGAGATCCTCCCCCCACCCCCGGTCTAGACATGCCCTAATTCACAGTTTCTAATACTCAGATATGAGCTCAGCCAAGCATCTATGAAAGGATATGAGAGTGCTCATGGGACAAGGGAAAGTTCAGTCTGACAGAAAAGCAAGGGAGAAAACTCTGTATTGGACATGTAGCAGTTTTGGTCTCACTTGTGAGATGGCCAGATATCCCAACTTGTGTCTGGGGGGAAAAGTTGCTTGAGGAAAAGTGCTTTTTTTGGGGGGGGGGGGTCAGGAAAACAGCTAGTCAAAAGGCCCGCAAAAATAATATTAGGTATATGCTTCAAGGAAGAATGAATTTTAGTTGTTTATTTTTGTGGTTAGGGTTTGAACAGTGCACTGAGGCAAAGGTTCCAAAGAAAATTAGTATTGGTGAGGAGGAAGTAGTGATTACTCACCCACATTACATGTAGCTTAAAACAAAAACAAAAAAAGGTTTCCTGTTACAACAGCAATTGGATAAGTGCTACTTTACAGATTTAGATCCATTCTGCCTAACTCATGATGGTTTGCAGTTCAGTATATTTTTTAAAGTTGGTGTGTGTGTGTGTGTTTACAAGAAATTTACTTAAAGTTCATTTTATTTGAAAGTTACACTCATTCCCTGAGAGGTTCAAAGTGAAGCCTAGATTTGCATAGGATAAACACACACACACAGGCCAGATCTACACCAAGCAGGATATGACACTTTGAAAACAGTTTGAAAACTTTATATGGAGTGGCTCTTGGGCCCCAACACTTGTCACTACTGTTATAAACTGTTTTGAAGCCATAGTGACCATACGACAAGAAAAAAAATGGATTTGTTAGAATTTTCAGTAACAAATCTGGGAAGGGGAGGAATTATGAAATTTGAAGAAAAATCCAGATTTTTCCTATCCTCCTCACCCAAAGGACAGCTCTGCTTTAATGGGAATTAACAAAAATGCTTACAGCTCTGCCATTTTTAAAGATAAAGAGATGAAACTTGGCAACGTGATAGCTCTTAGGTAGGGCTTTAGCCATGTCAAATGTGAAGCAGATACAGTAATCTGTTGTGTTTTAGGATAGCTGTTAAGGAGTGCTTTAGGCATGCCAAGTTTGAAGCAGATCCATTGATCTGTTGATTTTTAGGATTTTTTTTTTAAAGTTCAAGTTATTAATTTTTTAAAAAAACAACAACCCAACAACTGCTGGAGCCATAGCCTTCAAACTCAGGTTTTCAAACTGCCTCTTTGGGGTCTTGCACATTGCGCAGTTTCAGCCCTTGGCATCAAGGGGATCTCCAGTTTCTAGCTAAGAAGTGCTGGGTGAGCAGGGCACCTTTCCTGTTGCAGATTTGGTGGGCAGTCGGGCACCTGGAACTCAGCAGAGGCGAGGCGTCCACAGATAAAAATGTGGGAAAGGTGTGGCCTGTCAAAGCAGCCCACAGAGCAAAACAGAACAGGCCAGAGGCCTTTTTCTCAGAGTTCATCATGGGTGATGAAAGGTCATCCTTAGAGAAAAACTCTCATGACCAACAGTGAGGTGTCAGTCAAGAGAGAGGCTCTCATCTTTGTGGATATCCTGTTGCTGCAGATGCTGGAACCTGGCATATCATTGCTTCGCTTCGCCACCCCTTCCCTTTCACTTTTTTCACTCGTCAGCTAGGCTCTGTCTGCACTGCTGGCATGCAGTGCAGAACATTTGAGATGTGTGTCAGAGAAAAATAGGTTTGCGGCTTTGGCTTACTGGCATATCTCTTAGAGACAGACTGAAGACACAACTCAGAGATGTCTGTAGGTGAGCCCTGAGAGGCTAGTGTGCCACACAAAGCCTTTCAAGAGCATCTCAGAATCAAGTGTTGATGCAGGCATTGGCTGGCTGGAGGCTTTGGCTGGCATCAATTTCAGACAGAGTCACAACTCAAAGACAGCTGTTGCTTAGCTTGAGAGCCTGGCATGCCACACAGAGCCTTTAGAGAGTGTCTCAGAGTCCAGTGTTGGTGCAGGCAGAGGCAGCTGGTGGCAGAGGTTTTTTTAAAACAAGAGTCATGTGACCAAGCTATAAGCTGGCACCCTACCCCCAGCCACAGGGTACAAGTGCAAAGCCTACCTGGGCCATTGGGAGACTTTGGCAGAGAGAGGTGGGGGGGGGGGAGATTGTTTGAGGCTGGATGCTTTGGTTTGGCTGCAATGACTTAGAGAAAGAGAGACAACAGAGGCTGCCCAGACAACCCAGAGACATGCCATGGTGCTGGCATGCAACACAGGGCATTAGAAAGAGGGTCTCAGAGTTTGTGCAGGAAGTACACAGGAGTTCAGAGTTTGGATGTGCAAAGTGGTGCCCAACACACAAGCCTTGAGAAACTAATGCATTTGCCTCCAGCTAAAAATAAGCAAATTTCTGCCTCTTCGGGGCCCATCATAAATTGCTTTTGAACAATCCTATTTGCTTTTGTATGCTATGTTGCCTGGCAAACCGTTATTTGCCAATCCAAGGGAAATCTCTACAGATTTATATGGATTTCTAAAATGACCAGTAGAATCCATTGTCCAAAGCCATATCTAGCGATAATGCTGAATAGCTTGTCTGCTCTCTGATGATAGATGGTTTTTAATTATATGCTGTACCATCATCTTATGCTAGTTTGCAATCATTCATCTTTTATTTAAGGCCACAGTATCTCTTCCATTCATGCAATGTGACTAATAACTGAAAGGGAAGAAAGAAAGACTTTATAATAGTGGTGAATGTGAGAGAACTTAAATATAGAACAAACCTACTGGAAACACTCCATTTAGGCTTCAGACTTATACACGACTATGTCTTACTTATTGGAACAAGATTTATTCATGCATAGCCAGAATTCAGGACTACAGCCAATGGCTGCAATCCCAGCAACCAAGGGCTCTAATTTTCACATAGGGTTGGTTACAATTAAGAACTGAGCCATTTTATGTGCATTCTCCATTGCCTATGAAGAGCATCCCTAAATATCAAACAGAATGGTCCCCTTGCGTGTCTGGAACAACTCTCTCTGCATTTTAAGGGGGGCGTGTTTGTTGGATTGATTCGTACCTCACTTTTCTACCAAAAATGGCACTCAAGAATCCAGTCTGTCTTTGAGCACTCCACAAATAATGTTCCATATCGCCCACTTGATAATGTGATGCATCCCCCTAAAGAATGTTTATCACAACAGTATGATGTTGAGAAGAGTAGACTGTAAATAAAGATTTCCCAGAATTTTATGGAAAGGATCTATAGTTGTTACTCAAGACATGCCATTCATTTTCATCTTTTGTCTTCCAAGCAAAGTGCCCTTCACATTTGGTATGGAATGGTTTCCATTCCATTACATAAAGTTTATAAACTGAGCTGTCTAGACTCAAGCTAGCCTAACCTCCACCTGAAAATTATGAGTGTTGGGACTAATGCTTGTGTGTGTGCAGCATTTAAGGGTGCCATCTATCTCCCCCTAAAAAAGATGCCCCTAGGAATGATGCTATGGCATGATTCTCATGAGCATCATTCTCATAAGCATTCCTGCCCAGGTAAAATGGAGATGCTAAGGACAATTGACCTGTCACTTGAAGTTGTGGAATGTTTTTTTTTTTAACCATTAAGTGTGCAATCCTATGGGATTGAAACTCTTTAGCAAGTTCAAAGACCTCCAATGATCCCAAACCCTCCTCCAAGAGCCAGGAAGGACAGGAGGAATGATGGAAGTGTATTCATTTCTTTCTCTTTTTGCTAATTTGAGCTAAATAGGCCTCCTAGCCCATCTAGCTTTCTTATCATGCTGTGTGTGGGGATGGGGATGGAGAGGCTTGTAGATCCAATGGATCCATGTCTCTACCCACCCTCCCACACATCAGCCACCACATCACTCCTTTTCCACTCTCCCTGTCCCTCTTCCAAGGTTGGAAGAGAAGCTGCTGTGGAGGTTTCTACTGTGGGTAGGAGAGTGGGGGAAATCTTTGCTTGGACTTCCCTTCTACAAAGTCAGAGCTGTGTCTACGTTGTCAGAGAGTGGCGAGGAAATCTGCCATCTCCTATGGCTCCTGGGAAGCCATCCCAGGTTCCACAGGATTGCTCTCCAAAAGCAAGAAAAGAAAAATCCTCATTATATAAGGGAAGAAGAACCTCTACTGCAAAGATCTTAGAATTTTGATTCCCCACTCAAAATGTACTCTTAGTCTCCCACCAACCCTCTTTCATGGGGAAGTAATAATCTATGAAATGGGAGTGAGATTCTGCACAGACCGAGCAATACCAATTAATATGGGCCCCCGAATGTCTTGGGGCCTTCTAAGGAGAAAAGCAACTTTTTGTTTCCCCAAGGTTCATACCACCTTGGCATTAATGCTCCTTTGTCCATGTACAGTGGTTTACATGTAGCCGACTGTGGTGCCTACAGAAGAATGAATCACATACCACTCTTTTCAGAGAGATCTTAAAGGTAATGTGTACAGATTACATTTGCAAGCACTTTATTTTAAGAACCAGCATCTAAATTTGCTAGAACGGTGTGAATAGCTTTGAGCTTAAACATTAATCACAGGTTTTAAAATAAGGACATGTGAACAAATATAGAAGCATAACAGTATTAATGCAGGCTAAACCTGAATTAGAGAAACAAAAGTGAGATTAAAAGCACTACGTTATCTTATAAATAAACATTGAAACACTCTTATCCTGTGATACAATAACTGCACAAGGACTTCTGTTTCATCAGTATTTGCTGATGTTTTTTTCAACCCAGCTTTTAATCCTTTTAAGAAGTTATTTGTCTCTGTACCTATTCAGCATTTTTTTATTTATTTTACATTTACAGGAACAATTTTGCTCTAGGTCAGTTTGAATGCATTTTGCTCTAGGTCAGTCTCAAGTTCAAATAGCTTCTTAAGATTACTCTGTCAACTATTATTTATTTTATGTGTGCGTGTACTGTAAGTTTGTTTTCTTCATTATTGTTTATAGCATCCTCTCAGATGCTCTAAAACAAAACGTTGCTGCTTCAGATTTGATAGTGTGTGTTTTTTTCAATTTACTGTAACAGAGCTGCTTGCCTCCCGTGGCTTCCTGTATTCTTTACTGTAAGAGTAGAAACATCTTTGGTTGGCCAGCTTGAAAGATGGCCTGGGGAAAGATCCATTCATTTATTTAAAACCTTAATAGCTTGATTCTATGACTTGTTCTGCCACCACATAAGTGTTTGGTGGAGGAGTGTGGAAAAGGCTGACAAGAGCGACAGCAACGGATGGCATTCTACATGTATTCTTCTAGCGTTGCAGTCAGAAAAGTCAGTTTTGGATCAGGGTGTGAACCTAGTTCAGAATGGCTGTTGCAGGATAATGCACCAGAACATAACATTGAGCCTTTCATTTAGTTTTCAAGTGGGCGTTACAGCATTTTGGAAATCTTCATGATCACATTTAAATGAGTTTCTGAAAAGAAGTAAAATTTCCCTTTGTTTATTGAGAGTGAGATAAGTTAAGATCTAAGCAGGTTGATACCTGAAAAGTGCAAGCCTACTCAGAAGTAAGCCCCACTGGGAACAGTGGGACCTACTCCTAAGTAAGTTTGCATAGGATTTCAGGCTAAAGTTTTACATTAGTATTTTTACATCTCTATGATGTAAATTACACATTGCCTTGTCTTCATAACAGCAATTATGGGGTGGTGGTGCAGGATTCCCTACCAATGGTCATTCCATATTCTTAGTAGTTGAAGACAGAGGAAAAAGTAAGGGAAAGTGGCTGTGCATGGCCATGAACATTCCTGATTCCACAACCTGTTTTCTTTATTACTACTACAAACACAGAAGCAGAACAGTAAATGCCCTGTAAAAGTTGTATCTAACATAGGGTGGCCATATGCAAAGGAGGACAGGGCTCCTGTATCTTTAACAGTTGCATAGAAACAGGAATTTCATCAGGTGTCATTTGTATATATGGAGAACCTGGTGAAATTCCCTCTTCATCACAGCAGTTAAAGCTGCAGGAGCTATACTAGAGTGACCATTTTAAAAGAGGGCAGGGCACCTACAGCTTTAACTGTTGTGATGAAGAGGGGATTTCATCAGGTTCTCCATTTATACAAATGACACCTGCTGAAATTCCCTTTCCAATACAACTGTTAAAGATACAGGAGCCCTGTCCTTCTTTTTATATGGTCACCCTAATCTAATACGAACTTGATCTGTTTGTGATCATGGTTTTGCATAATGGTTGCTGCTTCCCCTAAACTCATCCTATTAGTACCTTTGGACAAGAAGTCATCAATAGAAGATTGGACCTTCCAATGCCTGCTTTGCAGATGCCACTGTCAAGCTTGCTGGCAGCTCAAAAAGGAATCATGGAGAAAGCCAATGATATGTTTGGATATAGCACTGAACTATGGTTTAGTTGGGGGCTGGTGCACAAATGTTTTGTCCTATAGGAGCATGCCAAGTGTTAGTGTAGGCCCTGAGGGCCACTCGTGCTTACACACACACACACACACACACACACACACACACACACACGGAGGTGTTAGCCTTACACCCATTCTAGTGATCCTGTAGCAAGATTGCTATGACATTGGGGGCTGCTTTGGGATCCCTGAGGGAGGGGGAAATGAAAGCCTCCCCCCCCCGAAACACCCCAGTTAATCTGATCAGCCACACTGCTTCTGCATCATCATTAGTGCTATGGAAACAGCAACAAAAGCTGCATGTGGGTCACTTGGGAGAGGGGGGAGGAGTCTTTCCTCCTCCTGTCCTAGTGACCCCTGCAGGCATTGCTGCTTTGGCGCTGCTATTGCTGGCTGCTTTGGGGTCACTAGGGAGAAGAGAGAAGTTTTAGCCACTTCCATTGGTGGGGATCCCTATGGCCATCAATGCTTCTACTTCGCATAGAAGCAGTGTTACTACATTCTGTGAGGTCACGGGTGGGGAGGGGAGGAGAAGGCTTTAGCCTTCTCTCTCCCCCAGTGACCCTGATTAGCATTGCTCTTTCCACATGGCTTTTAGCAACATGGAAACAGAGGTGCTGATTGGCAGCTTGGGGAGGGGAGGAATTTGGTGGTGTCATCATCAGCAAACATAAGGGGGACCATGGTGCTGCATAACATGTGTATAGGGGCCACATGAAGCTCATGTGTTATGCACCCCTGATTTAGTGTGACTTAAATGAGCCTAAGGCTTTTGCACTACCTCTCCCCTCCCTTCCTCTGGTGCAACAATGTGGAAGAGATTGGAAACACTTTCTTCCATTGTCATCACACCTGAACTGGGGGCAAACTGTGGTTAGTTTTAGTCATGGTTTGTCTAAACAAGCCAACTTCAAATCATGGTTTATGATCCTGGCTTGTTCAGATATAACATATATGGACAACCCTATGTAGCCCACCAAAGGTACCCACATTGCTGCTGATGCCAAATAGCCCCTAGCCCTTGCTGCTGCTGTGATTGTGCTGGGAAGGATGACTCTTCTTGCATGCCCTCTTCCCCAGCACAATCATGTTCTCAACAGCCCACAAAACTGCTATTTCATGGGCTGTTGGGAACCCAGTTATGCTGGGAAAAGGGCACATGAGAAGAGAACTCTCTACATGCCCTTCTCCTCAGCACAATGGTGCTCCTGTCAGCCCACTAAACAGCTGCTTAATGAGCTGTTGAAGACAAGTTCTAGTGGGAAGAGAGCACATGAGAACTCATCCACATATATCTTCTTCCCCATCACAACAACCTGCTATATGGGAAGAGCAATCCCTGTGGACAGTCTTCGCCATTGAGATTTCACACCACCCCCTGCCTGGGCTGGAGGTGTGCACTAGGCAGGGAGGGGAGGTTTAACCCCCCCCCCCCAAACACACACACACAAACACACCTGAGCTCTGGAATAGGGTGGGAAGGATGTGAACAGATGCATGAGTCCACATGTGCCTTTGTGCATGTGAGTACAGAGCCTGACTCTCCACACTCCCCCTTAGGTGCAAAAAGGTTGCCCACCTCTGAGAGACACCGATATTAAAGCTTGGATAAAATAAGAAATTGCAGATCATGTGAAGTGGATTCTTCTGATCTCCTTGCCGCTGTGCCAGAAAAGCAGAAGAGAGAGGAACAGGCTCCAGTGCAGTCCCATTCTGCTAAAGTATGTTTTAGTGTTGTGTACAAAAGAGATTAATGCCTAGAACTTCACTGCCTTTTTTGAGAAGCAGATGCTGAGAGTAAAGTTGTTGTAGTGGATTGAAATGTGTTCAGATTTCTGTGAATCTGACCTGCAGATTTCGCAGCAGACACACTTTTCTGAGTCATGCAGATTCTGCGAACTTGCGGACTGCTTTTTAATCTCTGGAACTGAGCAAGTAAACAAAAGCCACCTCACTTAAGAAGCTAACAATTAGACATTTTAAAGCAAAAGGTTTCACTGGTGTAGACAGGAGGTCACATTGGAAGCTTGGCTACTTTATGTGCCCATCTGAAAGGCAGCATTCATTAGTTCTCAAAATCCCTTCCGATTGCTTAGATCAAGGATGTTTTAAAAGTAGCCTTTCAAGCGCATTTGAATTCCTGCAGGTTTTACCTTTAGTATGATGTTTTATTTAAAAAAGAGTCAAAGTTTGCTTTTTTAATTTCTGTTGAATTTCATCCTTTTATTTATAAAAAGATGGGGAAAAGAAAATGGCGTTGACAAAGTAGGCATTTCTAATGTTTTTGATACATGTATTCAATGGAAGCAGTACTAATGGAAGTTAGAAGACATGTATTACTTGGACATCAGAAACAGTCTGGGTTGCATCTTACCATAAGCAATCATTACCTCTTGGCAGAATCCTCAGCAGGTAGCTTTTAATTTGTCAAATGGCCCCTAATAGTAAAATGTAAAGATAAAAATAGAATTCAAGGTTGCAACAATAAATTAGAATCCAAGGATGTTGGTACCTTATGGTAGGGTGACCATATGAAAAGGAGGACAGGGCTCCTATATCTTTAACAGTTGTATTGAAAAGGAAATTTCAGCAGGTGCCATCTGTATATATGGGGAACCTGGTGAAATTTCCTCTTCATCACACCAGTGAAAGTTGCAGGTGCCCTGCCCTCTTTTAAATCTGGTCACTCTAGTATAGCTCCTGCAGCTTTAACTGTGGTGATAAAGAGGGAATTTCACCAGGTTCTCCATATATACAAATGACACCTGCTGAAATACCCTTTTCAATACAACTGTTAAAGATACAGGAGCCCTGTCCTCCTTTTCATATGGTCACTCTATCTTATGCTCCATTGAAGTCCTATCAAAGTCTAATTTTGAGGAAGACACTGATGCATGCCTAGGTCATTGGAAAAGGAAAGGAACCTCTCGTGCAAGCACTGAGTCATTACTGACTCTTGGAGGGACGCCAGCATTCGCTGACATTTTCTTGGCAGGCCTTATAGTGGGGTGGTTTGCCGTTGCCTTCCCTGGTTGTTATTACCTTTCCCCCAGCTAACTGGGTACTCATTTTACTGACCTCAGGAGGATGGAAGGCTGAGTCAACCCGAGCCAGCTGCCTGAAAACAGCTTCCGCTGGGATTGAACACAGGCCATTGGGAGAGTTTCAGCTGCAGAAACTGCTGCTTTACCGCTCTGCGCCACATGAGGCTCGCCTAGGTCATTACCAGATCAGATTACTGCAACATGCTCTATGTGGGTCTGCCCTTGAAGCGTGTTCAGAAATTGCAGCTGGAGTAAAATGCAGCAAATAAGATGCTTTCTAGTAGGGCTGTGCACCACCTCAGGCCAAATCCCCGAAACCGAGGCCACTGCCATATCCACCGCTGCTATCGCCCTCCAGCTCCTGCCAAGACTTACCTATAAATCACATCTTCCTCTCAGAGATCCAAGCTGTGTTTTACAGTTAAGATCATGGCAGCTCTCTGTTTTTACTATATCTATTGCAGAAAACTGCAGCGGTCATAAAAAAAGGAATGGCCCTTTACAGCCACCATAGTTTGTATCCATAGATATAGTAAAAACAGAGAGCAGCCATGTTCTTAGTTATAAAATGCAGTTCAGCTGTCTGGGAGGAGATCACGATTTACAGGTAAGCACCAGCACTGGCAGCTCTGGGCTGGGGGGAGAAGGCTACAAATGGGGGTGGGGAGTGAGTGACCTGTGAGCAGGGAATGGGGAGTCAAAAGTCCCATGGACTCCCAGTTGGCCTTAAGCCCAGCTCTCCTGGGTGATGGCTGCATGGCCAGCACCCAGGAACCTGCAAGGCTGAGTCACTTCAGGAGTGTGTAAATTTTGCTTTGGCACCAAGGCTGGCAAACCCCAAAACACTCCAAGTCAATTCAGGACCATTTCAGAGGTCCTGAACTACCTCCAAAGTGAGTTAGGGGGCTGTGCACAGCCCTCCTTTCTGGTTTGTCCTTTCCAGATAATTTTGCATTAGTCTTATATCAATTGCACTGGCTTCTGATAAATTTCTAAGCTTAGTTCAAGGATTTGTTTCTTTCCTTTGAACGTCTAAATAGGTTCAGGCCAGAATATCTGATTGCTGCCTCCCATATGAGCCTTCCCATATGTTACCATCATCTTTGGAGGCCTTACTTGGTATCCCACCATTTAAAGTGGTTCTATTGATGAGAATGTGACAGCACCCCAATTTTGGAATTTGTCCTGTAAGCAAAAATTAGACTCTTTCATTCCTGATGGTTTTTGGGCGGGCAGTATAAATGTTCTATTCCATTTGGCCTTCAGTGGTGTTAGTTACAATATTGAAATTTTAACTCTACCCTGGCTTCTTAAGCTCTGTCTTAAATTCTGTTTAGTATTGTATTTGTGTTCTTTTGTTTTGTTTTTTTAATATATTGTAAACCAATCCAGGGAGAAGGGTGCTTCTCAGGTCCAAAAGATGGTCTAGAAATGTTTTATAAATAAGATTAAATAAAGATTAAAGGGTTACTCAGATGTAAATGTCACTGTGTTAAAAAGGACTTGAAACAGTGGTTAAAAACTGTTAAACCCGTATTGTCTGTTGTTTTACACATTTGCGTCAAAGAGACTTGGAAGTACATTTGGAGGAAAAATGGTCACTGAGTATGTTGATGCAAAAATTATCTCTATCCTGATGAGTCTACTTTTTATACCACTACTACTACCGTCTGCCCCCCTACATACACTTTAACTACAGTAAACCTTTAACTATAGTAATCTGGACCAAAATATCCATTTAAAATGTGTATATGACGGAAGTGGAGAAAATTACTTTGAAGTTTTCCTATCGACTATTCTTTCATAGAAGATATAGCACATTTATACTCCTTTCTGAGATCTGACAGATACATTTATTTACTGTGAATGATGCTTTTAAAATTGCAAGCTAGATTGCTCAGTATTATAGGGAACAGCATTGTAGGGTGCAACCAAGCATAAAGAAAACAAATATAATGAAAATAAAAAGCTAGCCAGCACTGCATTGCTTGGCTAGCCTAAAGAGGACAAATAGTTTTCTGAACGTTGGAGGACTTTGGAAACAAAACCAAGTCAGGAGAATCAGTCCGGCAATCCAGTTCTTCTACTTTCTATGAACAAGTTAAAAACTGGGAGGTTATGCTGTTATACCTATTGGGCTGTAATGTTATCTACCCATATTGATCGCAAAATTTCAATTTCAGCCCTGGAATTCTTTCTATATGACTTTTAAAATTGACTCTCCTCTGGCAGTTAAAGAACTGAGTTGCATGATATTTCATCTAAACACACTTTGTCAAATTTTGATATTGCCTGGCTGTAATATATTCTGAAAGCTATAGCAGCAGTTCTCCTATGGCTTGATCCATCCACAGGCCAAGGTGATCAAGCCAAAGACTACTGGCCATGCTTTCTAACTTTTGAAAACACATAACAGGGACAGCCAGGCTATTTCAGATTAGGGTGTCCATATGGAAAGGAGGACAGGGCTCCTGTATCTTTAACAGTCGTACAGAAAAGGGAATTTCAGCAGATGTCATTTATATGCATGCAGCACCTGGTGAAATTCCCTCTACACAACAGTTAAAGCTGCAGGAGCCCTGCCCTCTTAACCAAATAAAAAGAGGGCAGGGCTCCTGCAGCTTTAACTGTTGTGATGAAGAGGGAATTTCACCAGGTGCTGCATGGATACAAATGACATCTGCTGAAATTCCCTTTTCAATACGACTGTTAAAGATACAGGAGCCCTGTCCTCCTTTCCATATAGTCACCCTATTTCAGATGATCATGAACCCATGTGGGCATTGCTACTTGACCCACAATGACGTGGGGTGGGGGGAGCCGAGAAATCCAAAGTAGACATTTTAGTTTTGCATTCATTCAGATTATATCCAAAAAAGTATCATTATGAAAAGTGGATATAAGTCCTTACTTTACAGTCATTTTAGTTCTTATTCTCAGACTGAACCAAAAATTCAAACAGATTTTGAAATTATATCCATTGGAGGCAGCCATGGTTGAGAAATAAGATGTAAAAAGTTTCAGTTGAAGGAACATAAAGAGTTACAACTCACTGAAGCAAATGAACTTTGCTTATTTTTTTTTAAAATGAGGCCAATAGTTGGAAGTGAAAACAACAACAACAAAAATACTGCTATAAACTGGAACATTGTGTGGTTTTGAGACCGTTTTGGCTTTTCTTTTTCTTTTTACCATAAACACGTAATATAAATAAGAGGATGTTGCCATCTCAAACGCACCAAGGCAATCAGAACATCTTAAAACTAGAAAACAGAGGGAGGATGGAACCATGTTTCAAAATTGTTTTCTTGAAATCTCTGCTGACTTTGTTCAATATATTCCTGCGTTCTTGGTGATTATTAATAATAATAATAATAATTTCATAAAGGAAGTTTATTCTCCAGGGTCCCGGATTCTGAATGCTCAGTTTTCTTATGAATTTGACCTGCAATTGAAGTGCAGCCTCAGACTCCAGATGGGAATTACATTTCATACCCATTACATGTCGTATACCTATGAGTTCATCCCAGCAAGAAATGTGCAGAACTTCTAGGATACCTTTACTCAGCCACCAGTGTAAGAAAGCTCTGTAGGATGTAAGGATGAGGTTTCCCAAATTCAAAAACCTCATTGGACCCTGGAAATGAAAAATGGTGCCCTGTATATATTTGTACTATCTTCTCCAAGGGTGGCCCTCTTTCACAAAAATACAGCTTCTAACATTGGCAAAGAAAATTTAAATATGTCTTCCCTTAAACTGCAGTGTTCCAAGCTACATATCTATTCAGGGAAACTTATAAATTGTCAATAAGCACACTGTAAAGTTGTTAAGGTAACAGAACTGTAGAGCTTCTACACTTTCTAGGTTTTCAGGAGCAGACCTTGGAATTGCTCCTGTATCTTCAGAAGTTGCATATAAAATGATATGGGTATGTTTTCCCATCATTGCATCACTAAAGATGATACCAAGAACAGCAGCTTTGTGGAAGTTTTCCTTCTTTCCCAGTAATATCTAGTAATTCGAACTATATGGCATGTTATCCAGCTGAGAGTTTATTCACCCCCACAAGTGTCAGCAAATGAAGCAGAGAAAGGAAAGTCATGGTATGATGACATCACGTCACATATTTCCCATCACCTGGCATTATTTGTAGGGCTGTTGATAATTTGACAGAAGCCCTTCATCTGCCATATCACGAGATTCCATCCTACATTTGAACTGTTAAAAGAATAGCTGCCCTCCAGTTCAGAATTGACAATGCTGTGCACGTTTTTCTGTTAAAAAGATTTACGCTCACTCCTTACATAGGGACGCTATCAAGGTAGCAAACTATAAAAAACAAAGTTAAAAAGAAGCCACAATAAAACACCAGTTATTAAATTCAGCAGACTTAAACGCAAATCAGCATATAAAATCAATTTCAGCTAATGCTTAAAAAAGCCTCGGTACATAAAAAAAGCTATTTAACTGTTGCTGAAAACCTGTTTTGGAGTGTAGACAAACTTTAGGGGGGAAAGCATTAGATCAGTGGCACAGAACCTCAGAGCCAAGGTCCCAATCCAGCCCTCCTGGGCATCTCAGATGGCCATGTTCTCTTCCCCTGCCCCCATCCACTGATCATTTGGGGGTGTCTTGCATTTTGCAGAGGCTGATTTTCTGGCAGTAACAGCTTTAAATGAAAATACCTTGATATGTTTGCAATTTTGGCCAGGTCCCTTTGGCCCTGTCCACCACTGGAATGTAACCTCCAAAAGCTTTTCCGACATGGAATTCAGGCGTTGTACCCCTGCCTTAGATAATCAAGGTACATGGGTTAATAAATGGGCACTCTCACAAGATGTTGTAACCCAAGTAATGCCTGATTGGGTGGGGCGGATTCCAAAGAAGATGACCTTTCTTAAAGCATGAACAGGTCATTCAAGTCCCCAAGTCCCAAGCTTTAAAGGGAACCCTTCCATCATGCACCCTGGCCCTTACCAAAAGGTGGAAGTTAAGTAGAGAGGCAGTAGAGTGTTTTGGTATGCAGATCTCCCGTTTATACATTAATAGAAGTTTTTTCCTATTTAAACCCAACTACCACTGTTCGTCACTTATGTTCTGGATACTGATGCAAAAGATTCTATGAGTCATCTGTAAGAGCAAGAGTGAAGGAAGCAGAATAGAGTACAGAGACAGCAAGAGTGGGAGAACAGCCAGTTGTGTGTCACAAATAGTTGATTTATAAGTCGTTAGCAGATGGAGGAGTTAATAAATCTGAGCCATGAGATATGAATCTTACAGTTAAGTGGCTATGGCCTGATGTGTCAAAACCTGCAACTACTTGCCCTTAGGACATTGGTCTGATGCTCTGCACTTTAATGCATCCTTAACAGCTCTTTCGCTACATCACACCAAACTACAAATGATAGTTGTAAAGTGGCAACTAATAGAGGGTCCTCTGTTAATAAAGGTGAGAAAGAATCCTATTGGTTTGCTTGTTCGTCTCAGTCTAGCCTTGTCTGAGGTGAACAGTTAATGCTTTAAGAAATATGAACTCAGGAGGATAATTTTATCATTAAAAAGGGTGGTCAGATTATTCTTCTGATAAAGATTATCTTTGTAAGGCCAACATTATTAAACAGTAATTCACATAAAACTGTTCTGAGTAATCTTATTAAATATATTTCTAAGCATTAGGAGAGCCTTCTTAATAATTTACTTTAATGCTGAAGAAATTAATGGCACTATTTAAAGGCTCTTTGGCTAACAAATTATAATTGGCACGCACAGCACGTATCATGGTGTGCCAAAAACTTTGCAGTGTTAACATGCTCTTAACATCCATATAATATGTTATAATCAGAGAGCTTGCACAAAATTCCTAGGATTTCTCATGGGCATTTCAAGTAAGGCTGTGCACGGACCCCCTGATCCGCTCTGGATCCCGATCTGCAACTTCTAGATCAGGTCCGCTCTGCCCCACGTCAATCTGCCTATGGTCCGTTTCGCTTCGCTGCAGAGGTCCGGATCTGGATTGGAGCTCCGTTTCCCCCCCATAGACTTGCATTGAAATCCAAATGCCTATAACTTTTTTCTGTTAATGTTAGAAACCTCAAAATCGGCACCATGAGAGCTTATCCATGTATCCACATTCATGCCAAGCTTCAAGCAAATCCAAGCATCCTGTAAGTTTGGGAGAATATTTGAAAATCCCCCACCCCATTTTCAGAAATCCAAGTATCTCAGGGATTTTTAAAGCTGCAGACAGCTAAATGGGCTTTCCTTATTCATGGCCATTTCAAAGGAAATCCCAACATGCCATGAATTGGGGACTACTTAAAGATAACCCTTCCACACTTCAAAAATGTACTTGGAACCTCAAGAAGTCTAAACAGGGTAAGCACAGGAAGGACTAATCCCCTGAGTCAAAGCAAGACACGCACAAACCATCCCTGTGAGGCGGGCACAGAGGAGGAGAGGCAGCAGGCGGCTATGCCCCTGTAGCACTGGGAGCAAGCATGCCAGAGGCTGCTGGGGTTGACCCACAAAGCCCATCATCTAGTACCTCTCCTAGGCACTAGGAGGGCAGAAAGGGAGGCATACAATGTACGACTAAGCCATAGATCTATGGGGAAGCAGGCACAGACAGGCAGGCAGAGAGGCGGGCACAGGCGGGCATTGGCAGGTGGGCACAAAAGAGCTGGTACCTTGCACAGGTAAGCCATAGATCTCTGGAGAAGTCAGTCCCACCAGATCCAGCTACTCCGCAAGGATGGCTCCCACGCAGGTGAGCAGAGAGGCAGGCACAGGCAGGCAGGCAGGCAGACATTTCTGCGGTCACAAGTAAGTGAGCCAAGGATTGTTTCCATTCCAGGCCAGTATTGCAAACCTGCCCTGTTAGGTGGGAACAGCACAGACAGATGTCTTTCACAACCCATAACTAATAGGGAGCTAGGAGGAGAAGAGTAAACCTTTGTCTTCCAGGTGCCTGCTGCCTTTTCTCATGATGAATAATTAATAATAATAATAATAATAATAATAATAATAATAGTAGTAGTAATAATAAATGTATTTATTATTTGGGGAAATGGGACAAATGTGTATGCTTTGCACAAAGTTTATTTAAATGCCTCAAACTTTATTTGAATGCTTATTGCACTTAACAGTGCATGGCAAACACACTCACACAATCACACACAGTCCAAAGAAACACACACACACACAGAGAGAGAGTAAGAGAGAGAAAAAGAGGATAATTGTTTTTTGGTATTTTTAAAATCTTTTTTTATATAGAAGAAAGAAGGAAGATGAAACACAGTCACAGAACACAGGGTTTAAAAGAGGGGTTGGGGTGGGAAACCAAACAAACAAATATTCCAAAAATTAAAAATTAAAAGTTTATATAAATCAAAGTAAGGGAAAACTACAGAGCAAGCTAAGCAAACAGTCAGAAACAAACAAACAAACAAACACACAACCCAAGCTAAATCCTAATCCTAATCCTATAGCTCCTCCAAAACACAGCTGCAACACAGAACTAACTCCTATCTCCCCAAAGTCCAACCCCACAAAGAGAGAAAAGAAAAACTGTGTCTGGGTGGGTCTGCCTTAGTCCCCCCTCCAACATTGGGATTGGAGGATGCTTCACATGAGGTGATCACTTCTCATCATGATTGGGAGCTGAATCTGCCTATCATCGCTTCAAAAAAACGTTACCCCCTCCCGCTTTTAGCCATTCAAAACAAAAAAGTTATATGCTAATCTTTCCCGCAATGCAATCCTATGGGAAAAAATATACAAAATGGTGGGTGGAGCACTTCACGAAAAGCGGATCGATCCGCTTGTGGTCGCTTCCCTTTGCTATGCTTCGCTAGCCACCCAACTTGCTTCTCCTCCGCCTATAAGGGAGGCGAAGCACCCCGCTCCGCTTTCGCTTCTAAAAACCGAAGAGAAGCGGAGCACAGCCCTAATTTCAAGTCATGTGAGGAGAAGATGACTGATCAGGTTGGCATTAGCAATGTACTGAGTGAATGAAGAGAGGGTGACTTAGATCTTCTCATAACATATGCCTATCATGTGTAGCATCAGTGCTTTTAGCTTTCAAAAGTAGTCAAGTGTTTTTACACAGAGGAAGACACGTTGGATGATGGGAAGGCACAGAGTTAACCACCGGTATGCAGTGGTCTGCCCTATGCCTATACTTGGAAAGGGATCATCTCAAAGCTTCCATTTTAACCCATCAATACATGAATGAAGTAAACAATATTGCTAAATCATTATTTTACCAGTGGTAGAAAGGGATGGATAATCATGGAAAAAAGGTGAAAAGTTGAACAAAAAGTGTGGAGGTAACAAGAAGCAACAGCAAAGAGGACGAGGGGGGGCAAGGCCCCAGCAACGCCATACCCTGAGAACAGCCTTGTTCAAGGTAGCCATGACAAAATCAGTTATCTGAAGGGTCTCTCCTTTGTGTTAGATGTTGCTATCATGCTTTTGGTGAACAATGTGTTTTATATCTTGTGGCAATCAGCACTACAATAGAAAGCACACGTAGCACCTCCCATTATTTCAAATGAAAGATGTCAATGGAGACAACTCATATGTTCAGCTATGAGCTGTTGAGTGATGAGATTCTAAGTAGTGTAAAACAAAGTGTGAAACAGTTCTTACTTCCTCCTACAAATGTGTTTAAATCTTTCTTCTTTGTACAAACATGTCTGAATTTTAGTCAAAGATGTGCATGGGTTAGGCTGTATAAATCGTATAAAGACATGTTTTCCAATACCCAACAAATAGTACATTTGGGATATGGTGAGGGATAGGATTCTTTTTCAGTCCTACTAAAAGACTTGTAAGATGCATCATGGACATGAGAAAGCTAAACATAATGGTTTGCTTCCCCACAGTAAAGGAACAGACACAGTTTAGAAAACACACACAAAAGGCTTAGCATTTGTGATAGGAAGAATGATGTTAAGATGAATGGATGAATATTGCAAGGTTAATCGATGCCATTTCAACACTAAGTGGCAACCTGATTAAAGAAATTAGAGCTAATTAAAGGTAAAATGTATCCCCCCCTAAATTTCATTTCATGCATCTGATAATGTGAGATATGCCACTCAGGGAATGTATTTCATCCATAAAGCCTAGATTTTTATGGCTTGTGTGTAACGCTTGTAATCGTTTCCTTAATATGTTTGGATATTATTAAGCATAACTCATCTCCAAAATTATTTTTACTTGGGTAAATGTCTGATGATTTTGCAAACACTCTACTACAGTGGATATTAGGGCATGCCTGATTTTATAGCAGATGTTAAAGCAAGGCATATTATCATTTTATTCAAAGTAATGGAGCAAATTAGATGGCCTGGTAACAAAGGCTATGAGGTACAGAAAGTGAGCTTATGAATTCTGTGTGCTATGTAAGTGCAGCAACTAAAGCTTCACACCCTTAAAAGCCAGCTAGGGATGGGCGAACTCCCCTATGTCCTGTTGGTGCTCTGCTTTGCTGGACTCTTACCAGTTGCCTGACTCTCCCGACCTTCTTCTTCTTCTTCTTCTTCTTTTTTGACCATGAGCCATGATTTGTGCAAGTTTGGGGAATATTTATAGAAATTGGGACTTGTGCAAAATCACAGCCATAAATAACACAATTAGTGTAAGATAGCAGGTATAAAGGACCATTTATATCTGCAATTTTCCGGAAATCCTGATTTCCATAAATATTCCCAGCTGCAATTTTGTGCAAATCATGATTTGCACAAATAAACACACCCACACCAGGAAACCATGAGCTGGCCTGACTCAGCAAGTGGGTTCGTACTGGGGGAGATGTTCCAGGTTTTGCTATCTCAAACACCTGGAATTGGGCTCAGAAAGGTACAGGCAGCCAGTGTAAGCAGGTCAGAATCTGTGTTATATGTACAGACCTTCTGGTCCCTGCTATCAATCTGTCCACTGCATTTTGAACAAGGCAGCCCCATGTGGAGGTTACAAAAGCATAAGACTACCAAAGTCAGGTTATGTCTCTCCAAATAGGGGCACAGCTGGGTCATCAACCAAAGCTGGTATAAGCACTCCAACCCACTGAGGCCCCATGAGCTCAGCTGTCAAAGATGGTTCCAGGACAGCCCCCAAAATATGAACCTGCTCCTTTATGGGGACTGCAACCCCATCCAGAACATGATGAACACCATCTATGAGGTCAAAAGAATCACCCATTAACAGCATCACAGTCTTGTCTGGATTGAGTTTCAGTAGGAATGAATGAGAGTTCCATTTGGAGATGAAATCTTGACAGATTTTACTGATTCGGTCCTGGTGGATTTCATTCTGTTTCAGTCTGCTCCCTGTCCCCACCATGGCCAGAATCAGCAACCAGTTAGTGTTTCCCACTCCCCTGAACACTGTGATTGGAGGAAAACATGGTCATGAACAGTGCTGTGAATATTCCTAATTGGTTAGCCAAAGATAGCAATATCAAAGCTACCCCTCACCCCATTCAGCATCTTCAAATATGGAGATATTCAACTGAAACACACACACACCATTGACGCCTGAAAAACAGTTGGATAATTTCAGAAACATTAGAAGCTCCAATTGGGCACGTCTCTGCTCTGATATGTATTGATGGGTCTGGAAGCGTCCAATGTCTGCTCTGGAAGATTGAATACTCTGCAGATGTTCACAGTTACCAGATAATTCTGGGGTGGAGAGCACACCCCTAATAACTTATGTCCCACTGAGTTAAATGGGTCTCCACTGACTAAGGGCCTTGCTAGACCAGGTCGAAAATCCAGGTGAGGGGAGAACTTGCGTTATGACTAACACGAGATCTCGCGCTTGTGCACACTTGAGCCGTGACGAGCTCTGAAGGTGAGCCGTTGCGGCCGCCATTTTTTTGTTTGTTTTAAAGCAGCAGCAGCAGCACAGGAGCCAGGAAAGGTAAGTGGATTTTAATTTTTTAAAAAGAATCTTCTTCCTGCCCCTGTCCCCAATCTCCTTGTCCTGGCCCCTTTCGTCTCCCCCCCGTCCCCGACCTTCCCCCCCGTCCCCTGGCCCTGTTCTTCTTCACCCCCCATCCCTGATCTCCTTGCCCTGGCCCCATTCTTCTCCCCCCCATCTGCCATGTCTGATGCCCCCTCGCCCGATTGCCTGCCCGCCCGCCATGCCCACCTGATCACCCACTCGCCGAATCACCCGCTCGCCATGTCCGATGCCCCCTCTGCCCCCCCATCCATGATCTCCCCACCCTGGCTCTGCTCTTCCCCCCATCTCTCCCACCGGGTCTGCTTTTTCCCCCCTGGCCTCCATCTCCCCCCCCATGATTTTACACACACCCCCGGCCCGATGGCCACAGTGACCTTCTCCCGGCTACTCATTTTTTTTTTTTTAATAATTTTATTTTTCTACAATACTTAAACATACACATTACATCCTCTCATAAAGAAAAAACAAGAACATACAACATAATATTAAAACGTTAAATACATAATATCTTATCTAAATACATAATCAAAATTAACATAGAAGTGCACCCCCCACCTCGGGATCTCATTCCTGATTCCAAAATCTCATAGTTTCTTCTGCTGGTGGTTTCCCACTTCCTTTAGAAAACACAAATATTAGAAACTGTTTCCAAATTCCTTCAAAATCATTTGATTTAGCTATACCTCTTCTCCATTTAATATTACTTGTCAATTTATCATTAATAGCTATATCCCATACTTCTTTATACCATTCTTCAATAGAATATTCCCCTTGAATCTTCCCGTTCCTAGCTACAATCAATCTTGCTGCAGTCAGCAAATTCGTTATCAATTCCTTGATTTCCTTTTTACATTTAAAATCTTCAAATAGTGACAGTAATGCAACTTTTGGTGTTCGTTCTATCTTCATTTCCACAATTTCTTCAATCTCCAAAAACACCATCTTCCAAAATTTTTGAACATAGTTACATTCTCCCGGCTACTCGTGAGTAAGCCGCATAGCTGGGAAAAGCTGCAGAACCGACAAGTGGATCCGGTTATCCCGGGTCAAGGGAGGGTTTAGCCCGGGCTGACCCTGGGATCCCCTGTGCATCATCTGGACACACAGGGGTGAGCCCGGGCATCAGCCCAGGCTAAACCCTCGTCTAGCAACAGCCTTAGACTTGCTCCAATCCTATGTGTGTACCCAGTGTCAGCTTTCTGCCTGTCGGGGAAGCAGCCTAGCAATTTTCATCCCTCTCTGACTCAGTCAGTGAAGACAAAGTATCTTTATATGTGCATAATATGCACATCCATATATATCTACTTGTACATGGCTGACACTGAAAGGAAAATTATAACATTAGAGTCCAGATGTGTTACTGAGATAAGTGTAGCGAGAATGAGGTGATATTCATAGTTTTAGAAAGAAAAAAGACTGTGTTATTGTCTGGAATGTTCAACCTGATAGCCAAAGAAGTTTAATTTTCCATTAAAGCCAATAAAGTCAATATAGTACAAATTTTTCAACTGTCATTAATATTAACATTGTAGTCCCTTCTCTTTTTTCCAATCGTTTATAATTTCTTGGGGGGGGGGGAAGTATGTGATGGCCCTTGAATAAAACAGAATGAAGGCAGTGTGACATTAATATTCTTTGGCTTTGAGACAGGCTTAATAGCACTGGGGCAAGTTAAAGAAATATGTTTTACTTGCCTTAGAAAGATAGCAGTATACCGAAAGTATAAATATCATGGCAAAAGGATATGCAGAGCCATTAAAACAGTGAGAATTTTTGATAATCAAATGGAAGGTATGAAAAAGTGGTTCCTACACATATACAGCTGTATGTGTACAACTGCACATGGTTCTCAGATGTGCAGACCACCTGGGTGAATGCAGTTGCATGTATATTCTTCTGATTCTAAGTTCAATGGTTGGTCGGGGGTATGGTACCACCCCGACTTCTTCAAGTGTTAACTGTATGGTGCACATGGAGAAGGTATGAAAGTGTTTCATCTGGGTGCCTTCTCCTATCAGAGATTAGCTATCATTACAGCTATTTTGGTTTTTGATGCCACTGCTCTAATTGTATAGAAGTACAGCTATACCTTTCTCTCAAGTTTTTTACCCATGACATTCATTTTCTTCCCACTGATCTTTTCCCTTTAATTCCACCTTATATAATAAGTTGGAGTATATTGGGTTTTCTCCTTGAATAATATGACCAAGCTATTGCAATTTCTTCTTTCGATGGTATTAATTCTGTTGGTTTGTTTACTCTACATAGTATGTCCTCATTTGTTTTTTGATCAGTCTGTGTTAACTCCAACATACATTGATATATCCACATTTCAAAAGATTCAGTTTTGCTCAAATCATTTTTCTTGCGTGTCAAAACCTCCACTCCATAAAATAATATTGAAAACATATCACATCTTATCACCTGAGTCCATAGTGTAAGATTGTGGTCCCAATTACATAGCAGTTGTTTCAGTTGTTCCATTGTTTCATGTAAAGCTTAAATCACATACAGGCAACACATTGCCTGTGGGCTACATGCAGACCTTGGATGCCTTCTGTGTAGCCTGTCATGGGTGCCCAAACCCCAGGCCCATCCACTAAGCCTTCTCTGGTACACCATCCCCCATCATAGCCATGCTGGACAGTGGTTAGAGGTGCACTAGTGTCAGCCTTTAGAGGATACTGAAGGGATCCCCCATCATCCCTTCCTCCTGGTATTGAACCAGGTGTGGACTGGCAGTGGGTCCTGATGGCCAGAGGGAAAACAAGTCACAGATATCGGGAGCCTGCTGACCAACTAGCTGAAACCACAGCTGTCATGAAAAACCTCGGGTCTTCCGTGTATGGCAGATGATGATGGGGCATAGGCTACTTCCTCAAGGATTGGACAGTTAGTGATTTATTCAGGGCCCTCCTGGCCAGAAGACACAGCCCTACCATTGTCCTCTGGCTCAAAGGATGAGTTAGTGGCAGAACCTTCATCTGCCAAGCTTTGCAGAAGTCTCAGACTATGGAATCAGGCAAGGACCCTTTAACAATCCAGTGAGCTCCTCCAGGAAGGGCGGAGCTTATGAAACGACAGGTCTTGTCAGCCTACATAAAGCTTCAGTTGGCTCTAGTTATCTGCTGAGGCAATGTCCTTCCATTTCCTTTTAGGAGAGAGCTCCAGCCAGCAGGACCCACTTGGAACTATCCAAGGTCCTACTTCCTTACCTTGAGCTGCATTCCTGCCTTGCTACCAGCTTCCTCTGTGAACTTCAAGGGACCCCAGAATGCGTTGAAGGGTATCATTCAGGGACGCAGGACCAGATCTGAACTGGGGAAGCTTTAAATCCCAGCTAGTGTTGGGAGAAGAATCTTATGGAGGAGAGAGTAGAATCAATCCACAGCTGGAAGAAAGGCCAGGTGGTGGAGACGAGATTAGCAGCCTGACCCAACACAAGTGAGGAGAAGGAGTAGCTAAGTCAGGCTGAAGAAGAATGTGGCTGGAGTTGGTTCATGGTAGGAAGAGGAAAAGAAAGACACCTAGAAGAGTGGTTAGAGGCAAGGGACAATGAAGAAAGCAGGAAGAGAGAACAACTGGGAGAAAGAACAAGAGAGGGGAGAACTGGTAAGAGAAAGAAATTAAGGGGAAAATCTCAAAGGAAACATAACACAGTCAACCTTACAAGAGAACAGGAACAAGCCATTTCAGGGTTGGGGTATGTGTGTGCATCTGTATGAAGGAAGGGGACAAGAGGTGTGTGTGGGTGTGTGGGTGTGTGGGTAGTGATTGAAGTGGGAAATGTGCAGGTCTGTGTGACTCTGGCCACAACTGCCAGCCCCCACCCACAACTGTGACTTCCAAAAGATTATCCAGCCACAAGTTTTGCCCTCCATCCAAAATGCTTGTACACTCTTGGCTTAAATATATGCAAGAGGAGCACAGTGATAATTCACAATTGCAGTTCTAATTGGTGCTAACATAATTATTGTAGCTTTGCTAGAGGAAATCACTGCTTCCCTTCAGGCCTAAACAAATAGAATCAACATTCCTGATAAGTTCTACTTCAGCAGTTTCATGCTGGAGTTTCCCTTAGAAGTTCCTTTGTTAAAGAGTCCCAACTTTCAGATCAACAGTAGAGTGTCTTGGGACATTGAAATGTTCCCTCAATGGTTTCTGCATTGTCAACATTTTGGATAGCAGAGTTTGGGCACAATGAATCATTTTTTTTTTTTAAGGTAGGGATGTCGGGGGATATCCAATCGGGACACGAGCTCAGTGGGTTTCTGTCAGCTCAGCCTCCCAGATGCCAGTTCATGAACCACTGCATTTGTCCCAACTTGATGCATGCAAGGATTCTCACTTACCCATGAGCCACCATTTTGTGGAAAACCAAGGGAAAGCTTTTTCCTAAATCTCCATTTTGTGCAAAGTGTGGCTGTGAAAAGGGCCATTTATGCAAAACTGTAGATGTAAATGTCTAATTAGATATATGAGTATATATGGAAAAAGTGTAGTCACCATTCCCCACAAGTTGGAACTTGAATGGAGGAAGGGACCCCATGTGCCACTCACTGTGCACCCACTTGCCTGCAGGCTTGGGTAAGCACTGGGGTTCCAGCAAGCAGCTGCGGCAGGAGCAGGAGGGTTTGCCCATCCCTACTATAAGATGCCTAAAAACTTGTTTATTTTGATTTTGCTGAAACAGAAAAACCCAGGGATGGGTGAGAAAGTTGTTTGGTTTGCATTTCAATGCAAACTTACTAAATCCATACATCCTGAATCTAAATGTGAACTGCAATATAGTTTCCCACACATTTCTAAAGTTTGCAATGCAGTTCACAAACATACAAAAAGTATATAGAAATTCACGCATTTGCAAACCACATGCACAAAATGCATACATTTGCAATAGCGTGCACAAAAATATGTACATTTGGAAAAAATACATGCAAAAATGAGATTTTTTAAAAAAAATAATGTGCTTAAAATACAACCAAAGAATGTCATAATCTGATATGGAATTAAGACAGAGTGAACGTAGCACCGAAAAAATGAGAATCAGAGCAAAACTTATCCTGACTGATTTGCTCATCACTAGCACAGCTAACTAACTGAGAATTGGGAAGCATTTAGAAGCATAGTGAAGACAGTGGCCTGTAACTGGCACATTTGCTCCATAGTTGCATGTGAGTATCCTAAGTGTGACACTTAGGACTAACCTTGTGGAATTCTGTGGTAGCACACTGGAGGGAAATAAGGCCATAAACAATCCATTTTCATTTTTCAGTAGTTGATTTTCAGAGGCCATTTTGACATTACTTTCCCAACATAGCTGTTACACTGGAACACTAAAATATGCTAGGGTTCGTGGCTCATGTGGTAGTGGTCCATGGCATGGCTTCCTCCATCTTCAGTGTTTCCATTCCTGGAAAGTGAGGCTACACTTGCATGGGAAGGAGCCATCTCATGGACTGCTCTCATGTGATTTAAGGCTTTTGATGTAACCATCATTGTGCATGGGAAGAAGCACTATGCCATGAAGTTAACATCATGGAAGTAATCTCAGAAGAGTTCATATTTCAGACCATGTGATTTGCGTGGCCTTCCTACAATTACTTTGAGGTATTTTACCATGACCCATTATTATTTAGGGGAGAATGACAATTAGATGGTTCAAGTGACTGCTGCTTGTCAGAAGTTAGGTAGGACTGAAGGTAACTTCCATTTGGGTTCTAATAGCATGATAAGCTCCTCTTAAAAGGGTAGTAACTCTGATTTCCTAGGGATGTTCTCTTCAGGAGCTCTTTATCAAGAACTTTTAAATCCAAACACAAATATAGGGTCAATACATTTCAGAAGCCTAGTGAAGTGAAGGGAATGTGTCATTTAATACACTGTTCACAGATATCTACACGATCATACTTCTAATTAGTGCCCCTGTTGATTTCTCAAAAGAGACTAAGAAAGCAGTGGGTTCAGATAATAGATTTATATAAGTCCTAATGAAGTAACAAAGAAAGCCTTTGTCTTTTTTATCTATATCATTCTGGAAATCCCTGATAACTTGGCTCTTCGAATTCTTTGAAGCAAATTAATATCCTGAAGCACGGGGATAGAGAGAAGTGTCTACAGTGGCAATATATTATTTTAAAAGAAACAATATGATCACTGTAGCAATGAAGTAAGGATGGATGAATTGCTTTATCCCACGTTCATATTTTTTTTTTTAAAAAACCCTGAAGTTCTTTCTGTCCCAAATTTGAAGAAATTTACACATTTTAATAACAAAACTGAAACGAAATTCTCACTAGTCTGCAGTTGCCAAATTCAGTAGGTACAAGGTGGAGGGGAGAGGCTTATAGGGATATGATAGCAGAGCATTTGGGTAGGGGAGTGGGTCATGTTCCCAGCAACATCATCAGGAATGCGACCCCTTTTTCTACATTCAGATGGAGCTCAGAGAAATATACAAATGAGGTAATTTCCAAGCCCAATTCTGAACTGAGTTCACCCATCAGTAATTGTGAGTGATGACTTGTGTCAAATACGGCAGTCACAGTGCAGATTCGTGCTCTCAACACACACACACACTTCCAAAGCTTATTAAAGAGACCTCGAGCCTTGCATTTCTTCAGCCCAAACAACAAGGCTCATCTCTGTGAAAGCCGCTGCGTAGGATGCACGGAAGAACAAAACACAGCCATCTGACAAGGGCAGACAGTGACAGGGGAAATAAAGAAAACAATAGTGAGACTTCATTCTTTTCAGGCTGAGCTAATGTTTAGAATCCACATGCCGTAACTAGACAGTTGGCAATGGGTACTTTTGAGGTATGGTTAGAGGAGACGATCAAGATTGACAATTGTGTGTACCATACAAAAAAGAAAAAAAGGGGGGACTTTTGTTGAAATAATGGCAACAAACTTGTTTTGCATCAGGGATAACTAGGTTTTGAACTATCTAATCAAAAATGAAAGGCTGGTGGGAAAAGACTATATCACACCTACTGCAAACACAGCCTAGGGATAGAATGACATTTCCAACAAACACTTGGACAACAATTTATTTCTCTGCATAGTAGGGCTTAGCTTTCAGCAAAGAAGGTTAGCTTCCTGAGATATATTGAGTTATCATTGCCATGTAGTTGCTGTTAATATGAGTTATATCTCTCAGAATTTATGACACTGTGATCTTTGATAAAGAGCTTGGAATCTAGCTTCTGTTTCAGTAATTGCAAAAGTAAAAGCCTTACAAGTTGCCAGAATGCTCTGACTACGGACAATTTTGAATCTACATATGTACTTACCACAACCAAACACCACATTTGTGGATATGCAAACTCCATTGTGCTTACAAGTGCATGTGCAAAACATTTGTTTCCAATAACAATTTGATAGATTCCTCCCCCCACAAAAAAAGTTCAAGGGAGAAGAAAATTTAAGTGAAATTCTCATGGGTAATGTGTGGGTTTTTTATGCTTACCTTAGTTAATCATAAACCTTGGTCCGGGGTGTGTCTGTTAGTGTCCTCTCTTGCATTCATCTCTCTGGTAGCCTGCAGCCTCCCCATCTTCCCATGCTTCAATAAAAGCCTTATGAGGTAGCTCCTCCAATACAGCTTTTTTTCAGAACTGGAAGTGTGGGCAGCTGGGGAGGCTATAGAGATGGAGAAAGGTGTACTAGAAAGGAAAACAGACACAGCACCTTTAGCCACCTCTCCATGGTAAGGTAAGTCCAAAATAGTGTTGGGAGAAGAATCTTATGGAGGAGAGAGTAGAATCAATCCACAGCTGGAAGAAAGGCCAGGTGGTGGAGACGAGATTAGCAGCCTGACCCAACACAAGTGAGGAGAAGGAGTAGCTAAGTCAGGCTGAAGAAGAATGTGGCTGGAGTTGGTTCATGGTAGGAAGAGGAAAAGAACTATTGGAGAAATACGTACTAAAATACAAGTGGATTTTTATGCAAAAAGGGAAAAAGGAAAGCTCAAATTTTGATATAGACTGGGCTGGCTGGCT
The DNA here is from genome assembly GCF_023053635.1 of Elgaria multicarinata webbii. Classification (NCBI taxonomy): domain Eukaryota; kingdom Metazoa; phylum Chordata; class Lepidosauria; order Squamata; family Anguidae; genus Elgaria; species Elgaria multicarinata. The sequence continues at coordinate 101,685,603 of NC_086174.1, forward strand.
GGCTGGCTGGAAGAGCCTGTTCCCCCTCCCTCCTTTACACCACCATTGGTTCTCCAGCCTTTCTTTTCATAGAGATCTGCACAAGCAGAAGTTCCACATATAGCAATTAATAATTGGGGAGGTTACATTAATGGATCTGTATCCCTAAAACAAATACTGTTGTATGCTTTGAATTCCTTTCCACATAGTACGTTTGCATTCCTGTAATTGCATGAGAGAGAGGGATGATTTGTTTTTCTGTATTGTATTTGTTTTTGTTTTATAAAATGAAAATGAGTGCCGCATAAATCATTAAATATTTGTTCAGTTCTATGGAAAGGAGGAGGGAAACAGCATCAATCAAAAGTAGCAATCCTGGTATCTTCTTATGGGCACTGCTATCAATGTGCTATAAGTATGCATATCTAGGAATATTATAGTCAACATTGCAGCAGCGTACTCGTTTAATTGTGAATCTAGAAATGTAGATGCTTTCTCATATAAAAACAAAAGGAAGTTTGAAAAGGAGGAAGGGTAGTGATTTATAAAGTGAAAATAATCTCATTAAATTATTATGGCAATGCTACAAGACTCATACTCCCACCCGATCCCGCCCCTCAAAAATAGCTCTTGACCTTACTTAAGGCTTGCCTTCTCCCTCCCTCCCTTCCTTACAACAGATCAATCTTACTCCCACTGAGACTGAGAAGCTGAGGTTTATGTAACCTCCCCATAAAGATTTTAGATCTGAGCTTTGGAAAAGAATGTGAATTTAGTTGGTTTACTTCCAGTGTTTCAAGAGGTTTGAAGCTTTTGATAGGAACAACGTTGAACAGCCTAGTAGACAGCTAATGATTTGCTTTCCAGACAAATAAATCCATTTGGGGGAGGAAAAAAAAACATAAGAAAAAACTCTCTTTGAACAGCTTCCCACAGTGTGGGTCACTATACCATGTCTAATGAAAAGGTCATCCCTTAAGAAAGGATATACTGAAAACAGCAAGAACTGTCTTCCTTTCTTGACTTCCTATCATTTCGTGGAAATGGATGGCAAACCAAACTGAAGGAAGTGTCCCAGTCCAGAGCTAAATTGTCGCACATCCTGCTTCTCTGACAGAATAGTCTGGGATTTAGCTTTATCACACACGGAGCAGAGGTCACAGTGACATAAACTGCAAACATTCACTTCTAATTTATCTTTTGCCATGGCAGAAGGAACCCCTGTTGAAGAGATGAATTGGAACAAGTTAAAGAGTGCAACCTACTGTCTTCGTCAAGCAGATATTGTTGTTATTATTATTACTGGTAATATTAATGAAATGCGTGCCATTATACCAGGCAGGGGACATGTTCTCCACCATGAGCTATGGCCCCTTCCTGCAGTATGCATTCAGTTGGGGGAAAAGGGAGGGCCACCATCACAATGAGATCATGGCTGCAGAAAACATATTAATGTAATACGCTTAAGTAATTACTAGGAAGTTGTATTTTCATATATATGCATTTCATATGTATTTCATTGATATGGATATACACAAACTGATATATGAAGAGAGACTGAAAGAACTGGGCATGTTTATCCTGGAGAAGAGAAGATTGAGGGGAGACATGATAGCACTCTTCAAATACTTAAAAGGTTGTCACACAGAGGAGGGCCAGGATCTCTTTTCGATCCTCCCAGAGTGCAGGACACAGAATAATGGGCTCAAGTTACAGTAAGCCAGATTCCGGCTAGACATCAGGAAAAACTTCCTGACTATTAGAGCAGTACGACAATGGATGCAATTACCTAGGGAGGTGGTAGGCTCTCCCACACTAGAGGCATTCAAGAGGCAGCTGGACAACCACCTGTCAGGGATGTTTTAGGGTGGATTCCTGCACTGAGCGGCTGGTTGGACTCGATGGCCTTATAGACCTCTTCCAACTCTACTATTCTATTATTCTATCTATCTATCTATCTATCTATCTATCTATCTATCTTATTTTCATATTTTCCCATTGAAATTTCACAATAAAAATGAATTGTAAAAAAGCTCCATATCACTAGAACCATGCGAAATAAGCCAATCTTTGTGTGTGTGTGTGTGTGTGTGTGTGTGTGTGTGTGTGTGTTTTCAGATTACACCCTGTCCCTGCAGTCCTTTCTTTCATTTAGATAAAATCAGGTATCTACCATATTTCATTTCATATTATGGTTAACTATTGCATTTTGCAATTTTTGTTCTGGAAAACCCTCAGTTTTTAATCATTCTCCCTGCTGACACCTGGGTGCTGTACTTGCCTCATCAATAATTTCTGGTTTGTAGTTCGTTTGAATCATGAACATTTGTGCATTGGTAAACAGTTTGCAAAACAAGAACTTGTGTAATTAAACAGAAGAGTTCCTTCAACAGCAAATTAAAATTCACCTATAATATTCTCTCTTTTTTTGTGCTGCGTTGGTCAGTCTTGTGATAGGAGTATGAGAGAAGGGACTCAAAGCACCAGCTGTAAGATGCAAATGTTATGACTGAATATGCAAATAATCAGATTCTGCTTCTAGGGATAATTTAGGTAACAGATGAACTTATTGCTTGTCTTTGAGAGAACACTCTGGTGTTCAATATTTAAAGAGATAAGCAACAAGCACCATCCTGAAAAATATTGCCGTATATGACTTGAGGCTGCAGTCTTGTGTACATACAGCCATGGGAGAATGCACCATTGAACACTGCGGGACTTACTTCTGAGTAAAAATGCATAGGATGACAGGTACTCATGATTAAATTTTGCAGGATTCAGTACATAGAGCTGGGAAATCTGCCTACGTTTATCACACATTTATCGTTATGTTGGTATGTATTTTTAGCTATCAATTATATGGCAACATAAACCAAAAGAATAGTGCCTAACACAAAAGGCATGCACTCTAAATCAAAGGAGGGGAATGTTAGCCCCAGAGACCAAATCTGGCCCTCTTGGGGTTCCCATCCAGTTCTCCAAGGTTCCTGAGATGACACGCCCACCTCCCCTGGCCCCCACCCCCTTTTCCCAACTACTGATCATTTGGTGGTTTTCTCGTTTTAAAATGTCAAAATGCTTCTCCAAAGCAGTAAGAGCTTTAATCTAAAGTATGCAAGCATATCAGGTATTTGGGCCTTGCCCCTTTTTCCTTTGGCCTGACCCGCCCACCACTGGAAAGTGGCCCCCAAGAGCTTCTTTGAAATTGAATTTGGCCTTTCAACTTAAAGAGGTGCCCCAGCCCTGCTCTAAATTCTTACGGAAGGAAAACAATTCAGGGAGGGAAGTGAAGGGGAAGAAAAACATACAAATGTACCTGGGGAAAATGTGCCTAGATGCCAATTTGTCAAGTAAGGCTTTGTTTTTCTACTGGTTTCTATTGGCTCCCCCACCCACCCATTGCTTCATACTGCAACCACAACTCATGGGGCCTGTTTTCATGGCACCACTTCACCGCTGCTTCCCCCTGAAACCCCACAGTATCATTGCTGCAGGGTGGGGGCAGGAAATCCCATGCCAGCAGGGAGTGTGGGGTTTTCCAGCCATCTGTGTACTGTAGCACACCCACCCCTGCTCTCTTCCTGCTCACCAATCACCATCCACCCAGACCACCCCTGGCTCAACACCAGAGCAAGGTCACATGGCAGAAGGGGCATGGTGGCCTTGCTCTGAAGAAAAACTTGGGGGTAAATCCTCAACCTTTTTATGGTGCAGCTTTGGGGAAAAGCCTGTGGTGGCTGTGAATTGGTGGCTGTGTTGTATAACCTATGTAATGCCAATTCACAGCCATTGCAGGGTAGAGGATGTTTGGGCAGCCCTGTATTTAAAGGCATACTAGTCTTCTCTGTAGCCATAAAGGAGAAAGGCTGAAAAGAAAGAAAATATTAATGAAACTGGAAAAACCAGATTTACACAATCCCCATCCAATTGTTTGCCTGAATATATTAGGACTTAAGCTGGGTGTGGCACTGTGCACACTGAGTCCACCCCCTCTGTCCCAGTGTGCCACAGCCATAGCCCCCTCTGCATCCAATCTTGTGTGGCAGGCATGTGTGCCTGCGCATGAAAACATAGCCTGTTCCCCAACCCAGTTTAAGCCCCCACATGTTTAGACAAAAGACTGAAAAGGGCTAATGATTTGCATATCATCGGAATATTCGTTGTCTTCTCTACAGTCAGCAGAGATGGCTGAGCACATCCCAGAGAGCAGAACTACATCCAATGGGCTTAAGTTACAGGTGGATAGGTTATGACTGATCATTAGCAAAGACTTCTTTATGGTATCAGCAGATTTACTGTGAAAGCAATTACTAGTGGGTGGAGAGTGGGACTCTCCATGACTGCATGCCTTCAGGCAGAGGCTAAGTAACCATCCATTGGGTTTCCTTCAGGTTTGGATTACCTGCATTGGGTGAATGGTTAGAGAACATGGCCTATAACCACCCCAACTCTTTGTTCTATGATCCATAACTATAAGTATGCAATTTTCACTTCAGGAACAGAAAATCGCAGGTCCTATACCCCCACCCCCACCTGGTCTCTAATGAGCTTGGGACTGAATTTTCTGCCTCTGAAAGTTTTTTAAAGAGCCATATAGATAAGGAACCCTTCCCTTTGGCTCCCTTTCCTAGCACTGCTTTCCCTTTGACCATTCTTAGCATGTTGTCCAGACAAGTGGTTTATCTGTGTGGAGGAGGTGATGGGCTACCTTCCCAGAGTTGTGTTGTTGTTGTTTTAATTTCATTTTAATTTAAAGTGAAGCTTTATAAAAGGCAGGCCTTTTCCAAACGTAGAAAGGGAGGAAATAGCTCATAATTGTATTGGGGAGTATCATGACTTCACATTGCCTTTCATTAAAGGTTGAACTTGGATCAAAGAGAAGGTCTGACCAGTTTTGAATCCATGCCATGTGCCCTATCTGTTCATTCTTCAAGTTAAATGTGAACACACAGGGAATAGACTTTAGAAAACTTAATACATAGTTAAAGAGCTGTAACATCAAGCACCTTTCACTGATTGAAGCAAATAGTTGTCTGGATTCTTAGGATTCACAGACATCCCTCCCCACTTCTTCAGTTCACATCTACATTTTTCTTTCACCCCGGCCTATGAGGTAACAAATATGATCCATCTCCTTGGTTTTTCCCAAGTAGATGCCAAGTGATGATGATTCTCCAGTTTCTACCTGGAAAGACCTGGCTCTTTTAAGTGGTTATTTGAGACTGCTTTTACACAAAGATTTCTCGAAACTGTAATATTACTCATGAGCTCTCGCTCTCTCCTTCCTTTGAGACCATGCAATCTTGTTTTGCATTGTCTTTAAAGTGTAACTTGGGAAGGAGCTCATATGTTTTTCAGGCTGAATGGTTATATTGACATTGTTATTCTCCAGAGCACTTTTGACATAGGTGAATATTATGAGTGTTGATATTGCAGGAAATGGGAAATAAGGGCTTGTTTCCATAACCAGGTTGTATTTAGTCCTTATCTCTTTGTCTATAAGTTATGAATATTGGTCAATGACTGTTAGTTTAATGGTATTGTTTTAGCAGATTTTGCATCTGGTCTTTTGTCTGTTATTGATTTATTCTGCTGTTGTCAGCATTATAGATTGAAGCCTTCAGCCTGCATTATTCCTCAATGATCAATAAGTTACTTTATCAATGGAATAATTTACATATTGAGGTTGCTTTCTACAATCTGAACTAAATATATGGTTGTATCGTATAATGTGATTAATTTTTGCTATTGTTGTTCACTGGTTTGAAAGTAGATTATTTATCATTTTCATCCAACTGCCCCATGATATTAGGAGCTTATTTTATGATCTTCTAATGTGCTTTACTGTGTTTGCATCTGGACTTTGAATGCTTTTAGTGTCTAGTGCAATTTTATTATTCTCCAAAAAATATGTCCATGAAGAACAGATAGTGAATCACATTTGTTCTGTAAGGATGTTCCACTCTCAACACTAAACTACATGTTTTATAAATCTGGAATATTAGTTCAGTATATTTTAAAGTATGTGTATTCCTTATTACATTATTGAAAACTGAGGAAATGTTGAGGAATGAAGGATATGTTGAAGGAATCCAGCAGTAGTTAAAGAATTTTAAGTCTCATTGATTGAAATCAATGGGATTAAGGAGTCATTAGGGCTGGAATATGTCTTCTTTTAGTAAAATCAAACTTGGTAATGGCATGCTCATTCTACTTCTACCACTAGAATGTATTCTAGGAGTTCACATTTCCACACAAGTGCTTTGGTAGTAAGGCTGATTTACATATTATCCTGTTCTACTGGATTTTGGGATTTCAGGTAGGGACAGGTTAACATTTCATTTAGTTCTAATAAAAACTTACCAAAATGCACACATTTCTTCATAAACAAAGATGGAAAGAACTTGAGATGCTAAAACAATTAATGTGTGAAATAGATTTGTCTAACCCTACTTGTAGGGAAAGCAGTAGCAGGTTTACTCAAGTGAAATCACATTAGGCAAAATATGGTTCAGATAACTGGATTGGCTGATAGAGCTCCAGACTAGGAGGAGGGCTTTCTCCACTGTGGCACCCTGGTTGTGGAATGAGCTCCCCAGAGAGGTCCGCCTTGCGCCTACACTGTACTCTTTTGGTCGCCAACTGAAGACCTTTTTATTCTCTCAGTATTTTAACACTTAATTTTAACTTAAATTTAATTTTTACTGTTCTAACTCTGTATTTTAGTCTTATATCAATTTTGCTGCATGGTTTTATCCTGGTTGTGCTTTTTATACTGTATTTTGTATTTGTGCTTTTAACCTGTTGGTTGTTTTATTATGGTTTTAATTTTTGTGAACCACCCAGAGAGCTTCGGCTATTGGGCGGTATAAAAAGGTAATAAATAAATAAATAAATAAATTCAGGCAATGTTATCAGGATCACAGAAAGTTCCCAATGAACTCTACTGGCCATAGTTCTCCCCCTGTGGGTAATGGGGGATCTTGCCTCTGCAAAGAGCCGAAGCCTTATGAAGACTGGCAAGACCTGTTCTGCATTTGGTCCTGCCTCCACAGAGGAGTTGACCATGCTCTTTAGATGGCTTTTGCCCAGTTCTGTAGCTTCTGGCTTCTATGAAGCTGAGGGGTTGGGGATACAGTTGGTAACCCTTCCCCAGAGTCTGAGGAGGTCTTGAGAGGAGATGGTGAAGGTTATCTTTTGAGTGGAGCAGCCTGTATCTCTTCTTCATCCAAGTCTTTCTCAGTGGTCTACATTTCAGAGTCTTCAAGAGTCCCAAGAGAATCAATGTTTAAAAGGATGGGGCAGATGATTTTAATATGCAAGAAAAGAATATTCTTCCTTCCACAGCATAAGAAACTCTTGGAATTTTTGTTGTCAAACCCAAGATCGTCTCTACTCCCTCACTCCCTAAAAGCCATTGTCTTTGTGATTTGTTTTTTGACAAAATGATAAGAGTGTTAGATAATGTTAATGTCCCTGACGTTTTAACATAAGATGCTTTATTGTGAAAATTACTAGAGTAGGCTGAATGGTGATGCAATATAATAGCAATACTGGCTATATATGTTTGACAACGCATTCCCAAAACATGTGATTTGCCAAGGAAAAAGATGTGCTAGGTCAAACCAAGGCCTATCTAGACTAGGATTCCATTCCCAAAGTGGCCAATCAAACAATTATGGGAAGCCCACAATTAGTACAGGAATACAATAGCACCCTCTTGTTTGTGTTCCTCAGCAACTGGATTTCAGAGGCATATTGCATCACTTCCCATCTCAGTCCCAAGAAAATGCGTTTTAGACCATTTTTTAATCTAATTCAGTATAGATGGAAACAAGATTCATTTTTAATGACCTGCTTTTCTATAAACTCACAGAAGGCTGAAGCTTAAATTAACCCAAGAAATACTGACGAATTCAACAGGTATCTATGAATTACAGTATTTGAGAATTCAACAACCCTGAATGATTCTTTAAAATTCTAAGATTGTTCCCATCTAGAAATATTGGAGGTGGGGGGGGAGACTTTTTTCCTTAGGCCAAACAAATGGAAAATGAGTATAATGGTATGTGTGTTGCAGTTTCCCTGATACATGAATAGCTGATCAGAGAAAATTAACACAAGGAAAAAGGCCACAGGTGGGCATTCCTCCTAACTTCCTCTTTGAAAAATATTTCTTGTACACAAAAGAACCCCTCCCATTCATGGAGGGACTTTGATCCAGTAGATATTTCCATAAAAAGAAAGGAGGGGGTGATATTTTCACTGGGATCCTCTGCCCATGTAGCCTCTATGCTTTCCCATGTTGTTCTGCCAAAAAAGTTTTTTGGCAGGCAAAGGGGGCTGCAGAAGAAATGGACAACTGTTCAAAATTATTTCCCTCTCCCTCAGAATGCAGGTGCCAGAATTGCCCCATTGGCCCATTCCATGAGTCAAATTCTGTTCACAGATCTCGAGATTCAACCCATAATTGGCCATCAATTGAATAACACATTGAAAGCAGAAAGTAAACACTCTTTGATACTTATTTGAAAGCCATACATATTGAGTAGAGGTTAACATGCTGGAATATCCTTAAACATTTTATAAAACCAACAGATTTACCATTATTGACATTTATCAATCTGACCCCTAAACTCTTCAATCAACTACCAGATAGCTTTTAATGGGAAACCACAATTCATATGTTTTATGGAATTCCAGTCTGCTTTTTGGATGTAACTGCTGTAGCTTTTCTTACACAATTAAAGCTTGTATCAGTTGCACACCCCTTCCATCTGCTTTTCAATGTTTCTCATAGTTAGGTAGATATTCCCTTAATTAAACAGAATTCCTTATTTCTCCTACTACCTCATCTCCCAAAGCATTAACATACTACCATTAAGACTACTGTGATATATATTGAAGAATAGCTCATTTTTACAGATATTCCATCTGTCTTTTGCTTGAATAGCTGTCATTGCTGAATGAATCTATGTGGCCAGTTCGCTGTATGTGTGAATAATGAGTACCTGAGATAGAAATATGAGAATATCTTGCCTATTTCTTGCATTAGATAATCACGTAAATTGGGTTCTGTTCATATAGCCTTCAGGGATTTGTAACAGAGTTATAAATATTTCACTGAACTGTAAGGAAGATCCTGGATGTTTATATTATGTAGGGAGAATGCACTACTCCTCTGAATAGACAGTTGTATGCAGACCCCAGAAGCTATGGGAAACATCAATAAATCCTGTGACTTCAGAGTATGAGTCTTAATATCTTTCTATCATCTTCTATACATTTTTCCAGAGGCAAAAAATAGAGGCTTCATTGCTGCTAAGAAACCAAATGAAAAACCCTGGGCATTTTGATGGGTCTAGCCAATCGTGTTTACAACACAACTAATTACCATTCATACATTCAGTCATTTCTTATCCTACAGATTATTACATAGGAATGGAGTCTTTATTATGAATATTTATTTCCATGGTTTGTAAAAAGGAAAACAAGAATGCAATTTGGAAAAACAAACAGCAGAGGTGAAATATTTTTTTCCTCTTTTCACAACTGCTCAAGTAAACAAAACAAAACAAACAACCTCCCTCTCCCAATTTCTCTTTTATTTCTTATTATGGGTATTAATACTGTGATTGGAATGTGTTGCTCACCAGGTATACAAATATTGCGAGACATTGCATGTCTACAGGAATTTCCATTATAAGAAGATTAAAATGAGTACTAGATCGATACTGTGGAGAAAGTGATGTGTCATAAAATAATATTATTAAGATTATGAATGTGTTGCGTGCTCTTTAAATAAGATACTTTACTAATACAGCATTCACACCTATAATTTTATCTTAATATCATCATAATTATATCATGGTCTAGTCTCATGGTAATTTGCATGTTAACTCTTTTACTTCTGCACCATTTATGCTTATCTTCTTTCAAGGCACATGCACACACAGAGGGGTGGGTTTTTATTTTGTTTTTTGCATTTCAGATACGCTGATTCACCATGCCCAAGTTACACACCCATATACTATATATGACATTGCTTCGCAGTTCATCTCTGTGTGTATCCCAGCTGGAACACATAAATTGTTCTAGAAAAATTAGAGCCAGGGGCACAATTCAGAATAAGAACCTAATATACAAAGACCTCTTTTGTTTGATTTTTTTATTTGCACCTCTAATTTGTATTTATTTATTTTCTTCTCATGTTTGTCTAGATTTAGATTGCAAGCTTAACCAAATATACAGTACCTAATTGTTTTTACAGGCATTCAAACAGTAATAGTAGAGTTAAAAACTACAATAAAACAAGAATCGCCTTAGTTCTGAGGCGCCTTAAAGTCTAAGACATTGTAGAGAGCAGCAGAAGGTTTTTCAAAAGGCACATTGATTCAAACACTTGGGCATCTCACAGGATAAGTGTAGTATAGTGGCTAAAGTGCTGGACTGGGAGTCAGGAAATCTGGTTTCTAGTCCCCACTTCACCATGGAAACCCACTGGGTGACTTTGGGGCAGTCACAAACTCTCAATCCATCCTACCTCACAGGGTTGTTGCTGTGAGGATAAAATGGAGAGGAGGAGGATTATGTGTGCTGCCTCGGGTTCTTTGGAGGAAAAAAGGCAGGATATAGGCAGGATATAAATGTAATAAATAAATAAAATAAATAATTACTTTATAAGACTTTTTGGTGGTGTTGCTGGAACGCACCAACACAGCTACCCTTCTATGAATTATTGTTATTGTTGTTAATAATTGCAGAACCCATAAAACCTACCCCAAGCCATTTTCCAATATAGCCCGAGGTGGTAAAACAGTTTTTAAACTCAAAATATTAGGAATATATCTAACCTATCAAGGTAAAACTTCAGGGTTTTTCTTACGATTACTAAAATATAAAAGTATTTATCATTTATTTATTTATTTACATTTATATACCGCCCCACAGCCAAAGCTCTCTGGGCGGTTCACAAAAGCTAAAACAGTAAACATTAAAAATATACAAAATTTAAAAACCATCAGAGACATGAAAACAGTATAAAACAACAGCATCCATTTAAACAACAATACTGGGGTCCATTAAAAAAACAAACTTAGCTTTCAATGCCTTTAAATGCCTGGGAGAAGAGGAAAGTCTTGACCCGGGGCCTGAAAGATAACAATGTTGGCGCCAGGCGAGCCTCATCAGGGAGATCATTCCATAGTCGGGGAGCTACCACCGAAAAGGCCCTCTCCCTTGTTGCCATCCTCCGAGCTTCCCTCGGAGTAGGCACTCGGAAGAGGACCTTAGATGTTGAGCGCAGTGTACGGGTAAGTTCATGTCGGGAGAGGCGTTCCATCAGGTATTGCGGTCCCAAGCCATGTAGGGCATTATAGGTTAAAACCAGCACCTTGAATTGGGCTCGGAAATGTATAGGAAGCCAATGCAAGCAGGCCAGAATCAGTGTTATATGCTCAGACCTCCCTGCACCAGCTATCAATCTGGCTGCCGCATTTTGCACAAGCTGCAGCTTCCAAACCATCTTCAAAGGCTGCCCCATGTAGAGGGCATTGCGGTAATCTAATTTGGAGGTTACCAGAGTATGGACAACTGAAGCTAGGTTATCCCTGTCCAGATAGAGGCGTAGCTGGGCCACCAACTGAAGTTGGTAGAAAGTACTCTGTGCCACCGAGGCCACCTGAGCCTCAAGAGACAGAGATGTTTCTAGGAGAACCCCCAAGCTACAAACCTGCTCCTTCAGGGGAGTGCAACCCCATCCAGAACCAGTTGAGCACCCCCCATCCAGTCAGAGGAACCACCCACCAGCAGCATCTCAGTCTTGTCTGTATTGAGTTTCAGTTTATTAGCCCTCATCCAATCCATTGTCGCAGCCAGGCACCGGTTCAGCACATCCACAGCCACACCTGATGAAAATGAAAAGGAGAAGTAGAGCTGCATGTCATCAGCGTACTGATGACAATGCACTCCAAAACTCCAGATGACCACACCCAACGGTTTCATGTATATGTTAAACAGCATGGGGGACAAGACCGACCCCTGTGGAACCCCATACTGGAGAATCCACGTGGCCGAGCAATGCCCCCCAAGCACCACCTTCCGGAGCCGACCCGCCAAGTAGGAGCGGACCCAATGCAACGCAGTGCCTCCCACTCCCAACTCAGCCAGACGCTCCAGAAGGATACCATGGTTGATGGTACCGAAAGCTGCTGAGAGGTCGAGGAGAATCAACAGAGTCACACTCCCTCTCCTGTCTTTCTCCCGACATAGGTCATCATACAGGGCGACCAAGGCTGTTTCCATGCCAAAACCAGGCCTGAAAACCGACTGAAATGGATCCAGATAATCAGTCTCATCCAAGAGTGTCTGGAACTGGTCCGCAACCACCCGCTCAAGGACCTTGCCCAGGATTGGAACATTTGCTACCGGCCTATAGTTACTAAGGTTTTCCGGGTCCAAAGAAGTTTTCTTCAGGAGTGGTCTCACTACCGCCTCTTTCAGATGGTCTGGGACCACTCCCTCTCATAGAGAGGCATTAATCACTTCCTTGGCCCAGCCGGCTGTTCCATCCGTGCTAGCTTTTATTAGCCAAGAGGGGCAAGGATCCAGTACAGAGGTAGTTGCACGGACCTGTCCAAGCACCTTGTCAACATCCTCGAGCTGTACCAACTGAAACTCATCCAAGAAAACTGGACAAGCCTGTACTCTGGATACCTCACTAGATTCACCAGCTATACCACTGGAGTCTAAGTCCTGGCGGATGCAAAAGATCTTATTTTGGAAGTGCGGGCTATTTTTCTAGCCCTGTAACAAATCTGTCTCTGGTGAGGTAAATGTTTCCCAATGAAATCCCATGGTTTATGCTAACCTACTGACATCCAAAGGAGTTAAACCTACTTCCTTAGACCAGTTTTCTTTGGAAAAACCTACAGGACATTTTATACCCCAATTTGTTGCACGGTTTGGGGAACACAAAGACATCCAAATAGCAAAATGAATCGATTTTGTGGACATTTTATGACTTATGTGTGTCCCTCCCCCCACCCCCAGGAAAAAGCAGTAAATGGTAAGACACTGAAATTTGGGGCTATTATGCAGGTGAGGCAACAATATTGTGGGAGGACTATGTTGCAGATATACTTCTGTGTAAACTCTACAATGCCAAGTGCATTTCGGGTACTACCGTATTGGAATAAAATGACAACAACAACAATAATAAACTCTTCCTTGAAGTATTTCCCCCATTTTTGATTTTGCATGGCAGCATTAAATCAGCCATGGGGAAAGCTTGCTACTCAGTCTCTCTTTTTAATTATTCACAATAAATAACAATATTTTCTTTTTCTTTAAGGAAATGATTTTTACTAGTTGCTTTGACCAGAATTCATATAGTCTTTCAACTGAGAGCAAATCAGTGGTTTTGGTAATTGACTTTTCTGAAACATTGTTCCCTAGTCTATTGTTCATATATAGCCTCTTTCTTTACACACTGGGAAGTATTCTTTATTGAGCTCAGTCTAGTTACACCCCTTTCACAGGCTGATACTTTTAATTTAGTTGAGTTGCTGCTATTAATTACACTATCCTGTATAGAAAGGATTAGAAAGGTGCCTTAGGGATATCACTCTTTTAATTCTAACAAAGATTCTTGTTTAGTATAAGGGAAAAAATAGTATGCTTTCTGCTTCTCTCTCCCTCTCTCTCTCTCAGCAGAATTCTGAACTAAGTTAATGCAGTGCATCTCTTTTGGCCACCATTTTTGTTAAGCTAACATTAGGGGTGGCCCTACCATTAGGCAGAGTGAGGCAGCCGCCTAAGGCAGCAGATGCTGAGTGGTGGTGACATGTTGTAGGACCGAGATGTGTGTGCCACTTGCCCTCCCCTGCACCCCCTAAGTTAGCCTGCTACACTCAAGTATAATGGAGGACAGCATTCCATTACCATTGTGGAAGTAAAATTCAACTCTTAGTCCAGTTAGCTTCTGCATGTAGAATGGGATGGGACACCAATTTGTCTTTGCCTCAGGCAGCAACATGCCTAGGGCTAGCATAGTCCTAAAAAAATTTGTTGATGCAAAACTACATGTGTTCCAATTGGAAAATCCAGGCAAATGGGAGAACCCCTCCATCCTCTGTACATGTATAGCTGGAAACACTGATACCAGACGCTAAGAGACAGGGTCCTTCTCCCCCCCTTTTTTTTGCAATGCTTCTTAGACTTCTGAGGGTACAACATGTGCTTCCAAGTGACTAATGATGTAGGTATCAATTCTGCTATCCTGTGCTATACAATAAAAGATTCTCTTCCCAGCTCCTTCTCTCTCATGCATTTCTCCTCAGCCTCTTGTTCACACTTCTAGAGCCCCAGAGGTGGGCAGAAACTAGATCTTCAGATGGTTGTGGCTTCAACTCCCAACATTCCTCATCTTTGGCCATGCTGGTATGAGCTTCTGGAAGTTGAAGTACAAAACATTTGGATATCTACCTTCTTCCCACCCCTGTTGCAGATGCTTAGGAATTAACTTCTCTCTTTTGGACTCCTGTACAATTCTGGCATTGTTTATCCTAGGCTAGAAAAAAATGTAGAATTGTGTGGGATCCAGTGTTGTGCAATACTGGATCCCACACAATTCTGTCTGTTCTCCATCCTTTGGCAATTAATGTCTGGCTGAGATGGTGACAAGGATGTTTCCTTGCATAGTCTAACCGCCCAGAGAGCTCCAGCTATTGGGCGGTATAGAAATGTAATAAATAAATAAATAAATAAATAAATAAATAATAACCTTCACCTCAGATCAGGGTGATGAATAAATAACAGCAGCGGCAGCAACTTTCATCCCAATCCAACAAGGGGAAACTGCATACTGAATGTTTCTGCTCACAAATTTCATCCTATAATAGGGTCTGCATATACAAGAGGGTGCTCTGGGTCTCAGACACATATCCAGCGCCCGATTCTACATTGGTAAATCAAGGCCATGTATACACCTGATGCAGAAACCATCCCACTATCATGTGCAATGATTTCTGAATCAGGCCCTGTATCTAAATAAAAGTCAGGGAATATTTCACTTCTGTTAATTCTTGCCTCCGGCTGAATCTGAAGCCAAAGGGTTACAGGTTTTCTGATATTAAAAGTGTGTTTACCTAGAACTTAATAACTCTGTTTACAATAATAAGAAAGAAATCTCTGAATAAATGTCAAATCAGGATTTATACATATAAATTCAGTATCATTACAGTGCTAAACCTATACAATGCTAATAAGGCTCTGTTTATTCTCTTAGCATTTTAATGTTTAAAGAGATCTTGCTTAGTAAATAAGGCTTTTCTGAAGCAACTTGCAATATTCAATCTTCTGCTCTTCAGTTCATTATGTCCCTGTATAGCCCCATCCTTATGTATGTATAATGCTTGTTTTGGTGTAGTATTTTAACAAGGGGAGCATAACAGTCTCATTTGCTCTGTTTTTCAGAATTAGACTTTAAAATGGGATCTATTATTAAGGGAAAACCTAATGGCATTGTCTATTGTTGCTGCTATTCTGAGTAGCTGGGTTGGGCATATTAATTGGGTGTTGAAAGTGGTTGTGGAGAAAACAGAAGGATGCCCCCAGGGTACCACCAGCAAAGCATGCATGATGGCACTGCTTGCGCCTTTTGAGAATGGCGTGCTGAGATGAAATTCCTTACATAGACTTTCTGGTCTCAGCTGGCCTTCTAAGTCATGCTGAGCTCATTGTTTTTTTCCAAAGAAAGATGTTCAAGAAGCACAGCTTCTGTTACCTCTTCTAGCCTTTCCTATAGTCTCTACTAGAAATTCACCTTGCATGGGAGACAGTGATCTCCGACCACTGTCTTGCTCGTTGTTAAGAACATATCAACAACAGAAGAGCCCTGCAGGATCCAGCCAGAGGCCCATCTAGTCCAGCATTCTGTCACCATAGTGGCCAAACTGATGCCTCGATGAGAAGCCCACAAGCAGGATGTGAGTCCATAGCACCTTCACTAACACTTTTCAGACACTAAAGAGAGAGAGAGAGAAAAAAAAAGATTGTGAATCCATGCTAAATAACTACATTTGCATGAAAGATGTTGGTTTTCATAATGAATCTGGTGCACAGAATTTGAAGGAATTTCTGGGTTGGGATTATGTATGAACAGTTCTGCAACCTGTTTATGGTATGCAGAGAGTCCCTTCATCGACCTGAGAAATGGATTGTGGAGAATAGGAATAACAGACCAGGATTCAAAGAACTGTGTAATTATCTGCATATACCGTATTTCTTCGATTCTAAGACACCATCGATTCTAAGATGCACCCCATTTTTAGAGATGTTTATTTGAGAAAAAAGGGCATCTTAGAATCAAAGAAATACTTCCCTCACCGCCCAGCCAACCTCCTCCCCCCCCTCCGCGCTTTCTTCTAATGGTTGTGTCCTTTTCTTTTTTCCCTCTGTGAGAGAAGAAACTGCCGTTTGCACGGGAAGAAGGGGGGGCGTTGAAACAAAGAGTAAACTTAACTCTCCCGTCCCGCTCTTTACTTGTCTGTGCACCAGGGGACGACGACACGTGAGTAAGTCCCATGGAAATCGATGGGACTTACGAATAAATTTGCCTAACAAAAAACCAGGCGCTTACCCAACCAGCTTCTCGCTCGCATGGCTCGAGGCTGCTGCAGGAGCTTCCTCTTTTCCTCTTACCGTATTGCTTTGATTCTAAGACGCCATCAATTCTAAGACACAGTCCATTTTTAGAGCTCTTTATTTAGGGAAAAAAGTGTGTCTTAGAATCGAAGAAATAAGGCAGCAAAGTGTGGTGTACACTGGTTTTTCTTTTTAAAAAGCATCACGTCATGGCACAAAGCAAACCTCTTTTGAGACTTTTGGGAGGTTCAAAAGACAGAGAAAATAAAATCAAAACTTTGAGTCCTTGGAGTAAAGTTCTTTAGATCCCATCCATAGTGGATTTCTCATAGGGAAGAACAAGATAGAGAATACCAGAAGGAAATAAAGGGTTATGGAAGAAGGCACTCCAAAGCAGACTGGCATTTTCTTTTACTGTCACCAAAACTGTGTGTGTGTATGTGTGTGTGTGTGTAAGCAGAGTGAGCATTCCTGATTATTGCACTACTTAATGCCCATACACCCATTCCCTGGGGGATTCAATTTATTTGTTAGATTTTACACATTATTTTATTAAAATTATTTTATTCACAAGGACTTTTGATTCACATGAGGTTGAAACCCCTTATAAATTAAACTTCTACTTACATGGCAAACTTTTAAAAAGATTGGAAGCAAATAAATAAGTTTATAATGTAAATCTCTTTATCTCATCGTGTGTGTGTGTGTAATGTATCTCTAGCTTATGTAGCAAAGTATAAAAGCAATGATTTCTGACTATCTGAATTGATGAAATTTTCAGAACCACCTGCCACCTTCAGGAAAGAACAGAGACCAAAATTAAACCTTAACTCCATCAATATGACTGCTTTTCCATCAGGGTGATTACAGAGATAATGTAGTGCAGGCTTCATATATTATTAACTAATTAATTAGATTCTAGAGTGAGTGGAAACCCTTTGAAATGGCACAACACTCTTCCTGTTTAAAGATAGCTCCATGTGTAGATGAAGGGTTACGGAAGAGAGCACTCCAAAGCGGACTGGCATTTTCTTTTACCTTCACCATAATTATAGGCTACAGCAGAATGAGCATTCCTGACTATTGCACAACTTAATGTCCACATATCACACATCTATTAGAGATCTGATCTACTTGTTAGGTTTTACACATTATTTTATTAAAAGATAGTGAAATGTTTATTAACGAGGACTTTTGAGTCTCTTCTTGTTTTCCAAGTACATAAATGCAAGAGCACTTTTTCTGTCTAGATTGTTATTTCTTTATATATCACCATTTTTTGTACAGAAAATTATGGATCAGAACAATCTTATAAAGCCCAGCAATGCAACTGTCTTTGAATGATGGTTCAAATGGTTGCTTTCATCTTGCACTGTGCTTCATTAAGGAGAGAGTGCTGCTGGTAGAATGGGAGGGAGTCATGTCTTTTGTTGATTTCTGCTTCCCCCTACAGCTTTCCAGGTCATATGGAGCATCCTCCTATCAGGCCTGACCTGTAGGCAAAAGTCTGGGATAGGCAAGGTGCTGGAAACTAGGAGCTGTAGGACCAGCCAATAATCGGGACCAAGGGACAAAGCAGAAAACAGGATCAGGGAAGAAGCCACAAATCAGAACCAAAGAATAACCAAGGATGCAGGAACACATGAGAGCTCAGGAAGACCTTGTTGCTCAACAAATGCACAAAAGGAACAGGAAGTGTTCTTATACTCTTTCCTGTCAGGAGGATCTAATGGCCAACCTGGGCGGGCAGAGCTAGTCCAGGGCTGGAAAGTTCTTTACTGAGAAGATGCTACTGCATTGCAGTTCAATGGTTCACCACATGGAGAACTTGTTCATGGATCCAGCAACTCCTAACTTGCAGGTGGCTGATTTACAGGTGGTACAGGGGTATGTGAGGTAAGGGGAAATAGGGGGAAATAATCTGTCCCCTTCCATAGCAAAATCATCCCATGAGTGGACTTTGATGCATGAAAGCTTAGGATTCGAGCCAATATGTATAAAATGTGATGTATACTGTAAAGCTATAACAATGTGCACACTTGATAACAACAGTGGAAACAAGCATCTGGTTAATATGCTGCCATTGCGTGTACATTCTGCAGTTATTTATTTATTTATTACATTTTTATATCACCCAATAGCTGAAGCTCTCTGGGCGGTTCACAAAATTTAAAATCGTGAAGAGCATTAAAAACAGTCAAACAATTGCGGCTTGGGACCGCAATACCTGATGGAGCGCCTCTCCCGACACGAATCTACCCGTACACTGCGCTCAACATCTAAGGTCCTCCTCTGAGTGCCTACTCTGAGGGAAGCTCGGATGATGGCAACAAGGGAGAGGGCCTTTTCAGTGGTGCCCCCCCCCGACTGTGGAATGATCTCCCCGATGAGGCTCGCCTGGTGCCAACATTGTTATCTTTCAGGCGCCAGGTCAAGACTTTTCTCTTCTCCCAGACTTTTTAACAGCATTTAACAACGTTAAGTTTGTTTTTAATGGACCCCAGAATTGTTTTTAAATGGATACTGTTGTTTTTATACTGTTTTTTATGTTTTAAAATTTTGTATACGTTTAATGCTTACCATTTTTAATTGTTGTGAACCGCCCAGAGAGCTTCAGCTGTGGGGTGGCATATAAATGTAATAAAATAAATAAATAAATAAAACACAAATACAAAATACAATATAAAAAGCACAACCAGGATAAAACCACACAGTTACTATGCTTACTATAATGACTGGATTGCAGACATTATAGTAAGCATGACAACAACCTGCACTTCACCTGAGCGTAGTAGCCTAGTTTAGGAGGCACAGAGCAGGCAAGGTGACACACACAGTTCTCTCCTCTACTAGATGGGAAGAGCCAAGGAGGTCAAGAGAAATGCCACAACATACAATGGCATCTACTATCTGAGAGAACCACCTTACTCTGGTCATCTCTCCCTCAGTTGCCTCTCAGCAGCGGTGGCTGGAGATTACTATCCAGAGTGTGAGAAGAAACGTGATAAAGGTATACAACATTATGCATCATGTGGAGAATGTGGATAGGGAGACATTTTTCTCCCTCTCTCATAATACTAGAATCCAGGCTCATCCCATGAAGCTGATTGGTGGGACATTCAGATAAGAGGAAGTGCTACTTCACACAGTGTATAGTTAAGGTATGGGATTAACTTCCACAAGATGTAGCAATGGCCACCAGTTTTGAGGGATTTAAAAAGGGATTGGGTAAATTCATAGAAGATAAGGCTATCAATAGCTACTAGTCTTGATGGCTATATTCTACCTGTAGTATCACATGCAGTACTCTTTTATATACCAATTGCTGGAGATCATGAATTAGAAAGTACTGTTGTGGCCATAACCTGCTTGACTTTCCACCTCAATATTTGTATTGACAGCTGTCTGGCCACTGTTTAAAGTGAATAGAATGCTGGACTAGATGGACCTTTGGCTCTTCTTATATTCTTACTACATTCTGAATTGCCACTGATATGGAGGGCCATTCATCATACAATACACACACCCTGCAGTGAAATGGCATAACCAAGTGAAACTGCACCAATTGTTCTGACTGTGGATATTTTTTCCTCCAGGAATGCTGTGGCTAAGGCACCAAATGGTGAGCTTGCACACTGCTCCACTACAAGGTGAATGTAATGTCTGAAAGGCTTTGTGGCAGCAAATCAATTTGCCTGCTCAAAATCTTCTCTCTAATTAGGATGAAACACTGGCTTGATGAGGGAAGAACAATCATTTTACTCATTATATATAACAGTTAAGAGAGAAATCCAGAACAAACTTATTCAAAATGCTGTTTTTAAATCATCCATCACTCTCTATCTCCCCTCCCCTTTCTATATAGCCTGGAAAAAACCACAGCTGATCTTGAATTCTTGAAATCTTGATCAAGAAACATTTGAAACCTAAACATCCACTTTGCAATCATATTGCCTTGCAAAAGTGATCAAATCAATGATAGTGAGGGTGCATATATAGGAACTGTTTCAAAGCAGGAATGAACATTTGCTGTGGTATGTCAGAAATGTCTTGTCAAAACAAGATTCGAGAAATAATATGGCCAAATATACTAAGAACAAATGTGATAATAACATGTGGGCACATTGCATTTCTGGGGTCATGGTTGTAAAGGCTGGCGATAGCTTGTGTTTAATCAGCAACAGTGGCAACAATGATAGAGATAAGTGTAGCACGATACTAAATTGCCCATATGGAGAGATAGAAGACAATAAAAATATAAAGAAATGTATATTCTTTAATCTGAGATATTGTGATTCCGCCACATCTATCTCTAGCCACCTAAAATAAAGTAAAATATTATTGCGCTGCTTGCTGAACCCCTACAGTTTCTGTGAAAGTGAACTGAAGGCTCATTAAACTGTCGAGAGAGATCTTTTCTTTGAGTTTTATTTCCTGTGTGATTCAATAGTTTCCTCCACATTTTTATAATCCTAATATAATTGATTTCAATAAGACCTGCTGCAAAGGTACTCAGTGGGTTTAAAACACTAAGACTGCTTTTGTTTAGGTGCCTAAATATGGATGTAACTACAAAAGAAATAGAATAGAATAGAAAAGAAAAAAGTGTGCCGAAAAAGCACGTATTGTAATACCTTAAATAACTTACAAAGAAATCTTCTGTGTGTCTACTTCGAAGTAAATCCTACTGAGTTCAGAGTGACTTTGTTCCAGGTATGTGCGTATAGGATTGCAGCTTTACAATGCAATTTTATGCATGTTTACTCAGAGGGAAATCCCACCGTGTTCAGTGGGGCTTACACCAAGGTAAGTGTGCATAGGATTGCAGCCTTCTGACCAATGCTTTTTAACTGGATTGGGGCTGTTGTGCATTTCTTTTGAATACTGAATGCTAGACTGTTCTCCCAAAGAGGAACAATAATTTCTCCCATCTTCTTGCTCATCCCAGAGTGCAGGACATGGAATAATGGGCTCAAGTTACAGGAAGCCAGATTCCGGCTGGACATCAAGAAAAACTTCCTGACTGTTAGAGCAATACGACAATGGAACCAATTACATAGGGAGGCCGTGGGCTTTCCCACACTAGAGTCATTCAAGAGGCAGCTGGACAGCCATCTGTCAGGGATGCTTTAAGGTGGATTCCTGCATTGAGCAGGGGGTTGGACTTGATGGCCTTGTAGGCCCCTTCCAACTCTGCTATTCTATGATTCTATAAATTAAATGCTCTCTAGCAGCAGAATTTGATTTAATTACATAAAGTCATAAGACTGGCATCTTTCAGCTGGTGCTTTGATCTCCATGTCATATGGCAAGACTGACCAATGCAGCACAAAAATAGTAATAATAAAATGAATAGGTGAACTTTTTATTTGGTCTTGAAGAAACTCATTTCCAACCTAATTCTTATAGACCTAAATTAATAAAATTAAATGCCTCAATGATAGGCAGAATAAGGGGCAAACTAAATGTGGCATTAAACCAAGGGTGGGGAACCTCACAGGTGGGGAACCTCACAGGGTCAAATTTGGCCATCTTGGGGTCTAAATCTGGCCCTTTGCAATTCCCCAGGGGGCCACAGACATGCAGGCCTCAACATGTAGTGATGGCATAGTAGGTAGCATACCCAAATAAATGAAACAATTCATTGGAAATTCACCATTTGGAAAATTAAAACCTCCCTTCACCTTGTGCATCCCCCCCCCCCAATGAAAGTAAAATATCACACAAAGGGGGCTTTTTAATATTTTCCTTGTTTTGCATATTTAGTAAGCTCTTAGAGAGGATTCCTGGAGAAGAAAAAGAAGAAGGGGGGAGCAACAAAACCAATGCAAAACAGCTGTTTGTGTTGCACACAATAAATGATTGTTTCTCTGTGCAAAGTCGTTCTTACTGATACTTTAAAAACAATATTTGCATGTGTATTTTGGTGTTGCTGAGAATACAAAGAGTTCTGTGGGCATGTGGCAATGCATGCCAGGTTTGTTTCTTTCAGCTTTTGTACTTTAGAGGGGTTTTATTGAGCGAAAGTGTTCATAGCCAATCAGTCTTCACAATCCCCTGTGGTTTCGGATTCAGAGGGATGAAGAGGATTGATCTGTGCGTGTATGGACATCTGTGTAGCACTCTACTCCCTTGGTCACAAAAGATCTGCCTTTCTTGAATGATTTGTGGTACAAACATTGGAAGAGAAGTTGTGATTACTCCAGGGATCTGTGATACCATGTTCACAGTACAATACCCTACAATGTACAGACAGTCTCATTTGATTGATCAATGTGATAAGCTGCTGGATGCTAACAGCAATGTACGTTTTAGACCTTGGCCTCTTTTTGTGAGATATGCTAAGAATGCCTTTTCAGCTCAAATACTCAACCCTGTGAAAGTAGAAAATACAGTATGACGTGTTCAAAGCATCAATTTTTAATTTGATTTATAGTTCCTAAAAATGTGTGTATGTAATTACCGCAAACTGGTCCTGTCTTTCCCTTGCATATTACATTTAGCACACTGAGATTTTGAAACATTCTGGTCCACAGAGTACCCATTAGAGGTGCGCAAAGTGGGTCTTCTCCACCTCAAAATTAGAACCAGAGCGCCATTGAGGCAACTCTCTGCCCTGATTTCAGAGTGGCTCCCCTTACTCCGCCCCATTGGATTACCCGTTGGAGAACTGCCCCTTTTCAGATAACCACTCTAGTCAATGGAAATTAATCAAATGCTTACTGTTAAAGATAAAGAGATGAAACTTGGTACAGTGATAGCACTTAAGGAGGGCTTTAGCCATACCAAGTTTGAACCTTATTCATTCATGCCTTGATTGCTTAGGAATTTTTAATTTTTTCCACTCAAACCATATCCCCCTTAATCAGGAGTAACAGTTAACTGAAATAAAGATCCTGCCTGTGCCTGATTCAGGTGTAAACATTTTCTCACTCATAATGCCAGCTAGTCCAGCAGCACTTTCACACTGTGGAAATGTGAATGATTGACTTCTATGAGTCCAACCAGAAACATGCTCCCTGCACAAGACAGAATCAGCAGCCAGTTAGTGTTTCCCACTCCCACTAACACTGTGATTAGAGAACATGGCCATGGACAGTGCTGTGGCAATTCCTAATTCGTTAGCCACAGATGTCAATATTAAAGCTGCCCTTCACCCCACTCAGCATCTTACAAATATAGAGATATTCAATTGACATACACACACAAACACAGAACTACACCTGAAAAACAGTTGGATAATTTCAGAGACTTTAGAAGCTCTGATCGGGCACGTCTCTGCTCTGATATTAATCATTGGGTTTGGCAGCGGCTAATCTCTGCTCTGGAAGATCAAATGCTCGGCGGATGTTTGCGGTTACCAGATAATTCTGGGGTGGAGAGCACACCCCAGGTAGCCATAGTCCATCCAACTCATCTCCTTCACTCAGAGTTTCAGTACTGCTACCTGCTACTACTACCGATAGTGGCTGTGCTTGTGGTGGTGGGGATGCTTGGTGATTCTTCATTGAACTGGGATGATCCTTGTGACAAGGCACTCTACAAATTACAGGGGCCATCTGTAAATCAATTGTCATGTGTCAGGCCTCAGCTGGATGCCCGCGACATCCCTACCTGTATGAGGTTATTTCAGAAAATAGCAAATTAAAAAAGAGAGACAGGGAGAGACCTTTTATAAAAGAGGACAATGAACTCAGTAAGAAACAGATTGGATTTGGAGATCTGGGAAAAATGAAATGTAGTCATTGACCTTAGTGGAGACATTATGATGTATATTTTAATTCCCCTTATTTTCACAGATAATTCGCACAGGAGGCTGGATATCTTTGATTTTTAAACAAGACTTTTGGTCCAATTTGCCATGTGTTGGCAGAGATGGGAACACAGCATTAAAAAGGAATAATCAAAATGTGTTCTACTCAAGTCTATTTTTTTAATTTATTTTTCGCATAAAGGAAATCCAGATTGCACCATAGGTTTCAACATACAACTCAAGCATCTTGCATGGAAAGAAACCAACAACCAGTGCAACTCAATTAAAGTATGTGTAATATGATCAAAAGGCCTATCTTCTATCAGCAGCCTAGCTGTCATATTTTGCAACAATTACAGTTTCCAGATGCTTTTCAAAGGCAGACCCATGAAGAGCACTTTGGATTGTCTAATCTGGATAATTAGGACATGAATGGCTGGAGCATCAGCTGGAGTTGGAAAAAGACACTCCTCACAACTGACACCATCTGCACATCTAATAAGAATGGCAGATAAAGGAGTACCACCAAACTGTGAACCTGATCTTTCAGAGGAGCACAACTATGTCTAGCATTGGATCTAAAATCCACCTGGGCCCGCAAGGGCAGCAGAGGTCCCCATGTTGGGGGAAATAAGTAGGTTGTACAAATTCCTCCATAGCTCGCAAATAAACGCAAGCGTGAGTTTTGAATCTTCAACGCAGTTTATTTAGAGAAGTTCTTCAAAAAGAAAACAACCAGGCTTGTAGCAGCAAATTATAACAAAGCAATTGTCTCACCATAAATCAAAGTAAGCATAACAGCTTTACGGTTCTTCTTGGCAAAAGTTGGCTTTGCATCAAAACAGCATACTCCTTTCTCTGGCAGCGGCAGCAGCTTACGCCATACCCTCAAGCCTCCACCGGCTGACTGCATATTGCTATGGAAGAGTGAGCCTTATACTCCCTTCACTCAATCACCAACAGGTGTGCTGAGCTTGCAAGTCTTTGCCAATAATCTGCCTTAATTACTGTAAAGGTTAACACGAAAACCTGACATCCCATGTCTGGCCCTCACAGGCCCATGTGGACCTGCCCAGTGCTAGGACAGGCATGTGTCCAACTGCCACCAAGTTTTTGAGAGTGGTCGGGCATGAATCCACCCTGACACATCCCCTTTCCCCTTGCTCTGCTAAGGACCCTACCAGTGTGTGTGTGTGGGGGGGGGGGATGTGATTTCCCCAAGGCTTGGGAAATTGCATATTTTCTCCCTTCATTCTGCCATTAAAGTGCAGGGGGGAAATACACAATTTCCCCAGCCTTGGGGAAATCACACACACACACCCCACATGCCAATTTGGGCCTCTTAACCTTGCATTGGCTTTTAAGGACCCAATTGGCTTAGGGGGAAGGCAAAGCACACTTTCTGGGACGTTCAGGAAGTGCGCAATTCCCAAAATCCCCAGAAAGTGCACTTTGCCAAGGGCTCAGGGGGCTCGAGCAGCCTCCCAAGTGCTCAGCAAAGGCTCGTGTCTGTCTCTTGGAGTAAGTGATCCACGTGGGCCACTTATTAATTCACGTATTTATTGTACTGATCAATAGCTGAAGCTGTTAAGGCAATTTCCATCCCCAAACTAGGGCAAACACCAGTCTGGAAAGGATCTACATAATCAGTTTAAGAAACCTTTGGACCTGCTACACCAGCATTCATTCTTACACCTTGCTCGGAAAAGGTAAATCTGAAATAGGGCAATCGTTATTTAGGTCTAAAAATCCAAATATGTGTTTCTGATTTCTAATAGAGGCCATACCACTACTTCTTTCAATACACAAGGAACCTTCCCTTCCCTAAAGAAGCATTTATTACTTCACAGATCCAAGGAGCCAAGTCAAGATAATAATACTGATACCAATAACAACAATAAGAATATAAATTTATACTTTGAATTGTCTTAATTTTGTAAACCACCCAGACAGCTTTGGCTATTGGGTGGTATAAAATGCAATAAATAAATATAAATAAATAAATAAATATATTGCGCTCTATACCAGAGTGCATTCCAATTAACCAAAACATACAAAACACAGCAATATAAACAAAAATCAATAAATACACATTAGATAAACTGCTAACCAAAAATTAAATTAATTCACAATCAATTTATTAAAACAACCAAACAATTTAAAACTCAAAACCAAACCAATTGTTCCTCACTCCATACACCAACACGTATGGCTCTGACTCGAACAAATAGGTTTTCAGGTCTCATCTAAATTTGTCCAACTCTGGTTCCATATGAAGGTGTAGAGGGAGAACGTTCCACAATCATGGGGTGAGATGGAAAATGCCTGGAGCCTAGAATTTGCCACCTTAGTCCAAGGAACCACCAGAGGTCCAGAATCTGCAAACCGAGTTTGTAATGTTTCCTAAAACCTCTCACCTTATTGGGAGACAATAAAGGGAATCTGCCATGTAATTCACAAATCTTTATTCAAGCAATAAACATCTCTTCCCACCTGAAGAGAATCTAACCTCTAGTAACTTTCCTCTAGGCAAAACTATGCTAACTAAGTGACTCAATCATCCTTTCAAGAAAAAGGGAATGCCTTTTCCCAGAATGCTTCAACTTGAGGACTCTGGTTCTGAAGAAGCCTTTGGCAAGAAGCTAGCCATGCTGGCCTCTCACCTTACTTAAGCTCTGCCAGTTTAATTCTGCAATAGACTCTAGGATCAGCTAGCCGTGAAGTGCCCTCCCCCTCTGAAGAATTATCACTGATTTCCCACAGACTGTGGCTATAGCTAGACCTAAGGTTTATCCCTGGATCATCCAGGGGTCAAACCTATTCATCTAGGTGACACACAGGGGATCCATTGCTCAGGCAGGGGCGAACCCTGGATGATCCCAGGATAAACCTTAGGTCTAGCTGTGGCCTGTGTGTTGTTAACATTTTCAGTGATAAAGTCTGGCAAAGGTTCATTCCCAGCTGGTGAAGAGCCCATGAGAGTCACCTCCCCCACTCCCCATGTAGGCTGGTATGTTTCTGGTGCTGTCTCTTCTGCTTTGGAATCTGATAGATTGCCTGAAACTCCTTCCCCCAGTCTGAGGGGAACAGGCCTAGTCATGACAGAGTTTTCCTAAGAGGAGCATGCCATTCAACTAACTCTTCCAAATAACTTGGAAGGGAGGAGTGCAGGGCTTTAAAAGTCAAGACAAGGAGTTTAAATTGTATCCTTGCTCTGACAGGCAACCAATTCAATGCTCTGCGATAATGGGGGATGAGGGAATAATGGGAAAAATCTAATATAGCACACACACACCACTGTTCTGTATTAGAGTAAGAGGGTAGAGTGAAGAAGAAGGAAGACCCAACAGGAGGCAATTACAATAATCCAAGCAGGAAACAAGAAGCCCTGCAATCTCGGGGGTCAGGAAACAGCTGATCTGGTGGAAGTTAGTGAGATGAAAATTACATACCTTGACTGTCACATTCACAAATGAGTGAAGTAACAGCCAATCATCTATCAGAACCCCAAGATCCATGGTCTCTGAGACGTGGGTCACCTGACAGCCCTAGAGAAGAAGGGGAAGAACAACCAAGGCACAGGCAGAATGTCAGGACAAAAGACCATGACTTCTGTCTTGTCCATATTCAACTTCAAACAACATTCAAAGCAGAAGTTTCAGATAATGATCTGTGTGCAGTAGAAAAACAAATCAAATAATAATATAACTGATAATGTGCCACCCTCTAGTGCCAGCCTATATGACTTCTGACCTATCAAGCTGTATGTATAGTGCTTTATCAAGAGTTTGATAAATTCCTCTGGTGAGGGTCAGGTTGGGTTGCTACTGGTTTATGACTGCAATGTGGGAATTAAGGAGCTAGGAATACATATTCAGCTTCAGCTTCATGGCAGTGAAGGCCTATTTAAATGACAAACAAAATCTGCCTGCCTGAGGCAACTTCCTGATTCTGCCTTATCATTGGACTGGTTCTATTATCAGCTGTCATGGTATGGAATAGAGCTACTCCACATCACAAAATATAAATATAAGAAGAACAAAGGTCCTTCGTCTCAGTTTGTTCTGACCAAAAGGCCGCAATCAGCACTAATTCCTTGCTATGTAAGAGAGCGTCAGCTATTGGGCAGCATAGAAATGTAATAAATAAATAAATAAATAAATAAATAAATAAATTAGTCTACTTCACATGCCATACTTGGGTTCAGAGTAGCTTACTTTTCTTAGAAAACAGCTAGATAGTAAACACAACAAGAATCAAGAAATGATTGGAATCAACTGTACGTACCAGGTGGCTACCAGGAGGAGGGCCTTCTCTGCTGTGGCACCCCGGCTGTGGAATGAGCTCCCCAAGGAGGTTCGCTTGGCACCTACATTATATGCTTTTAGACGCCAGGTGAAGACCTTTTTATTCTCCCAGCATTTTAACAATCTATAAATACATTTTAACATGGTGTTTTAAATTTGTAATTTTGCATTGCTGCTGTTTTTATCTGGTTGAACTTTTAATATATTGTATTTTATATTATGGTTTTATACTGTTTTATACTTTGAATGGTTTTAATTTTTGTGAACCGCCCAGAGAGCTCCAGCTATTGGGCGGTATAGAAATGTAATAAATAAATAAATAAATAAGTAAGTAAGTCACTTTTGCTCATAAAATCAGCCAACTTCCGAATTGGTCCCAATCTGCTGTCAGCCAGACTGATTTCATGATGTTTGAATATGTTTGCCTATCCTTGGAAATATAAATATAAATAGTGCCGAGAAGAGTGCAGCAAAGATCACACAAGAAATGGCTGTTTGAAACTGCGCTAGTGATTTTAAAATCAAATATTGAAGTGGCTTTATGACTTGTTTCTAAACTTGGTTATTCAACCCAAAATCTTGGGCAACAGGGCAAGTTTACAGTCCAAACAAATGAACAAATAAATGTTCTATGCCAATAAAGGAGAGCCACTGTGCTTGGTTATAAAGGAAACCATAACTATAATGGATGTAATGGAGGCCTGGTGGAATGATGAGAAACCACGGTTTACTGTTATCTCTGGTCTCAAACTCTGTAAGACAAGGCAGGGCATGCTGGGGACAGGATTGCTCGGCAAGTCAAACAGGACATAAAGTTAAATATACTAGAAATCACAAAAGAGACCAACTCCCCCACGGAATCACTGTAGTTGACAATGGTCAGGCCCTGCTATTGCTGCCTGGACCAAAATGCTCAGAGTTATCTTGAGCAGAAGAATAAAACCAGTAAGGTTACCTAGGCCCTTTCTACACCTAAGGATTATCCCAAGAAAATGGAGGGATCATCCCTGCCTGGTCCCGGGATCCCCTGGTTGTCATTTGCATGCACAGGGATGATCTCAGGATGATCCATGGAAAAAAGACAGGTATAGAAACTAGGGCTGTGCACGGACCCCCCCATTTCGTTTTGGAGCTTGTTTCGGACCTTCCGAAACAGGCCCATTTCATTTTGGGTCATTTCGGGACACACCCGTTTTGTTTCGGATCTGAATCCGAAGAAAAATCTGGACTTCCGAAACGCTATTTGGACGCCATTTTTTCCGTTGACATGCATTGTCTGAAAAATTGCCTATAACTTTTTTATTTTTAAGGATAGAACAATGAACTTTGGTGAGCTTACAGATACTTTGGAGACACTTTTGCATGTCCAGTTTTAGACAGATTTGTATATCAGTTTTCATGCAATGAATTTTTAAAAATGTGAGTTCCAGTCATTTCAAAGTGCTATAACTTCCTCATTTTTCAAGAAAACATATATAACATTGCATAACGATAGAATCTAAGCAGGGCTTGATGTATGACAATTTTGAAGCACATCCACACATCCGCTGATTTTTAGGATTATTTTTAAGATTTTACGCTCAAACCATCCCCCCATTTACAAAAATGGATTTATTTCCATCACTTTTAAAAGTAAAGACACATATCTTGGCAACTTGATAGATTCTAAATATATCCTTAGGCATGGCAATTTTGAAGCACATGGCTTCATCTGCTGATTTTTAGGAATTTTTTTAAAATTTGAGGTTTTAAAATTATTATTTTAAAATACACTGTCATTTTCAACATACACACCTGCAACTTTGCAATGTGATAGAACCTATGTAGGGCTTGATGCTTGGCAATTTTGAAGCACATAGGTTCATCCACTGATCTTTAGTGATTTTTTGAAGTTTTACCATTCCCCTTTACAAAAATGCATTCATCTCCATCATTTTTAAAGGTAACTAGGCACCATGTAACTAGGCACCATGCTAGCCTCTAAATACTAGGTCTTAGGTACCCCAAGTTTGAAGCATATTGGTTCATCCCCTGAATTTTAGTGAATTTCTAAAACTCAAACCTCATTGAGGACTAGTATCTTGAGAGGTAGTTTCCCCCCCACCAAAAAAAAAGAAATGAAATTACAGATACAGACCTGGAAATTAGCACCATAGTAGGTCTTCAGAAGGGCTTGATGCATGGCAATTTTAAAGCACATAGGTCCATCCACTGATTTTTAGGATTATTTTAAAGTGTTTTAGCCAAGTTCAGAAAGCTCTGTGTGTATTGGCAGCAGTGATTGACAAGTTCTTACCTAAATTGGCAGGAGGAAGTACAGGCTCTCCTTAGTATTGCCTGTGTCCCTTTGAAGTGGTTAACACTCCTGTTGAGACTACCCCACAATACGGGCACAGAGGGCACTACTGCTGCTGCTGCCACCCTCAAAAAGTGACCTGCGTGAACTAAGTTGGACTTACACAACACCATTTGTAACCTGACCAACTTGAGGCTAGTATCTTTAAAAATAATCAAGTTATAGACATCTTTAAAATCCAATGAAACCCTATAGGGGGGGAAAAGCGGTTTGAGCTAAAAACGCATCTGAAGCTCCGAATACTTCCGAAGTGTTTTGGATTGCTCCAAATCATTTCGTATCATTTCAGAGCTCTGCTGTGCTGTTTTGGATCCGTTTTGGAATGGTCCGAAACACCCCTATCCGTTTCGGATTCGGGGTTCAGATCCGAAACGGTGCACAGCCCTAGTAGAAACAGCCCTAGAGAAAGTGTTGTAATAAGTAGTGATGACACCCAATTTTTTAACTAGTCTGCTTGCTTGTTGAATAAGCCTGGACCAGCAATTTACTGTTTTGCAATTAAGTTCAGAATTGACTGTGAGCTTCTGAGCATGCACAGTCTGCCTGTAAACAATGCCATTTATGTGCATGCACTGCACTGGTTAGATTAACCCCTTCTTTTCCTAATCCAGTGCTGCTTTGGTGCTTGCTGTTGCTCTGGACCTGCATGAAGGAGTGCACCTTTTCCAAATTTTGAGTCATCCTATCACTACCACTGCTGCTCTGGCTCCATGAGAAGGAGGAGGTCTCCACAGCACACACCCCTCCTCCTAATTTTTTAGTAATCCTAGCATCTCTTTAGCTACGATCTCCTGTCTCAAAAGTTCTAGTCTTGCGGGCTAGAACAAGGTTTGCTTTGGGATGATGATGATGATTCAGGATTTCCAATGATGCACCATTCCTCTTGACCCTAAACAAAAATAGGTGCTTTTAGAGTGCTTCCATCTGTACAGGAATTTAGACATTAATAGCTGCATTCAAGGGATCTGACTGATTAGGATCTGACTGTTTTACTCTGTACAGCACCATGTACATTGATGGTGCTATAATAATAATAATAATAATAATAATAATAATAATAATAATAATAATAGAGCTTCCAAACTATGTCAGTGCCAACAGAAACTTGTCAAGCAACTATTTTTTAACCAGCAGACACATTACAAAAAAAGAGAAACTTTTGTAAACACACTTTACATACAAATGGGCATTTCCTTAGTCAAATATGTTCTAATACCTATCTATCTATCTATCTATCTATCTATCTATCTATCTATCTATCTATCTCCTTAAATTGCTATGTGATTGAATCTAGGTTATGTTATGGTTTGAATAGTAGAAATGTCCTATCAATAGAATTCCACTCATGGGATGCCCTTGCCAGACGAAAAGCAGGTGGAGGACTTGTGTGTGTTTGTGTGGATTTCACCTCTACCTGCAGCAACCTGAACTCTCAAAAATCTGCTCCACAGGGTAGTGGGGGAGGGCTCTGGAGCCATGTGGGAGTTGTGTTTGTGGGGAGAAGAAGTTGGTGGGAATTCCCTCTCCCCTCTGCCTCTCCAGCAGGAGACTCCATTGCATCAGAGTCCCTTTTGCAGAGGGAGATTTCCTGTCCATAGCAGAGAATTCAGGATCCAACCCCATGATTTGGATGATAGTCAGGAATTCTGGGAGTTCTAGTCTAAAACTTAAGGAGGGCACCAGGGTTGGGGAAGGCTAGGATAGATCTACAACCATTGTTGTATCCATTTTGATATTCAGTAGACACTTCTCATTTCTTAAGTGATGACCATCTTGTACCATGTGTTAAAGCTTCATCACTCCAGACTAAAATCCCACATCCTTACTGGGACTTCTGCTTCCAGATTTTTTGTAGGATAAGATTTGGCTAATTTACACATGCAGACATGTGATTTGAATCAAGGATGCACTTTCTTAGTAAATTCCATATGTTTTCCATATGTTTCATTATATAGTCACTAGCCAATATTTCAGATTATCCTTGCTTATCAGGTAATCTGTTGAAAGATCAATAAAGGGGGAAAAACATGGGAGACATCCTGGAGGATGACAATGTAGTGTAGAGGACCCACAAACTACTCTGAGTGACCCATCATGAGCATGCAATAAATCACTCATGTAGAAAATGCTCTTAGTGTAAGCTCATCTACTATTAGCTACCACTCCATGGTTTTTCTACAGAAACTGTTCTGGCTCTCATACACTCTTAAAACCAGCTGTGCCTAGAATTTGCATCTGCCCCTTCTCTGATTCTTGCTCAGTGCCAACAGGGCTGGCATATTTAGGCAGAGCAAGAACAAGAGGTAGCACAGAAGTACAAATATCTGTTCTTGAACTCATGTTTATAAAACATGATCCTTTGACAGTGCAGCAGCATTAGAAACTATGCAGTTTCTATTCTTTTAAAGAACATGTTGCTAATTCAGAGAAAGTCATAGCAAAATAAAGCACTAATATCACTGCCGGGGTCTGTAGGTATGTGTGCATGCATGTGCGTTTTGTGTGGAATGTCACCTATCCTATAGCAAATGTTCTGACAGTTTTAACTTCAGATAGATACTGGCTGTCATTGTCAGTTCAAATGTACTTAGGAATGTAACATTTTTAATAAAGCCAGAGATTTACTAATAAGACATCTACTGAATGCAGCACACTATCAAGTTCCAATCAAATTAGTGAATCTTGTGTCACATTAATTAATTAGTTTATTAATAGAATAGAGGATTGGTAATATGACATAAAATTAGATAGCATGGTGAGAAGGAAAATTACTAGTACAATGAGTCTGTCAATTTATATTATAAAATTTTGAAGATTTTTTTAAAGTAATATGAGATAACTTGTGTCAAAATAATAACATGTTTAAAAGATTCATATTCCACTAAATGCATTTTCTGAGTTGTCTTATTACTAAACTAAAATTATTCCATTTTTTAAACAAAATGGATACAATTATGCTTATACATTATGTTTTTCTTGCTTTATTAGGCAGCACAATAACAAAGCAATGTGGTTGGGGGATGTAAAAGCACAATGCACAAAATACAAGTATTATGACATCAACCCAGAACTATGGCCCAGCCATGAGTTATAACAGAATGGCTAGGTTCACACAACATGACAAGCGAGAGTGTGGGTTGAGTGTGGGTCGAATATGGGTTGTTGTTGTATTGTGTGTTATTGCTGAATCAAGAATGATTTTGTTGTGTGAACCCAAGTGCAATAACAAACCATGGTTTGTTTACCATGGTTTACCAATCCACAAAGAGAACCTATGGTT
This sequence comes from Elgaria multicarinata webbii, assembly GCF_023053635.1. Taxonomy (NCBI): domain Eukaryota; kingdom Metazoa; phylum Chordata; class Lepidosauria; order Squamata; family Anguidae; genus Elgaria; species Elgaria multicarinata. The sequence goes on from NC_086174.1 coordinate 101,719,922, forward strand.
TGTTGTTGGGTTGTGAACTGTGGGTTGTTTATGGTTAGCAAACCATGATTTATTAGTACAATTGGGTTCACATAATACGACTACCAATGATTCAACAACAACCCAAACTCAACCCATACTCTGGCTTGTCATGTTGTGTGAACCAGGTCAATAGATCACAGGGAGAAAGAAAAGAAACAGAGGCAGACTTGGCATTGTGTCAGACACAACAAAAGTTAAGAGTAGCATACATCCAATGCCATGTAAGAAGACTTCTACTTATGCAATGGGCTTTCCTTGTCCTTTCTTCCCCCTCCAGTAGCTGGGGAGCCCCAGAATCTGTTCCAGAGGGTCTCCCAATCTTTCAGAGCTGATTTGGGGGATGGGGGGGTGAGGGCGGACTTCAGGGAAGAGGGGATTCACTCTGCTAGCAGATGGCATTCCATTAGGAGGTGGACACAATTGGATTTTACCAATGTGGTAAAAATCCAATTGTGGTAAATCAAAGAAAATATATTGGAAGCAGCCATAATAAGTTATACTATGCTGTATGCTGTGCATTTTGCAAAACCCAATTCATCTCCACATCCTGTGTGCCCAAAGAAGTTCAGGGGATGGCAAGCTCTTTATCACAAAAATAATTGTTCACAGACCTCCTTCCTCCACTGAAGTAAATGGAAGCCCTTGGACAAGGGAAGTTCATATTACATACCTAAAATAAATAAATAAATAAATATCTGTGGAAAATGACTCCCTACATAGCCCTGCTCATTCAAGATAGGTAGTGTCAGTCATCAAGACTATAGATTGTGCTTTCACACAGTATTTCAGTATGTTTAAACAAAACATGTTATTATATAGATGTTTGGTGTTGCAACTTCACATCACTGAATAAAATGAGTTAAAAAAAAAACCAACCCCATTAATTTGGAATACTCACTTTCAGACCAAAGTATTTCTACCTTGTGGATTATATTCCACATTTCTTTTCTTTTGCTCTTATATAATAATTTTGGATGCTGAAAGTTCAACATTTAATTAACATCCTGATTACATAATAGAAAGACTTCTGAATTAGTTTAATGCTTTCTTCCAACTTAATAATTCTTGGAAATGTGGTGTGAGCTTTTCTACCTATTGTTGAAAGTAATTTAAAAGTACTATTAATTGTGTGTTGCAGTAAGAAGTCCCCGTCAGGGATTAAAAGCTTTTTAACAAGGTGCTGTCTAGACATGTGTTAAAACAACATGTTCTACCAAAAGAAGCTTAAGAGCAACAGGGGTGGCATCTCCTGATTCAACATTAGGTACAATAGAATTCCCAAGATTTATGTACAAGGCATTAGAGTTTGGAATTAGTAAGAAAAGAATGAAGAAAAATGTGCCAGCTTTGCATTAATTAAGTCTTATTCCCATTGTATGCATTAAAAACACACACATAAGAGTTGTTTCTATTTGTTTTATTTTGATGGAAGTTTTTATCATTATAATCAGCATTGAGAAAACCAACAGGATGTGTGTGTGTGCTGAGAAGCTTTACAGGAAAACCACAAAAATTCATTATACAAATATATACTAGACACATCTGCCCTTGTGATTAAAATAAAGGAGCATCGTTTCCTCATAAAACAAACAAAAATATTGCTGATTTCTAAAATGTTGCATTTCCCATAACCTGAGGCATTTGCATCTTACAACACAAAGCAGTGGGTTCCAATCCTATCTTAGGCCCAAGTAATGTCAATATAAGAAATCCCAAAAGGAAATGGAACCATTAATATAGAAAGTTTCCATGAAAGGCAGAAGCCTTTAAGGATGAAAAAAAAATCATAGAGAGTTCGAGGAAGGTCACAAAACCTGACACTTCATATTAAAGACTCAACAGGCATTCAGAATCTTCATCAATATTGAAAAATAGAGAAGTGCAAAAGCTGGTCAAACAATCACAATCTGAAATGAGGTATTTAGTTCTGGTCACGACACTGCTGGTCTAAAGTAAACAAAATCCAATGTAAAAGGAGAAGCAAAAATGCTGAGAGGAGACCTACTCACCTACAGTTTTCATTCTCTGACATTATATGGGTCCATTCACAGGGGCACTGGTAAAGAGGCAGCAGTAACCTATTTCAGCAAATTCTCCCATCAAATTTCAACATTAGCTACAGTAGCACATCTCAATGTTAAGGGCAAACAGGAGCACATTTGGCTGCGTTATGAAATCCCAAACAATGTTTTTGAAGCAACATGTTTTCTTGGTTCTATTACACAAATGTATGAAGAGTGAAAGTCAAATAGCAATCAGAAAAAGATTTGGAGAAAAAATTGTCTTGTGCCTTAGACACAAGTTATACAAGGTGTCTTGTATAGATCCTTGTCAGCAGCTAGAGAGCTAATTTGAAAAACCAAACAAATGGAGGACCAAGACCCCAAGTCAACCTTCCATCCCATAGCCAGGGGTGGGCAACTTGTGGGTCTCCACTTTGGCCTATAACTCTCATCAACTGTAACCAACATAGCCAATGGTGAGGGATCATGGGAGTTGTAGGCCAAAACATCTTGAGGGCAGTTGCCCAACCCTTCCATTGAAGATTGCTGACAGGTCCTGTGACCTTAGATGCCAGTCCTTCCGTACACTCCTTTGTCTCTGACTTGGCAACTTGGGTGTGTGTGTTTTCCTCAGGGGTCCAGATTTGTCCCAGGAGTTTGCATTTGCTGACTCCTCAGCAGGATCTACAATACTGCTTTGTAACAGTTTATAATAGTATTGATACCATGTAAATTCTTATCAAAACCAAACTAAAACTAAATACTCATCCATCCTTAGCTCTGGTGAGGGTGGGAATGGTTATGCACATTTGCAGCAAAGTGAATCCACTTTCCACAATCACCTGCACTGTTTTGCAGCTATTTTTTTTTTAAAAAAAAAATGCTTAAAAAAACACAGACCAGGGCAGAATCTACATTATTGCTTTATAACAGTATTGAAGTGCACTGACAACTGTTGGGGCCCAGGACACGTTCCATATATGGTTTTTAAACCACTTTCAAAGTGTTATATCCTGGTTGGTGTAGATCTGGCCCTAGAATAGATATATTGTAGCATCTAAGCTGCAAAGTTTGCACCATAATATGATCCCCCTACATTAGGGTTTAATAACACATCAGGGAGAAATGCATTTAAGAGAGCTCTCATGTGTTTCTTTCATTCCACAGAAGACCATTTGCGGAGGGGATATTGTGAAAAGCGAATAAGTACAGAGAGTGCTTCGCCTTTTCCCCAACCAGAGCATGTCTGCTCCAAATCCCTGACCCTATCCAGTGCTTGCCCTTGCAAATTTAACTTTGTAAACTTGTAAGAGGGGAGCCATTTGTGGTGTGAGATTTGAAACAGAGACTGGGTGAAGAACCTTCCCTTCATAAACCCTTTTCCTACCATTTCTCTTAATTCAACTGACCATTTTGTAAAATTCTTTTTTTTTCCAACCACAAAAATTCACACTCTCTTTCATAAACATCTATGCATGGTATCTAAAAAGAGCTCTCCCATTAGATTATTAAGTCCTATATCTATAATTTCTTAACTGCAACACATGGGTAAACAGGGGAAGAAAAAAGAACCAGAATTTAACCAAAAAAGGAGAATGAAATCTAGAGTTAGCTAGCAAACAAAGACTTGGTAAGCTGCAGGGATGTGCTGCTGCTCAGGAAAAAGTGATGTTGGCACTGCTTTAAAGAGCAGATCTGTTTATCTCAGAGCTCCATCACAACAGCGATTTATTGCACACTCACCATGCCAGGTATGCGGTATTGCAGCACGGTACTCACATGATGTCATCCATGTCCTGCACTCATTTTGCCTCTTCCCCTCTATTTTTCATTTCATTTTGGAGCAGGAAAAGCCTGCTTTTTCCCCTCCATGCAAAATATTTGCACTCCTGCCTCCCGTGTGTTGTTGTTCTCTTGCTCTATTAGACCATCCCATTCCTTGTTGGGGGCATGTGTGTCCTGCTGACAAAAGAGGAGGGTGGAGCAGTTCTCCGCTCAACTATGAAGGGGGAGGGAGAGAAGTCCCATTTAACTCTATGTTCTTACTCCTGAGTAGGCATGACCGGGGGTACATTTTCACTTTCAAAGAAATGTTGAAAATGCCCCATGACAGGGGTGGGGGTGGTTCATTCCCGTGCTTCCCTATAACTCCGAAGCTCCGCAATTAAGACTTGGGTGGGTTTTTTTAGAAATGGAGCAAGGCACCGGTGCACCCGGTATCCAAGCTGCAGTGCACATTTGCTCCTCCTCCCCTGTAAACCTTTCCCAAGCCAAGCAGCAGCAACAGTCCCAGCCCATGTGCTTCCTACAAATGACCTCCCTTCCTTCTCTCCCTGGAGTTTGTTTAATATGATCTTAGGGGAAAGCATAGTTAATGTAATTGTGCAGTTTCAGGCTGCCATACTACTGCATTTGCGCAGAAATAAAAAAAAATGCAGGGGAAAGTGGCAGGGTGGGAGATTTCACCAGCATAGTAGTGCTCCAGGTAAAAAGATACATGAGCTGAAAGAGTGCAACAATGCACAGACGTGAACATGCCCAGTGCTCGACTCACTAAGGAAATGGAAGGGGAAACTGTGGATGAAACCCAGACAAAAAAAAGTAGGTGTGATGGAGCCCTCAGTTTCTCTCTCCTGCCCTTGGCTAGCTTGCATATTTTAAAATAAACAGTTAAAAATTATTTTAAAACATGCATATAACACCTCCTTGAGTCTCAAGACTCTTTTCTTACAATAAAATTGACCCTGTGATCATTTCCCTTGGAAGTTCATGCAGATCAGGAAAATGGAGAACATGCAAAAAAGTGTAATTTCTGCCTTTCTGAATCCTTGGCATCCAGCTGCCTTGTATCATAGCCAAAGGCACTGAGCAGTGAACAGCACTCTTCAAACTCATTTCTTATGGCTGTAAAGCAACTCAGCCCATTTGACTGTTGGTGAGAAGGCAAGGAATTGATGGCTTTCTCTGCACCCAACTGGACAAGCATCAAGCTTGCTCAATTTTACCTGGAGGTAAGCCTAATGAGTATATGTGGAATTTCATGAAAAATGAAGAAACCAGTATTTGGGGGGAAATATGAAGGCTAAATCATGTTAGCTCTTTTCCTTGTCTTCTTTGTCTCTTTAGTTTTTTTGTTTTGCAGTGGGAAACTTTGTAGTATGATTATGTAGTACCAAGGATGTTCAAAAGGAGAAAAAGAAGAAGTGAGAAAGTTAAACGAGAAAAGGGAAGACATAAGGAAAAAGAAAAAAAAGGGAGGGAGGGAGGGAAAGAGAGAGAGGCTTGGAGAAAATAAATGATGCTTTTTCTGATACACATTCTGTTATATCCTCTTTATGTGAAGCGAGGTACAAAACAAGTGTATGATAAAAAGCACAATCTTCCTTTGCCACATATGGAGTGCAGAGCAGTTCAGAATCAATCTGGTCCCATATTTGCCAATGAGCTCCTGTTCGCAGAGATTTCTCGTGATAAATATCTGTAGGTTTGGGCTCCTGTGAAGCACTGCAGTCGGATAACCATGGAAATAACCAAAAATGGATGGCAGGAGATGCAGCGCAATAGAGAGGAGAGCTCATGGAGTTACCAGAGACAGCAGGATGCAGATCAAATGAGGAAACTGGATGTCAAAGATACATGTGAGCAGATCTGTTCTGAAAGCCTTGGGGAAGGCCAACATAAAAACATTCGGAAAAGTGTCCTCCCAGAAGTCCCTGTTTCTATGCTTATCATTATTCTTTACCTTTTTGTTTCTCATTCTAAAGCAGACAATGGCAGTGGCTCCTGTACTCAAAAGCAGGCATATGGAAGAGAGATGTGAGGGGGTTTGCAGACAAGAAAATAAAAGAATTTTTATCCAAACCATGCTATGGTAAATGCTTGTTACAGCTAGTGTAATATTGGTAGAAGACATCAACTATAAAGTGTTTCTATTTTTATTTTTAAATCTGTAAATAAATACTGAATAGCGAAGAGAGTGGCTAGAGATATTACTAAACTGAAATTGTTATATACCCTTTCCAATTTGCAAGCATATCCTTTCAGCAATGTCAAAATATTTTCATCAGGTAAAGAAGATTAAACTTTATATAGTTGGAATATTTTCCTTGATCACAAAGTGAAACGCTTCATGTCTCTTTTGGGACATGCATCAAATATTGAAATAGTGAATTCATTTAGAGGGAACAGTTGATTCATACTGATCCTACCTGTTGGATTCTACCTGATGTCCACATAAGAGAAATGTAGCTTGATTAGACATTTTCCAGCTTGGGGGATGGCCTATAAATCATGAGCTCAGTTCCATTTTGAACTTGATATGCCTTGATAAAGGACCAGAAAGCCTGTAAGTGAAGCACTGCTATCCAATTACACCCAAGCCAACCAGAGAAGTAATGTATCAGCCCAAGTGATACTTTCTTTCCAATAATACAACATTGTGTGTAATAAAAGTTTAATTCATAGGTGTCTACGTTACACTTGGATTTTATATAAGAGACTGCTTAAATTGCTTGGTTACATGCTTTCTTAGAAAGCACCTTATGGCCAGAGCAGCCCAGGGTAACCCAAATTCAGTCATTTCCCCATAACTCTGGCATGATTTGGGTACCCAGAATGCCTGTGAATCAGTGGAAGTGGTATCTATACATGGCCCTTACAAAAATATTAACAGTGCAATCCTATACATTTCTGTTTCAAAGTAAATCCTGCTGAATTGAATGAGTCATTACTTCCAGGAAATTGCATATAGGATTACAGCCTAAATTACTGATCTAGTTTGGACTGAGTACTTTACTCTCATGCAGATGTCCCTGGGGATTCAAAGACAACAGCAAGTAGAGCAAATCTCATAGATTTTTTTTTAAGGGTGTGTGCCTCACATTTTTTTCATAGGTTCATTACTTCCTTACTGTTTGTGACTTCATTGTTCTATTACACATAGATGGGAATATCATCCAATTCCCTCTGGCTTGTGAATTGTAAAAGAAACAAAGCATGGCTGAAAAGTATGATTTTGTGAAATGGCAATGAACAGATGGAAAGGGCAGGATGGGGTGGGGAGTACCCTGAAGGCAGGGCTGTCTCTGATGATGGGAAGGGAGTGGACAGCAAGGGAGTTTTGGAGGCATGTGGGCCAGTTGGTCAGTCATGGGACTGACGTTCACAGATTAATCAGAACCTCACCAAGCAATTGACTACACAGATCTAATTTCATAATAGTAAATGTCTTTAAGTTGCAGCCTCCAACAAACTGCGTCTGTCATAATAACTTTTTTTTAAAAAAACTCTATTTCTGCAGATTCTTCACAAAAGCTTAAAACTGTGGGCTGATTCATACATGCAAATAGCCTCCTTTTTTCTATCTCCATGTGAACTTCTCAGTCATTTCTGGGCATTGTCATTGTAGAAACTGCAACAGAGTATCGCCATGCAGTGGCCAGTCCACAACTTTTATTGCAGTTCTCCATATGATGTGCTTCTCAGGAGTCATCAGGAGAGATCACATGAAGAAAAATGTTGCAGGTATGAACTAGTCTTATGAGTATAATGAAACACAAAGCTTCTGATAAGACTAATATTTAAAGGCTAGGATTTTTTAAAAAAAAAGTTCAACTTTTCATGTTTTCAAGACAGTTTTGAAGCATTATCCTCAGGAACAGCAAGCTCCATCTGACGAGCATTTCACTGCATGCCCGGGTACTGGGCATTTGCGAATTACTGACATGACATTGCCTGCCTCTTGCACGTCTTCTGCCCCTTCTGGCCATTATTGCACTGCTAAACAAAAAACAAAAAACCCCTCATTAAGTCCAGTTGCTGCTCACTCTTACCGGACTGAATGGGGCAAATTACTTTGTTTTTAGGAAGCGACGTGGGAGCGGTGGCAGAAGAAGCGATGGGAACTGCGCATCTGACTAGGTGGGATGAAGCTTAGCATCAAGGGTAGGCATGGTTAGGCACTTGCTGAGAGCCCACACCTCAGTGGGGGCCCATTGACAAGAGCCTTCCAAAGTTGCTCCTCCTCCTCACCATCATAACCTGCTCTTTCACCTGCCTCTCATTGCTCACTGGCTCTCTGGTTGTCTAGCAAGCAAGTTGTAGCAATGCAGAAAAAGAGGACAGGGAGCAGTAGCAGCTACAGTTAACTTAAATTCACTTAGGGAGGGAGGCATTAATGGTGTCTTGCCCAAGGGCTCTCAAAACCTTAGAACCACCACTGATTAACCTAGCTCTACCATCAAAAAGGTTGGGCCAACATTTGGGAAGGGAGAAGAACAGATCATTGACATACATAAAGGTTTATGCATGTAGAATTATATATTATGAGATGAGTAACAATTTTAGTATCCCATCATTAAGAACCATATCGTTATGTAAATATTAATTGACTTGACAGGATTGTGATGAATTGATCTAATCTCCATGTGTTTCCTGTTCTAATCTATCATAACTTAATCCCCATTTAAACAATAATGTTGCTATTATTCATTATACATCATCTCTGTGAATGACCGTCATCACTTAATAAAGGTGATTTGTGAAACTGGAATTATACCACCTAAATTTCATAGCAAAAGCTAAATCTGTTCAGACACACATACATCAGTTCTATACATTGCTATTAGATTATAATTCTGAAGGCTGAATTTGACTTCATAGCAATGATTGATTGTAGGCGTTTCGGAAAATTAAAACGTTACAGATGGTCCCCCATGTTAAATGAGCAATCTAAGATGTGAAGAGTATTTATGAAAATAAAGAAGCAAATTTATGGCCCTTAGACAATGGCTGGAGGGCCATATTCTGTTTCAGATTCCTGGATCCAAAGTTGGGGACAGTACAAACTCGGATCTGTGAATCTGTGCTTGGTCCCCACCTCCTCCTCCTTGCTGCCAGCATGGAAAGAATTGTGCCAGCTGCCTCTCTGCAGTTGGGAACATAATCTAGGGGAGGGAGCAAAGGGGGTATTCTGGTGGTCAGGGAGGAGTTTGGAGAGGTTGGGATATGACCTATCCCAAAGCATCTCAAGTCTCATTTCCTCCCCCTCTGGAACATCCTAGATAGATGGGCAAAAAAAAAAAAAAGTCCATCTAGCAGAAATGCAGAGCAGGAGGAGCAGCAAAGGTGATGATTGCTTCCACTGCTCCTCTTGCTCTACATTGGATGCACGTAAGCCTCCAACATCTGAGGCTTATGTGTATCAAGGGTGGAAGTTATAGGATTGTGCCCCAAATGTAAAAAATAATCACATAATGAAAAAGAGCCATTTCCATCAAGACTCTAGTCCATGTAAGCTTCTGGAATAATAGATCAGTCAACTTTTTACCAAACATTTGAACTCTTGAGACACTGACTTAGTTTGCACATCACACTATCCCATTGTTTATTTAACCCATAGATTATTTAATTCTGGGTTGTTGTGATGTGTGAACCCACACTAAGAAACCATAATTTGTTAACTGCGGACATCCCAGAAAGAGAACCCATGGTTTGTTGGGTTGTGAACCTTAGGTTGTTTAAACCATGGTTTATTCTTACATGGGAACCCAGAAACATGGGTTGTTTCATCAGGCTACAGAGGTGGTGGGCAAGAGTGGAAAACAAATAAAGAAACATACACACAAAAGCCCCTCAGCTGCTCTACATGCCAGTACTAGAGCTCCACAAAAGCATTTGGGATACAGGTAGTGAGCATGCAGAGGACAAGAGAAACTAACAAATGAGGGATTGAGAAAACAAATCACCGTTCATTTGATTGTCTGCCTGACAAACTGTGGGTAGGGGCCAGCTGGCAATAAAAATGTGATCTTGTTAAATTGTAGTTTTCTGAAGACTACGCTAATTCTTTGTCATTTTTCCTCCAAAGCTTTTTGCTAGTATCTTTTTTAAATTCTTTTTTTGTTGGCAGCTTTTCCAAATTTTCTATAGAAGATTGAGAGGCTGAATATCTGTCTGATACCAACTGGGCCTCCTTCTGGAACAGTATAAAGTATTGTCAAGGATATCTATTAAAACTTACCAGTATCTATTTCATGAAAAGTTTCCATGCACATTACATTTTATTTAAAATGTACACTATTATCTATAGCTCTTCCCATTGTGTACATATAGTTTGTGTACATAGATTTGTAGGCACAGTGCCTTCAATATGTTTGTTTTTCTGGTCAATCCTGCAGCACCCACTACAATTAATCATTGTTGCTATAAACTATGTGGAATTGTGACAATTAATAGAATGAATATTCTACGAGCCACATGTTTTCTATTGGAATTCTAAGATAGCCAGAATATTCTGAAATATCCAGTCTAAGACAACAGGGGAATATAATCAGCCAGTTTAGTAGAGTACATAATGAATGAGGTGCTAAAGTATTAGTGGTAGCTTTTGTCATGACATATTATCAATAGATAAGGATGACATATTTAAAGAAAAACATGGCTGAACGTAACAGTTCTTTTAACTGTTAATCATGGAATTATTAGTATCAGGAAAGATGGGAAATAGTTAGGACAATTTAAGAACATACATTAATACATTGTTGTCACAATTTGGTGGCTACTTTTGGATTCATTTGACTTGATTTATTACATTTATATACCACCCCATAGCCAAAGCTCTCTGGGTGGTTTACAAAAGTTAAAAACAGTGAACATTAAAAAGTATACAAAATTCAAAACCATCAAAAACATAAACAGTATAAAAATAATGATATTGATTTAAAAACAACAGTTCTGAGGGCCGTTAAAAAACAAACGAAGTTAGTGTTGTTAAATGCTGTTAAATGCCTGGGAAAAGAGAAAAGTCTTGACCTGGTGCCGAAAAGATAACAATGTTGGCACCAGGCGAGCCTCATTGGGGAGATTATTCCAGTATTGGGGTGCCACCACTGAAAAGGCCCTCTCCCTTGTTGCCATCCTCCGAGCTTCCCTCGGAATAGGCACTCGGAGGAGGACCTTAGATGTTGAGTGCAGTGTATGGGTAGGTTCATGTCAGGAGAGGCGTTCCATCAGGTATTGTGGTCCCGATTGCCAAAAAGAGAAAACACTAAAAAAAGGACAAACAAGGATACTGATTTGCATAAATGTTGCATATGCTCATTTAAATGTATTGATGCCGATTTAAAAATTATGATAATGTAAATAGAAATGCAGTACATATTACCATAGCATGGAAGACTGTGATCAAGTGACGTGTGTCTTGCTTGGTCTGCTGTCCAGATGCAGTTGATGGGCAACTTCAAGACCCAACTCTTCCTTCTGATGGTATTTTTATCTTTAAACCAGATGTGAACTAGACAGTACTTCAAATAGAGGATACCTTCAAAATAGAAGACAAGTCCTTCAAATAGAGGACTGTCCTCTGGGCAGAGCAAAGCCCTGATAGATAACAGTGCACCACAGCATGGCATGTGTATAATGCATACACATGGAACCATCCACTGGGAAGTTCTCCCACATAAGCCCCACTGAAATGTATATGCGGTCTTGCACAGCTTCTCTGGGCCTTGTGCCTGAGAACTTCTAAGTGGGTGGTAGCCACAATATCTATTTTGATATCTATTTATTATACCTATAAAATACTACCCCATAAACTGCTATGGCATGGCAGGAAGGACTCTTTACTAGAAGAGATTGAAATCTTCTGTACTTTTGAATTCATTAGTGAAAATTCACACTGGAGACAGGATGCAAGGTAATGACACTAACATCATTTGTAGAATTATGGCTCAACTATAGACTCAATCTCTAAGGCTGTAGAAGTATTCAAATTGTGAATTCCTTCCTGCTGGAATAGTTTATGCTGCTATTTTTAACATTGCAATTTTATTCATGTTACCTTAGTGAGCCACCTAGAAAATGTTGTTGTTTAGGTGACCAATATAAATCCCACAAATAAATAAATATTCAAGTAGATAAGTCCCGTAAATCCAACCCAGGCTTCTTAAACTGTGGCCTTCCTACAAGGCATGGTCCCAGCTAACAAAGAATAAAAAAAATAGGATTTTACCAAACTGGAAGCTCCGAAGAACACAAAGCCTGGTTATATCAGACCAAAATTTCAGCATCTTATTTCCCACAGTGCCCAATCAGATGATTCTAGAAAACTCACAAACAGGGCAAGACAGCAAAAGCATCTTCACCCCAAGTGTTTCATCCCATATAAGGCACCTAGGAATACAGTACAGCCTTACAATGGGAATGCAGAGCCTAGCTTGCAGTTAACAGGTGGATATACCAGATAAATGTAATCCAAGGATTTTCTTCCTGATCACGCCACCATACTCCCTGAAACAGTTGCCAATTAATTTATTGGATTTTCTGCAGACCTTATCAACTCCGACAGGGTTAATCGTTCCTTTCCAGACTCTTCTGTCAAGTATTCCTGAACAGCCTCTGTTTGTTATTTCTTTTCCCACTTGTGGCTAAGGTTTCGATCAGTTTCATATATGGTGCCAGAAACAGCAAACAACTGGAGTTACTGCTAATATATAACTTGAAAGATATGCCATATCTTTGTATATTAATGGGGTTCTAGTTCTAACAGTATCCCCCTAGCATATTCTTTCTTGACCTTTTAAACTGCATTAGTCATCAGACAAGAGGTTTCAATGCCAAAAAGTTCAGATACTAATTTGAACAGATTCCAAAGAACACTAGTTAGCAGAAACAGCCTCCTTGAATTGTAAGGAGCGGCATGGAACAATTGCAGTGCAGTAACTTTTAATAAGCAAAAATATCCAGTCCCCAATGGAGAGATGTCATAGTTTTCCTCAACATTATCAAATACCTTTGATGAAGACTAAATTTTTAAGCATTTATGGAATGGTCCTTGAAAAAGGGAAATGATGCTTGACATTCATTTTGAACTGCTAAACAAACATGCTTAATCCAAGATGCCAAATTCAAAATATAATATTTCTATGATTTTAAATAAGCAATGCATAGTTTCTCATTTTTCCCTCATCAAGAAAACCAAATAAATATATTTCCCCTTTTTAAAAGTCTGACTTGCCAACAATGATATAAAGCATTCCATGACTTCATCAGCTGCAACTGTTATATTATGTGCATGATGACTGGTCAAAAGAGAGGGGGAAATCTCCCCCGCACACACACACACACACACACACAAAGAAGCAGCATCAGAAGTTAAATGGGTCACCATTAGGATGGTATTCTAACATCAGAGTCCATTCACAGAACCAGTCACGTACCAACATCATTCTCCATTCACTGTTCAGTGTGAAAGCATGAAATACTGAAAAGGATCCCATGAACGTATCATCTCTGCACATTTGAACTAAAGGAATGAACCTTAGTAAAAAAAAAAAAGAAAGTTTTGTTTTCTTTGCCGGATTTCTCTTAGTTCTGTTTCAAAGAGATGGCATGTTGAAATCATATTTTCTTATTACTAGGCCCAGTAGCTCAGTGGCAGATCACATGCTTTGCATACAAACCAGATACCAGGTAGAGATAGGTGGGAAATGCATTCAGATCACTTTTAAATGTGAATTTAACTAATTTCACACTTTTGAGCCAATACACAAACCAAAACCCAATTATGCTTCAAAATTTGCACTTCTCCAAATTTTGCAATAGAGTTCTGCAGTCAGAAAATGCATACAAAATATGTATATTAGTTAAAATAATGTTCAAAAATAAATTATATTGTATAAACTAATTGCAAACATGTGTATATTAAGCAAAAATGCATGTATTAGGAGAAATTCATAAAAATAAATAAATCAGGATGTGTATGAGCTATGTAGGCAGTGCTTCCTCATGCAGCCTGTTAAAGAGGTGTTCCTTGACCATTTGTTTATCAATCTCAAACTGCAATCCTGCCCCCTCAGCTTGTGCTTCACTTTTACCAGGGGTGGGTGGGTCATAGGCCTGCTTTTGGGAGAGGACTGAGCCAAAGTACAAATTGAGCACTTCTACCATCTGTTTTCAATTTGCCATATGCTTTATAGTCTGGATTCTTTCCTACATTATTGTGAAGACTATTATTGGGTGCTATTAGAGCTGTTCTCTCTATTATGTCACATAAGCCTTCATCCATTGCTGCCTTCAAGTTTATGTCTCCCTACTCCATTGGATTCAGTTTAAAGCCCTCCTGATGAAGTTCTTCATGCTGTGGCCAAACATGTTCTTCCCAGCACTTGTGAGGTATAACCCATCACTTGCCAGGAATCCATCTTCCACGCAGCATAGCCCGTGGTCCCAGAATCCAAATCTCTCATGTCGGCACCACCTTCGTAGCCAGTCATCCACCCAGAGTAATTTTCTTTCCCTTTCTATTCCTCTTCCAAGAACTGGGATGATTGATGAGAAAACTATCTGGGCCCCAAAGTTCTTGAGTTTCCTTTCCCAAAGCTTCAAAGTCTGATGGGATTTCTTTGTAGCTCCACTTGGCAGTATCATTTGTTCCCACATGGATGAGAAGAAAAGTTGTATCTATCCTCTTATCTTCCCTTGCTTTTCTTCTCCAGCTAGTCTCCTCTTCTTTGAATCTTCTCCAATCTTTCTTCCCACAGCTACACTCTACCCCATCTTGCTCTCCTCCCACTACATGCCTCTACGCCACTCACTCTCCCTTCATCCCTATTCGCTTCTCCATCTGATTCCCCTGCCTCCCCCTCTCCTGCCCACTGCCTCATAGCTCTTCTTTCCTGGGCTTTAAAGCACACCCTGAAGCCTGGCCCTTCAAATGCTCTGTGCTTCTGTTGTGCTGCAGGGTGATTTCTGGTTGGCTAGTGGGCACTGATAAGCTCTCTTTGCCTTCTCTATTGTTCCCCGGTCTGCCACCAGGCTGAGTGACACACTGAATGACCGCTCCAAAGGCTGGCATTAATTTATATGGGCCTTATGGAAAATAAATTCTCAGTAGGTTGTGTGTTGTGTTGACTATTTGGATTTCTTGGTTGAAACAGCATCAGGGTACCATTTCTACATCTTGACAGATGCACCAAATTATTTTTGGGGGTTGTTCTGTCCCTCCATGCGCATTGATGTACAAATGCTGCCAGACATCTCTAGGGTGGACATGAATGGATCATACTTCCCCATACATCGAGTTTCCAGCATTGGCTGCAAATATATTATGTATCTATCCATGCAGCTAATATAGTTTATACATAATATTACAATTCCAATCCATTTCTTTCTCTATAACACTTGTGCTATGTCATTGATTTCATGGACCAAATGAAATTTGAGTGGCATCAGGAATGCATTTCCCATCACTTGTATTATTCTCATAATGTAAGCAAGTCTGAGTATATTCTAAGTGTTATATGCATTGGTTTTTAAAATGCTTCTAGCCTTATCACCACCATTCAATGCAGCACTTGAGAAATGTTATATGCACGCACACACAGTGTGCTCAAATGCTGCAATGTGGATTAAATGAACGTAATAAGGTGTGTGTGAGAGAGTGTGTAATAAACTCTGTGTATAAGGAAAATGTAGGATGTTTTTCACAGTTTTAGGCTATTCAAATTATAATTTGGAATTAGTCCAGATGTATCTAAAAGAAGGAAGGAATGGGAGGTGCAATCTTAACAGTAAGGAAATGGAAAATTAAAAACATTGAATGTGCCCCTATCTCAACTAGCATTGCCAGTTTTGAAAATAAAATAAAACCTGAGCTCCTTTGCCTTTAACAGCTATGTAATATACACAGATTTAGCTAGTGTAGCTTTTACTATCATGGTGAAGTACTTCAGTAGCCAGTGCTACCACTGGACACCCACACACCCAATGAGCACCAGTGGGACACATAGCTTGTGAAACAGGAAGCTAGTTCTTCCTAGAAAAATGCCAGAAATGAGTCTAAATGCTAATTTCCAGAATAGGTCACCAGAGCTCTCTTCTGCTATCTCTGCTGACCTCTTTCAGATCACTCCTAGTTGTTTCAGGAAACACAAGGTTCCCATTGTGTTAGCAGCAGGTCTTGCTGATGCCTGGGCAGCATTGGACACTGCTCACAGTACCTACAAACCAGGAAAAAAATACCTGGTGAATTTCGGCTTGCCGCAGAGCCCTTAAACATACATAAACTGTGCCATAAAAAAAGTTGAAAGTCTAATTTCATCTAGAGTTAGCTAAGTATATAATACTGCATATTGACAACTTAGTTCCTCTAGTACAAACTACATACTCCTTATAACCCTAGCACTTCCACAAACTGTGGTGGGGTTGTCCTTACGATCCTACCAGTAATGTTAAATAAATTATTGAACCTGCTTTCCTACCACTATCCAGTTTTTAATAAACCCTTATTACTTAACAGAAAAAGCTATTATCACAATTTAGTTTACTTCCCTAATAAAAACCAAGTTGCCAATTTATTTTCTTTTTTACCTTCATCCCATTTAGCTCCTGACAGAATAATTCAGAGATGTAAATCTAAAGCCCTACCTCTGATCAAGAACTCAGGGCCAAGCTACACATTCTTCAAAAGTGGCTTATCAGTGTAAGAACACATGACCTCAATTTGTGTTTGGACTGTGGACCTATGGGAAGGAGGATTTAGGGCTTCTTCACTGTTTTCATCCTGAAAATCTATCTCCTGTGGCAGGAAGGGGGGTTCTCCCTTGGAAATGGTGGTGGGGGGTTAAATTCTCCATCACAGAGCACCTTTTCCTGATATGAATCTGGGCCACACAAACTTACACTGAGGTAAATAACACATAGCTCTGCTATATGTAATTTGATTAATGTGTAGTTCGGCCTTCACTGGTAAGGATGCAAGACCATGGAAGTCTCTCAGCTGCTTTTACTGTTAATTCGCAGCTTCCTGAGACAAACATTCTTCACTTTGCAATCTGTCTTTAGAGTCAGTCTTTTCACCTATCAGTGTTAACTGTTCACAATCTTCATATAACATACTTATTTTAAAAATACTTAAATATTTTGACAATCTTTCTCCTCAGGATGTGTTCATTCTCTACATAGTATATACCAAGTTAATATTTTTGAGCCAGCAATGAAAGTCTTAAGGGTTTCTATGCTGCCATTCAATGCAGCCATTTCTACAGCATAAGTTATTTTCAAGATGTCTAATAAAGGAACAAAATATGTAACTCCCAAGCCACAGACTAAGAGTGTATCATTCATGTTTCCACCTTGTGTGTCCCACAGGTTTCTTGTCTACATTCTATGACAGCTAATCAAGAGCGCCACGCTGCATGTTTGTGGGCCGTTACACTGTCCTTTATCATCTTAAACTCCAAGCCATGCTGCAGAAAAAAGAAAAAGAAAAGGGAGGTTACACATTGCAAAATTGAACAGAATGACCCTTCAGAGACTAATCAGCCATACGCATAGGGAAGAAGGTTGTTAACGATAAATCTTTTCCCACTTTAACTTGAGGCTCTTGAAGTTTCCAGAGTAGAAAACACTGCTGGAGCAACTGCGTTTGTCAATAAACTGGAGATTGTGGCCCAGGGCAAATCAATGTGCCTGTCTGATCAACACCATAGCCCTATTTTGGCTTCAAATAATGCATCTGCAGGATTTGAATAGCACCACTGGCATTGATGTATGCCAATAAAGTTTTTACTGTGCATCTAAACGGCTAAATTATGAGCAGTAGAACTTTAAATAGTGCCATCTTAGCTCCCCATGTCATCTCATCTGAGATAGCAAGAGACTATGAATTTTCCAAGCAATAAAGTTTATTTATAATTGGGAAACCATTCTGAATCATTTCCAAAAAGGCCATGGTGCATGGCAACTGAGATTCTAAAAAGGCAATGATCGCATCATGTATAATGAGCAACAGATTTGTTAACCACCATTGAAGTATATTTCTAATTAGGGTCTAAATAATTCAGCAAATAATTTAGAACACAGTCATGTCAAGTGTACAGGTGAAGCCTGTCCATTTTAAAAATATTAAATTTAGTCCCTTGGGAGGATGTTGTATTCAGCTCTGTGGCTCTTCTTTACTTACATTTTTTGGGGCTGGTATCCTTTTGGGGGGCTGTTAGCCTTTTTTATTTTAGTAATCCCAAAAGTCTAGAAATCCACAAAATGTTTTTATTAGTTTTATTGTAAAAAAGACAAATAGGCAGTCAAAACACAAGTAGCTACCTCCTATATCTTGGCAATACTACATGCCCTAGCCATGGCAAAATAGAACAGCACTGTTTGGGGCTCAAGTGCTTTCCCAACTTTTAAAGTTTTTTTTTAAAAAATAAATAAATCATAATGCTTTTCTTTCAAGGTAAGACTCCCCTGCCGCAAACCTCTTCCTACACTACATCTTCCTCTGCAGTTACCAACATTAAAACCCATCATAGCTAATAAGAGCCCAAGCAATATATACCCACATTGTGATTCCTGGTCAGACTGGATTGACAGAGTGGGGTGGGCAAAAGAGGGGAAAACTTTCCTCAAAATATTCCTCCTTCCCACCCACTTTCCCAGTGCAATACAGCTCTTCACCTGCACCCCTCCCCTTCCCTTCTTATCAGCTCTGAGCCTCCATATGTGGCTCCGCCACAGTATGAAGTCAGATAGGGACTCAAGGAATAAAAAAAACTTTAAAAATCAAATACATGAGATTTTTTTAAAAAAAGAAATTGCAAGTGGGTGGGGGGAAGGAAGCTTGATCAAGCAGCAGCAATGATCAAACAAAGAATAAAAGATCACACACACACGGAGTCCTACACTGGCTGTAGCATTCTTGGTTATACAGCTGACCACCAGGCTAAGCAATACCCCAGACCAATGTTCCGATAGACAAGCTTTAAGTTCAGGCAAATGCAGAAGTAGTCAAACAGGAAAATGGTCAAGCACAGTGAGGCAGTCCATTACATACATAATCTGGTAGCAGGATCAGGAGGCAAGAGAAGATAGTGAGACCTTGTTTCCAACAACCAGCAAGCTCTCACTGCTGGCTTTTATTCACAAAGGCTGCTGAGCCCCACTCAGTCTCAGCTGCTGTCCATCAGAGTTCACTGGCCAGAGCCCTACTCTGGAGGAGTTGCTTTCTCCCAAGGAGACCATTTTTGCAACTGAGCACTTCTTACAGGAGGTCTACTGGCTTGAGGCAATGGCGCTCCTGAGGGTCAGCAGAGTTGCTCAGCCTCTGTTCCAGAGTCAGAGTCCCCTCCCCCTGTCAGGGAAGGACCTGGAGCCATTCCCCAAAGGCCCTGCAGCTGTCTTCCCTAAAGACCCAAGCTCTTCCTGATCTGATGCCGGTATTTGATGTGTCTCCGTGGTTTCTGGGGGGCTCTGCTTCCTCCTCTGAGGAAGATTCCTCTAGCAGGGGCATCACACACACACACACACAGAGAGAGAGAGAACAAGTTGATAATTGTAGGATTATTGTGCTGGAAAGGAGGACATTCTCAGTAACATCTCTCACTCTCACTCTTCAAAGGTTCCAGGCAGTTTTTAAAAGGCTACAATCCCCTACACACTTACCTGGGAGTAAGACCATTACACTCAATGGAACTTACTTCTGAGAAAACATTGATGATTCCACTAAGGAAATGCCTGTGCTAGAGGAAATGGGCAGCCATTTTAGTTTTGACATTCTAATCTATCTGAGGCAGGAGGGAGGGGAGAGTGATGCTACTGAGCATGTGTTGCACTATCCCTGAAGAAGGCCTCTGTATTCACTCTAATAAGATGAATAAATATTAATTAAAAAATCAACTGACGGGATTTTTTTTTTAAAAAAAGAAAACACATTCTGCCAACTACAATGAAGGAGGAAGAAGACACCACCACAGGATTAATGGGTAAGGGGCTGAATACTCCAGATTTCGTGGATAAAAAAATCAGCAGCCTAAATTATCAGAACCATTTTGATTCAGAGAGGGTTTTTTTTCTTTTGTATTTTAAACTGCCCTCCTTCCCTTAATCTTTCACCAAACTTCTTGAAATTGTCAGGGTATGTAAAATCAACATTTCTTTCTGATACATGTAAATTTTTGGAAAATTAGTGATGCATTTTTGATTATATAAACATTAGAGTGACCACCCCCAATTAGCCCTTTATAATGGTAGAATGCTTTATCTACTCTCTGACCTTACCTACAGGGACACTGCTGTGTCCCTGTAAATCTACTCACAAGTAGGTCTCACTGTTTTTTTTAAATGGAACTTACTCCCCGACTACTGGCTCAATAGACATTTTCAGGCAATCTGTGTAGTGTGAAGGACAAGCTAGTCATGTTATTATTCACACAATTTGCAATTACATACTTATGTAATTATGCAAATGCAGGTCAGGTCTGCAGTGGAAGCGGGGAGAGCAGTGTGACACTGCTCTGAATTGCCTTCCTCTAGCTGCAATTTGTTGCACAACAATGGCAGGGACAAAGGGTTAAAGCATTCCACACTCACATCCTGTAATTCTAATCATTGGCAGGATCTACACTAGTGCTTTAAAATGGTTTATTACAGTAGTGACAACAGTTGGGGCCCAGGACACACACCATATACAGTTTTCAAACCACGTTCAAACCATCATAGCCTGCTTGGTGTAGATCTGGCCCCCACACCTGCATGCCTACTATTCACTTCTCTACACAGTTGCACATTTTGTGAATAATGACATATCTAGGTAGAGGAGGATTATGGCACCAGGCTTTAAGCAAATAAATAGAAGTTGTGTGTCCAGCTTTTCCCCCCTTTTTAATTTTTTTAAATATCCTTCAATATATGTATACTCAGGTTCAGATCTGCATGGATATTCAAACCATACCAATGTGCATTTAAGGCCAACATGTGGAAAAGTGGAGAGAACTGCAGAAATAAAGTGTGATATTTCACACTTCTTTTGTTTGCAACCATTATTCTCTTAACTGGCTGGGTTCAGCTTGTTTGCTGCTAAACTTCACAAGCACAGGTTAATGTATGTGAACTTGGGGAGCGTGGGGAGACATATTTGCAATGTTAATAATATGAAAGTATGTGAGGAAATACTTTTCTATACATCTCCAAATTTTCAGTAGAGTTGACTTTGAATGAATATTAACTTTTCAGCTTTACTAATTTGCCTTGAGGTATGGGGGGTGGGATGTGGTGATGGTTTGGGGGACTGGAATATAGCCAGTGAAGGAGACAAATTAGGAGTGTGCTCTGCTCTGATTAGAATCGGAGAATCAGAAGTGAATTGGCCTGCTCCGCTTTGCCCAGAGGCGAAGTAGAAGCGGACCACAGACCCTTAGAAGCAAGGCGAAGAGAAGCGGCCGTAGGCGTAGCGCTTCTCTTTTCGCAGAGCGATCCGCCCGCCATTTTGGATCATTTCGCCCATAGGATTGCATTGCGGAAAAGAATAGGGGATAACTGTGTTGTTTTTAAAGCTATCTTGCTGAAATTTCTTGTGCTTAGAGAGTCGTGGGTGGGGGTCATTTTGAGCCTACACTCAGCACTCTGCATGGTGTGGTTCGCTTGCTATATTTTTTAAAAAAATTGGGTAAAAAAAAGTGGGAGAGGTACCTTTTTGAAGTGCTGAGAGGCAGAGTCAACTCCCAGTCATGATCACCTGATCCCAAAGTTGGTGGACGGGATAGGCAAAATGGGATACTAGTAACTTGGGATACTGGGAAACTTCTCTTTCTTAGTCTTTGAATGGACTTTTCCCAGTGTTTTTTAAAACAGTAGCCCCACCAAATGCACAAACACAACCTGAAATCATATACTAAGCAAATAAATAACAGATAGGAAACACAGCACTGCTACCCACCCTAACCTTGGTGAACAACTGAATAGATGTGGTGCAAGAGGATGAGCTCCCCTAGGGCATGTGGATGTGCCCAGTGCACACACTCTCCCACCCTGAAGGATCATCAGAGCCCTCCAAAGAGTAACCCAGAGGAGAGACTGAAGCTAATACCTGTCATGAGTTGAAGTGGCAGGTCGCTTCTTAACACTGGCACTTACTTAGGGCCAGTCAACAATTGGCATATTATCCCCCTCCCCCTGGGCACGTCCACTTTTCTCTTACTGGTAAAAGACAGACATAGCGTTTTTAAAAAAATTCTTCTTGTTGTTTATTCAGCAACACTGCTGTTTTTAATTCCACCCCTCCTTTGTTTATTTATTCATTTATTCCTTTTTATATTTACACCCCATAGCCCAAGCTCTCCTGGCTTTTCCTCTTCAGTGAAGTCAGGCAGGCTTTCATTGTGGTTCAACTCCTTATTGTTGTTGTTGTTGTTGTTGTTATTATTATTATTATTATTGCTATTAATATTAATTAGTATTGCTATTATTAACATTACTATTGTTGTTGTTGTTTAATAATGGCTGTGATCACAGTGCAGTCAATCAACTCTGAAGCAAGGATCACAAAGCTTTACTCTTATCCTCCTAGCCTCCTAGTTATGGGATGCAAAAGAAAAGGCATCTCTCTGTGCTGCTCCCACATCACAGGGATGATTTGCATTACTGACTTTGAAACTATCCTTGGCTCACTTCCTTGTGCCCCCAGAAATGTCTGCTGCCTGCCTGCCTTCCCTCCCTCCTCCCCTGCCGCCTCGCAGGGATGGTTTGTGTGTGTCTTGCTTTGACTCAGGGGAGAAGTCCTTCCTGCGCTCACTTAGACTTTGGAAGTTCCAAATCCATTTTTCAAGTGTGGAAGAAGATTCATATAGGTTTATCTACTCCCCAATTCATGGCATGTTGGGATTTCCTTTGAAATGGCCCCATTGAGCTGTCTGCAGCTTTAAATCCCTGAGATACTGGGGTGTCCGGTTTTCAAAAATCCCCCCAAAATCAGGGGAGGCTTGGATTGGATTGAGTCTTGGCATGCGTGTGTATACGTCCATGAGGTGTCATGGTGCCGAACTTGAAGTTTCTAATGTGAAAATTGATGTAGTTCTAGCATGGGACTTGATTTGGGGTGAGTTAGAAGGTTAAAGCCCCGCCAAAAATCAGGGGATGATGGGATTTGCTTGAAACTTGCCATGAATGTGGATCTAGATGGCATCTGTGAGGGTGCCCACTTCAATTTTTTTTTATCTGTCAAAATGTCAGAGCAAATCCCATGTTTGAAAATGGGGTGTCCAATTTTCAAAAATCCCCCCAAAATCAGGGGAGGCTTGGATTGGCTTGAGTCTTGGCATGCATGTGTATACATGGATAAGCTATCATGGTTCCAAGTTTGAGGTTTCTAACATGAAAATTGATAGAGATATCGAAATGGGTGTGAATTGGGGTTACGGGTGATGCGTTAGAGATTAAAGCCCCGCCAAAAATCAGGGGATGATGGGATTTGCTTGAAACTTGCCATGAATGTGGATCTAGATGGCATCGGTGAGGGTGCCTGCTTCCAAGTTTTTATCTGTCAAAATGTCAGAGTAAATCCCATATCTGAAAATGGGGTGTCCAATTTTCAAAAATTCCCTGAAAATCAGGGGATGCTTGGATTTGCTTGGGTCTAGGCATGCGTGTGTATACTTCCATGAGGTGTCATGGTGCCGAACTTGTGGTTTCTAACTTTAACAGAAAAAAAGTTGTAGACTTTTTTGGATTTCAATGCAAGCCTATGGGGGGGAAAGCGGAGCACCAATCCAGATCTGGAGCTCCGCAGCGGAGTGGAGTGGACTATAGGCGGAGCGGGGCAGAGCAAAGCAGCCCATTCTGCAAATTGCAGATCTGGAAGAGAAGCGGATCGGGGGGTCCGTGCACACCCCTAAGACTAGGGTGACCATATGAAAAGGAGGACAGGGCTCCTGTATCTTTAACAGTTGCATTGAAAAGGGAATTTCAGCAGGTGTCATTTGTATATATGGAGAACCTGGTGAAATTTCCTCTTCATGACTACAGTTAAAGCTGCAGGAGCTATACTAGAGTGACCATTTTAAAAGAGGGCAGGCCACCTGCAGCTTTAACTACTGTGATGAAGAGGGAATTTCACCAGGTTCCCTATATATACAAATGACACCTGCTGAAATTCTCCTTTCAATAGAACTGCTAAAGATACAGGAGCCCTGTCCTCCTTTTCATATGGTCACCCTACACTTGAGCATTGTGGGGTTGGGAGAGAGTAGCTCAGATGGACTTCCTGATTTCTGGGCACACTCCTGCTCACTCGTGGACCTATGTTCTTAGGTTACTATTTTCTTCTTAAAGTTTTGTGCATTCAGTCATTCATAGATGTCTGAGGCATACTGGCTGGCAGGAAGGAGCTTTCAGAGGCTCCAAGGATGTGCACTTCTCTTTTGGGTAGGGAGCTGCCTTGACAGTGCCAGTTTGCCTCCACTTTCTTAAAACCCCTGTGCTTTTGCTGCTGCGGGGTGGCATTGTGTAATCCTGACACAGGAGGTAGTATGGGCTATTTGGCAGCCATTCAGCTCACCAGGCCTGCCCCCTCCTCCTTGCCCGGCTTCCAGCAACCAATAGGAGGTCACCTTCCACCCAGGAACACCCCCAGTGCAGTGCTAGAGTGAGGACAGATGGTGGAACAGACATACTGATCTTGTTCAGGCAGGAAAAGTTGGAGTAAATCCCCAACTTTTCTATTGCACAGCTTTGCATGAAAGCCACTGTGCAGTGCCACTGTGCAACCACCATGGGGCTTTTAACCTTTATAGACCCAAACTGATGTTGCTTTAAAGATTAACGTATCCTGTCTGAGTGCCTGCCTACTATTCCCTACTCAATGTTACATTTGTAAACAAACAGGGTAATAGTGCAATCCTAGGCTTACCTACTCAGAAATTAGTCCATTGAGTTCCTTGGGAATTATTCCCAGGTGAGTGGTTACAAGATTGCAGTCCTAAATAATCTCCTCTACCAAGAAAACTATCCTTGTAAGTGCAGCCTTTGAAACTTCTTATCATACAGGAGAGTGGGGAATACAAAAATAGCATTTTTATAGATGACTTGGTCAGCATGGTGTCATAAACTATCATCCCTGTTTTTGTTGAGTCAGAATATGTCTTTTACACAGATAGATTAATACATTACTGCATCATTGCATAGTCTTCTGACTTTAAAGAAACTTAGATTTTTCCATGGGGGGGGGGGGTGACATGCATAGAGAGTTGCCTTAGAGCCATTCCAAGAAGTTTGCTTAAATTAATACCGAATAAGAAAATTTCTTTTGGAAAGCTTTGAAGTGAAAAGAGGTTAGAGACCCAGCAGAAGAGTGTGCCTGTGTAGTCATGCCAAGCACCAACTGTTCAAATTGCCTTTCAAGGAGAAGGTAAATCTGAATTTTGATGTTGGAAAACTGCAACACTGGTTGAATCCTGGGTGACTAGACTCAGGAGTGCTTTTACTCAGAAAAACACTTTCCTTGCTCTGGCGGAGTTCAAATTTTGGGCCAGAGTCTAACCCTTGCTAGGACTGCTTGGCATTGCTCCAGTGGTAATTCAAGGCTGTCCAGCTTCAAGCAAAATATGCAAGTCGTTGATAGGAGCATATGCCAGAGACAGTTCATAACTCCGAGAGTTTTCAAACTTTCTGAGTGGCCATACCAAAGCCAAGCTGAATATATATAATCTCCAAACACTTGATATAATCTCCACGCACTTGCATATTAAATAGAGTAGCTAGACATTTCAAAACCGGCCATTCATATGTATTGAGGTCTGCAGACTGGCTGATTAAAAGATGTGAAGGGAACAAGTCAAACATGATAAATCAGAGGGTTTTATGATCTACTACAGGGTCCAGCAGAAGTGAAGCAGAAGGGTAAAATAGAGGGTGGTTCTACTGATTTTGTGCATAATCAAATAATCAATGCAGTGATTATGCTGTAGATTAATATAAGATTGGGACAAGGATTGTGCAAGCTAACAATCATTTGCAGGAGATAGGATGCACAAGCCAAGATCCCACCACTTTAGAAGATATGCAGAGAATATGGGGACACTGAGGGTGGGGGTGAAAGAAGCAGTGTAGCTTTGTGGATAGGGCTAGGTACACAACCCTCTGGCTCCTTTCCCCATGACTTCCCTCTTCACATGACTAATGCATGAATAGCACTACTATGACAGCTGAAACCCCCTAGGGTAGCCTTCCCCAATCTGGCACCCTCCATGCTTGTTGGACTACAAATCCCAGTATCCTGCAGCCAACCCTTTTGAAATTTAGGGCCTCAATGCCCAATGGGTACAAGGTTGTGTAATGATCTGTTGTCATTCCCAAAGGAATTCCTGGGCAGGCAGGGAGGGGGGAGATGTCTGTCCCTTTCTCCTTTTGGAGCAACAGCCTACCATTCAATACCATTTCTATTCCGGATGTAGAAAACGGCGGTAAAAGGAAATAGGTTTCGCAGCGAGTCAATTAGGAAGGTTACATTTGAAGTTGAGTCTCTCACATTCAAGTCTAACTCCCTGACTCTCAAAGAGGTGGTTAGTAGTGCAGTTTGTGTGCTGTAAGACCATGCTGAGTCTCAGAGAATGGCTGGAACATTGCAATATTCTGGCTTTTTATATGAACTATTAATATGCTGGTCAAACATTGCTGTTGTCAGGCAGGGTAAATTAAGCTCCGAGTTGTTGTTGTTGTTGTTGATGATGAAATAAATAGGGTGGCATATTGTAACTATCCAGTCATGAAGAAGGACCTTTTCTATCCCACTGTTTTATCATGTGCACCTTTTCCCCATCACTAGATTTCTGCATTAACTTTTTTGATAAGTTTTTAAAAAAGTATGCAGAACATTTTTCATAATGCGCTTTCCAAAGTGATCCAGGCTTGTATTCAAAGCACCTAATTACTCAGTATGACATTTAAGTTGCTTTCCTCAACATGATATAGTTATGATGTGGCATTCAAATTGGCCACAGAAGCCGTTTCACATTTTGACCTTCTAGGGTTTTAATTTTCCCCCTTTTTCTTTTCATTTTTGCAATCTGCCCTTGCAACACCTTTTTTCCCCCTTTGATGCCAATTAGGCAAATTGTCTGACCATTGAAATTTGCTGCAGGGAAGTGGTTCCTCCATATATACTATTAAATCCCCTTCCCTTTTTTGTCCTATCAGTCAACAAAAAGATTGTCAGCATGTACCAAATGGCCTGTTTACATGGGTAGCAGAAGGGGCAAGGGAAACCAGGCGTCAACATTAGGATTACAAAATGCCATTGCTTTTAAAATATTGGAAAGTCATTTCTATTCTGTGCCTAAATGTATTTTTCCCCATGCAGAGATTTGCCAAACCAGTGGTTTTCATGGAACCCAATATCTGTGGAGAGCAGGGGGAAAATAGGCACGAGGAGGAGGAGGGGACTCCATGAATGCAAAACTGTAGGGCCATTTGGTAGAATATAGAGGCAATTACAGCTCAATCCAATGCATATTTTTGTAATAAGAACCTTGAGTCCAATAAGGTTTGTACTCCCTGGTATGCCTGCATGGGATTGTAGCCTAATGGTGTTTCTGTTATAGCACCATCACCTTATCTTGTTCATGGAATTTTATGGGGCCATATGGCATTCCATGTGAGGTTGTCTTCCACTTCTAACCCTTCCATATTTTCCCTCTGCTTCTGCCTTCTTTTTTTCTTAATGCAGAAAACCCATTGAGGAGAATAGCTGCAAGATGCCTTCTAATTGTTAGCACTGGGAGCCTTCTCATCAACCCCAGACAACATGGCCAAATGGTCAGGGATAGTGGGAGTTGTAGTGCAAAACATCTGGTGATCTAAGGTGTAGTTAGTAATCAGGAGAGGCACAGTCTTCTTGATCATGGTGCCCAAATCATGGAATAACCTTTCCAGAGAGGTACGCCTGGCCAGATCAATGTCCACAATTCACCCTGTAGTGAAGAAACTTATTCCAGTGTGCTTTTTTATTATTTATTATTATTATTGCCTTTGTATACCGCCCCATAGCTGAAGCTCTCCAGGCAGTGCACATAAGATAAAAACACTTAAAAACAATATACAAAATTTTAAAACCACAAAAACATGTTATTATTATTATTATTTATTTATTTATTTATTTATTTATTTATTTATTTATATAGCACCATCAATGTACATGGTGCTGTACAGATTACACAGTAAATAGCAAGACCCTGCCGCATAGGCTTACAATCTAATAAAGTTGTAGTAAACAATAAGGAGGGAAGGAGAATGCAAACAGGCACAGGGAAGTGTAAACAGGCACCGGGTAGAGTGAAGCTAACAGTATAGAGTCAGAACAAACTCAGTATTTAAAAGCTATAGGGAAAAGAAAAGTTTTTAGCTGAGTTTTAAAAGCTGTGATTGAGTTTGTAGTTCTCAAGTGTTCTGGAAGAGCGTTCCAGGCGTAAGGGGCAGCGGAAGAAAAAGGACGAAGCCGAGTAAGGGAAGTGGAGGTCCTTGGGCAGGCGAGAAGCATGGCATCAGAGGAGCGGAGAGCACGAGCGGGGCAATAGTGTGAGATGAGAGAGGAGAGATAGGCAGGAGCTAGACCATGAAAAGCTTTGAAGGTCAACAGGAGAAGTTTATATTGGATTCTGGAGTGAATTGGAAGCCAATGAAGAGATTTCAGAAGTGGAGTGACATGGTCAGAGCGGCGGGCCAAGAAGATAATGTTATATGTACATACATTTAAAACTACTATAACAACTTTAAAAACGATGAGCCAAAAAACAAACCCAGGCTCATTACATACTGCTAAATGCCTTGGAGAAAAGAAAAGTCTTCACCTGGCGCTGATATCATTAGACATTGTCTCTTCTTCAAGGTTTTAAATGCTGCTGTTTTAATGATTTGATTATTTATATTTGTAATGTTGCTTATAAATTGTCAGTCCTCAAGGTTTGGAAATACTCCAAAATGGGATGAAATAGGGCATTGAGCTGGAACTGACAACTATTAGGAAGTGCCCTCCACCAGAGAGCGTAAGTACCTCCTGCTTGCACATGAGAGACTCTGGATCTAGGCCTATAAATGGGGCAGGACCATGAACCAAGGTGAGGCTCCTGCATGAGGTGGCAGAGACAGAGGAGCAGCAATTGCACTGTTCCCTCCCCTTGCAACAGAGTAGCAGCAGTAGGGCCCATCACTGCTGCTACTCTGTTGCCTCCAGAGGGTTCTCTAGAGACCCCACTGTGGCCCTTGTGAGAGAGCAGCTGGCAGGACTCTCTGAAGCCTTGCAGGTAGAAGAAGAGCTCACAAGAAGTTGGAAAAGAACTCACACCCTGCAAGACCTGGGAGGCCATTTCTTCTAGCTGTGGGTCTCTCGACAGAGCTAGCACATTAATAGCTAAGGTAAGGGGGGGATGCAGGATGGGGGAAGGGATCAGATGCAGCACCGGTGAAGGCAGGGCAGGGGCATGACATGGCAGCAAATGTAATAGGGCACAGAATGGGGGAAGGAATGGGGAGGTGCGCTGGCAATATGATGCCGGGGAGGTGCATCTTCTTCCACTTCAGGTGACAAAAGAGCTTGAACAAGCTCTGAAATGGTGTGTGCTTGTTGGAATGAAACTGATCTATAGGCCTACTTTGTAGAACTGACTATTTAAATCTTAGAGTGATGATCTCCATAGACCCCTCTTTATAGAGATTATTTTGTTCCCTAAAGAGTTATTGTCACACAAACCAAGGAAGTTAAAATCTTGGCGTATTGTATATGACTTTTTCTTAAAAAAAAAAAAACTTTAGACATTAAGAGCTACATTCATATGGAGGGTCACTGACACTGTTGATAAATTCCTTCTGGCCAATGCTGAATAGCTCCTTATGCTTTGTAAAAAAGAAGAAGAAAAAGTCACTGAACCAAGGAAGAGCTTATGGGAATGACATACTAATGCTGGAACTGTTGATTGGCTATGCTGTGATATTAGTGGCTGAAGAGACGTTTTATTTCTGAGGATAATTTCCCCAAGCAGCAATAGGGTGAATATTCTGAGGATACAATTGGTTATTCGTGTGAAAGCTTATCTGTAACTCTATGCTGCTTCACAATAGTACTAGAGTCTTGAAGTTCAGCTATTGACGTTCAGAAAGAAACTGGAGCTCTCCAAAGTGACTTTCACATGGAGTAAAATATTTTTTTAAACACTCCATGCTTTATTGCATTAGAAAGAGAATTAATTGCTAAGAAGGAAAGCAAAGGTGACAGCTCTGACAGTATCACATTTTATTTATAGCCTCTCCATAGTAGACTTTAGCAAGTACTCAATAAGAGGGGGGAATTTAAAATTCAAACTCCTCTGTTTGAATATTATATCCCATTTAAATCTAGTCCAGGCCAATTCAAACCTCAGGTTGTTTACCCCAACCAGAAGGTCTTTCCTACCAGTTTTCTTCCACCTTTCCTGCATTTTTTAAAAAATAAAAAATCTCAAGTTCTTTCTCTTTCAAATTTGACAAACTTCATCAATTTTGGTAAACGCTGATCAAGAAGTGAAGTGAAACCAAATTCTCACCCATCTGCACCAGTCAAATTCAACAGGCACAGCTTTTCCCAGCATGTAAATGATCATGATGTAACTGCCTGCCATATGGCAGAGGAAACCCCTGTCTTGCCTGCATAGGTATTGAAATAGAAATGCAAAAAAAGAGGTCTGTTAATTGCCAATTTTCTCCTTGGAATTCCCCAGACTGATGCATTGTTTGGGGCAATTTTGGGAAAAGAAAATGGTGGCCACTGAAGAAAGGTAAGCTTCCTGCTCTCAAATGACTGATGAATAGGTGGTAACAAAAACAAATTCATTTACAGCTATTCATTAGTCATGGCATTCATAACCATTCATTACTCATGACATTTGTATTCGTTGAAATTGAACTGAATATAAGTACCATTTGTTTCCATTTTTCATTTGTTACAAAATAAAAACACATCCACCATTTTGGCTCAGGCTTACAAAGACACCCCCCCCCCCAAAAAATATGTACCTTTTCATATCCCATGCATAACAAATTTATTGTTTCATTTAGCAATGTAAAGATTTACCCCTGTTGGCCACAATAAAAGAGGTTGTCAGGATCTGTCCTGTCCTGCATCACCATCTGGTGGCAGCTTGCCATAGAACCAGCCGCAGGGCTTCACAGGATGCAAGCCCTGGCTGGTAAAGCCTTGCAGGGTTCAGGCCCAGACCAGCAGGCACTCCCAGGGGGACTCATATAGAACAGCTGGGGGCTGCCAGGAAAGGCCTATATAAGAGCTGCATCTCACCTTCAGCCTTTGCCTCTTGTGCTAGCTGCAGTTCATTCCTGACCATTTGCTACCTTTGATCTTTCCTTGCCTTGCTGGACCTCTTGCTCGTCTTGACCATGCCTCTGCCCCCTTTGCTACCTGGTATGTGCCTGAACCTTGCTTTGCCTTTGACCATCAGCTTTTGCCTCTGGCCCTTGTTTGGACTTTGTTCCTCCTGGACTCTGGCTCTTGCCTTGATCCCTGCCCGGACCTTGCCTGCTTGTTGATTGGACTTCTCTTCTGCCTCTGGCTCCGCTTGGACTCTGAACCTGTGTCTGACCTTGCGCCTGTTTCCTGGATCTGCCTCACCCAAGACCTGTGCCTCACCCCCAGCTTGCTCCTCCAGTATTCCAACTGCCCAAACTGGTTCTGTCTCTGTCCGTCCTGGCCCTGGCATTCCTGCCTAAGGACCCTGCTGCCCATGCCCCAGATCGTGACAGAGTTGACCATAGGCTACCACTTTAAAAAAAAAGTCTTACAAGGTAACAATGCTAGTGTCTCATGAATGTTCGATATTGATGGGGTGAGGCTTTGAAAATGTACATTGACGTCCTCATAATCAGGGTTAAGGTAACTATGCACCCCCAAGATATTGTTGGACTCTATCTTCCATCAGGCCACCCAGCATGACTATTGGTCAATGATGATGGTAGTTGTACTCTAACAACACCAGGAGGGCAATACATTCTCCAACTATGTCCTAAATGAAAAGACCATGGCAGCACATCTAAGTGGAACATGAATGTTTGATAGGGTGATCAACTGTCAGAATTTATCCAGATTTGTCTAAGGTTTTGTTCTATCCTGGGTGTCAGGGAGGATTTTCTATAATGTCTGGGAATGACACACTTTCCTCTTTAAGGTTGCCATTTCCAGAGGCATGTCATCGCCCCCCACCCTGCTCCAATTAGGGAAAGCATGTCATTCCTGGACATTTTAGAAAAAGGCCCAATTGGAACAGAAGACAAGAATGTGTGCTTGCTGGGGCTTCAGGAAAGCACATCATTCTCCCTCGCCACAGTAATAGCAGCCCCTGTTAGTATGGCAGGAGGGAACAATGATTGTTACGGAGGCCGCAGAAAGTGCACTTTCCTGGGCCCCCACTGGGTGTCCTCTTTTTTGCTTTCCCAAATATGGTCACCCTATGTTTGAGCACTCCAGCACACAACCTTGTATAAAACATTGAGATCACATCAGAAAGCTTGTTCAGGGAGTACACAACACTCAAACAACTTCAACAAATTTCCAAAATGACCTCAAGTCTTTGAGCTTGAATTTCTACCCTGCATGCACTTCCTGAACGTTCACCTTCCAGTCACTTTTCTGTGTTATCAGGAATGGATACATGTGCAGAGAAGCTTTCTTTAACCATGTGCCATTCAGATGTTTTGGAATTCAACTCCCATCATACCTAGTCACCATGGCCAAAGGTCAGAAATTCTAAGAATTGATCTTCTAAACACCTTGAAGGCACCAAGTTGGGAAAGGGTGGTGCAGAGAGTGCATTCCTCCTCCCACACCTCTATTTAGGGACTCTTCTCCATCTGACATTTCTAACTGCATTTTCTAAATCATTCCATCAACATCCTCTGTCACTTTGTAAGTTCCCAAGAGGGCATGTTCAGTCTTTTCACGTGCTCATTCTAATCAATTCAAGCCAGAACAGTGGCAGTTATTATTTGGCTGTATAGGTGATAATCTTGGCCTTTCCTGAGCTGTGTGTAAGTTTGCTTCTCTCTTACATTTATTTTTCTGTCTAACCTTCAAAGGTTTTAGTCAAACCCTGGACCTGTCAGTTTCTGGAAGGTGCCACACGTCACCATTAGAAAGCTAGATAAATAGATTATACTGTAGGCTGACCTTAGCTATACTATTTTAAAATATATTTTGCATTTTTATATTTCATCCCCGCCTCAATGCAATTTATTGCTTAGAGTTCCTACATTTTTCCTGTCATTCTGGTTCCTCCAATTCTAGCAGTACTGGGTGTGACTGACAAAGGGATAATTAAAAAAGAAGAAGTGACAACATGTGAATTATGTAGAAATAATTCATATCTTATGTGTTCTTACTATGGCTGAATGCTATGAATTATTGTAGTGTAGTTTAAGCTGTGAAGAAAGTGTACGTAGGAGTAGGAAATTGTAATATATGACAGGGAGTAAAATAAAAAGGTGTGTGTGTGTGTGTGTGTGTGTACACGCGTGCACATATGTAAAAGCATGGGTATCATTGAATCAATACCTAGATAAAAATTCTCAGTAATATTTATCTATATGAATATATAGAATCTACCCTGGGCCTAACAGGGTGGTTTATACTAGTTAAAAACTTCCATGACCCCATTCCATCACCTTGAAAAGCATTCTTCACAATCCATGCATTTCTACTGAACCCTAACTAGGGATACTGAAAGAATTCAGTCTTTGTGAACTGTGATATGAACTTCTCTGATCCTTATCTCCTGGACTAATGTGTAGATCAGAATGTAGCTATTTTTTGTAGTTCACAGTTCTCTGGATTTTGTTATGCAGTTCTTGGCCCACAAAATATGCATTTATTGGTTCAAGATGCATTTTAAAATGCATATTTTGCGATAAAATAATTCAAAAACATTCACATGTTTATTGTAAATGCACATTTATAGATATTAATATTTATAGATATTTAAATGCACATTTTCATGCAGATTTTTTTAAAATTACAGATTAATATGGAAATAGAACACAAAAGACTGGTGAATGAACAGATGCTAAAGTGACACTGACTAGAAATCGAATGATCAATCCATCATTAGCCTTAATCCAATCCCACCTGTTAGTAATGATTTGAAGAATTCCCAGGAAAATGTCACCCCTCTCTTCCCCTTGTCTTTGACCCAATTTGCAGGCACATGTAGCTTTAATTCTTTCTTGGCTCATGCCCACGTTTACAATTGTGTGTTTTTTAAATACGCTATTATCCTGCCTTCTTCTAAGAATCTCAGGCTGGTGTTTATCAGTCTTCTCCAATCTGGTTTCCTGAAGATGTTTTGGACTTCAACTCTCATCAGCCCCAGCCAGAATAGCTAATTATCAAGAATGCTGGGAGCTGCAGTCAAAAATATCTGAAGGGTGCCAGGTTGCGAGAGAACGTATATATAATTCTCTCAAATTTATCTTCAAAACAGCCCTGTGATGTAGGTTAGGCTATGAGACTGGACTATTCTCACCCATGACCTTATGGCTTACATGGGATTTGAACCTGAGTTTCCCAAGTGTAACACACTGTCCAATTCATCACATCTAAATAACATTCCATCCCCATCCTAGAGATGCACTTCAAACAAGAAAAGATATCTTTCACCCCAGTCCAGTTTCCAATCTTTTGAACATGCATAAAAATGGGGGAAGAGAAGACCAATGCTTTCTACCCCCAAAACTCTCTACCCATTTTTTTTCTTATTCAGGAATGGATCTAATTCCCTCTGTCCAATCCAGCACACAGCCTATAGCTTTACATAGGCAAAGGGTAAACTGATTTTGCCTTTGAGTTAATGCATACAGGAATTAAGATATTAACTTTACTGACTTTTTTTTGCCTGAGAAAGGATATCAAGGTTTAATCCAAATTATTTGCTTAAAAATAAATGCAAATGGTTGAATTAAAGTAGAGTAAAAAATAGTTTGAAAAGAAAGGAAAGAAAATACAAAGTCAACTCCTGGCAGGGTACAAGCGGTTTTGAAACCTACTGCTGACTTGAGCAGGAAAGTCCATCTAGAGCCTGTCATTTTCTTCCCCTTCTTCCTTCCTTGCTGAGACACTCTGTGGAGCTTTAGAGCAGACTGATCTTCTGAAGTTTTAAAACTTCTAATTTGCCTTCTTAAATGAAAGGAAAAGGTTGAAAGCTGTCCAGCTGACTCCGATGAAGAGTAGCGCACAATGGTCAGAACAGAATGGAAACAAGCCATGCTGTCCTTTGAAATCGCACACGTGTGACTGTAAGTAGCTAAACTTCAAAAGCCAGAGACCCTCTTTCTGCACTACCACCTGTATGTCTATTGCCTGAGCTGCGCTTTAAGCTACTGCAGGGATGCTTTTAAGTCACCATTTTAAAAAAAGAAGCAGCAGCAGCAAATACTTTGATTGACTCCCAATTTCTCCTTTAAAAAATAAAATAAAAACATACTGAAAATAACTCAGTTCTGCGCTCCCATTTTGATTGTCTCTCATTGTTGGGTTGGCTCAGGTGGCCATTAAAAGAATCTTTTTGAAGAGGAAAACTACTAATATTCCATCTGTAAGCCTACACATTTAACTATAAGACAAATAGACCAGTGAATCCAAAGCCTGATCCTAAGAATCTTTACACAGAAGGAAGCCCACTGATAACAATGGGACTTCCTCCCCCATTGGTAGGCTTGCAACCTTAATGGTTACTATATCCTTGATGGGATACTGAGTATAATAAGAAGAACTAGATGTCGTGTGTTGCACCTTTAAGGGCAGAAGCATCTTTTGCTTTCTGGCATGACATCATAATATTTTCAATTCCTCTGCAGCAATTGGAAGTGACAGGGAAAATGTTAATGACACAACCCTATGGATTACATGCAGAATCAGCAGTGGAGAAAATTACAAGAAGTCTTGGAGCATGGCTCTCCTGTATGTGTTATCTTTTCTCCTGTGCCACCAAGTTTCAATCTTAAGAATGCAGAGAAAACCAAAGAAATTGCTCCTACAAGAGTATGCTCTCTTTCCTTACTAGGGATGTGAAAATCAGCATAATGTGAGCTCACCGTAGTTCTCAGAATTCCATCTCAAAGCTTGTTCCAACTTGAACCTGTACCAGATTGTGAGTCTTTCTTCCCCCACATGAAAATCTGTGCATAGTTCCTCAAATTTACGCATCAATTGTGCACATCCTTGAAATATACGCATTCCTCTCCCATTAATTAAAGTGACTTTGTGCACATTTTTGGGAAAAAATACATATTTTTTTATGCGTATTTTTCAAATGTGCTATCTAACACATTCTTTTTGGTTTGCATATCACATTGTAAGCTCAGTAGTGTATGTACTTTGACTGCAGATTGTGTCCAAATCCATGTTCATTCTAGAAGGTCCAAACTCAGTAAACCCTGATTAAAAAAATGAACTGAAGTGAATTTCCCATACATTCCTACTTCCTCTTCTTTCTGGTGTGGGTGTGTGCGCGCGTGCATGTATCACACCCCAGGACAGGACTCATGCCTTGTAAACATTTTGTTAGTCTGAAATTTTGCTAGTGTAGGTAAGGGTTCAACTCTGTCCCTAGCATTTGCGGAAGTGGAGGGTGAAATAACAAGATGAGACAAGAAGTTGGATTTTAATAAGGGCCACATTCATTTATAACTCTGCAAAGGAAAGATGGAGGCTTAGGAGGGCATCTTATTTTGGCCAAAGTCTTGGCCATAATTGGGATCAGGCGAGCCATTCAGATTCCGACCGGTGATACATGTCTATCACCACCCATCAGGATTCCCCATTTGGGGTAGGTAGGCCTTCTGATGACACTCCTCAGGTTGAAAAACTCTGAGTGAGTGAATAAGATTGGCCTCAGAGGTAACCCTTATCCCACCCCCTGGTGCCGCAAGACTCCCAGGTGAGGGCCTCAGGAGTTACCAGTCACCACAATGGTGCCTAAGAATGCTCACCAACCTTATCCTTGCTCCTGATGCCTGCACGCCTGCCCCGATAAAATGTGATGAAATTCAGCCAATTAGCCTACTTAATACTCTCCTACTGTCTTACAGTGTGAAGTAGGTGAAAAAACTCACAAATGAAATGACTGAGAGCAAAAAATTCCTACTTGGCTCCCCTAGGGGCGACCGGTATACCGACATTATCTACAGGGAGGGAGAGAGCTGTGATGCGAAGAGGTGGCTGGGAGGGGCAACGGCCCTTAAGGTAGGCTTCAGACCCCTCCCAGCCCATGTGGTACCACATGGAGGCAGCCAATGGCTGAACACCACATGTCTCATTCGCCCCCACCCACTACTACCTTCCCATGCCCAGGCAAGCCAGGCGTGGTTGTAAGGCCTATCTAGAAGTTTATTTTATTTATTCTATTTATATCTATTCAGATACATCTAATATACCAAATATACAAATCTATCTAGAATATTTATAATTCCACCCCATCGTTTGACCTAGGTTGGATTATTGGACCAACTGAGGGTGTTTGTGTTCTCTTTTACCATGCAGACTGGATGAGGGAACCCTCTAAGTGCATGTTTCAGGTTATACAAGAACCCTTTCTCAAGGACACTCTTACAAACTCTACTGTACTCTTACAAAGTACACATCCTCGGGCTTGGAATACACATTACAACCTTCCAACTTGCAGTGCTTTTGGGTTTAGGCCCTTGGAGGGTTCCTTCCCCCCGCCCCGGTCTGCAGGGTGTTTTGTTGCCTTCCCTCCTCATTCGTTTTGTAATGTATTTTACACACATGTAGAAATACATGTATCACTGGGGGATCACAGAATACCATGAAGGTTATTTTAAGAGAAAACATTGCAGGTGGAATCTTAAGCATATTTAGACAGGGGGAAAAAAGCCCTACAGGTCTCAGCAGTCCCCAGTTAGTACAGCTAACTGGTTGTAGGACATTTTCTGTCTAAACATGCATAGGATTGTGCCTTTAGAAATGGTTTAGGGCACCATGATTTAGTTACACAGTGAAGGGATGTAATTGTGATTTCTATAAACTATATGAAGACTGTGAACTTTTAGTTTACACTAAGTGAAGACAGAGAATTTTATATTTTTAATGTACATTTTATGATACTTTAGAGTCTCAATTGCAGTTTACAGTTCTACAAATGTAGTTTCCACTTAAATCACATGGGAGAGATTGTACTTCTCTGACAATTAGTGTTGAGCTTTTCTGTAGTGGTACATATTATAAGCATAGATAGCATTTTTTTGTACATCTGAAATGTTCAAATAATGATGTTTCATTAGGCCTGTGCTTTGCAACTATAAATAGGCTTATTTCTGATGATAGACTATGTGGCAAGCAAATGACCTCATTTGTCCTTGTCTCAAGGCAGTCTTGCCAAAGGGGAAATGAGGGACTGCCAGAATTCTTTCAGAAATCTTTTACCTTTAATCTATGCCTTTAAATTTAATGTTTCTCATTTATTTAAAGCTCCCCCTTGGAGAATGCTGAGAAATATTTAAGTCTTATTTCTGACATTCTTCCTTACCTACTGGATTGCAGTCCCATATCCATCTTTGCATGATAGGTTCTATTTTCCTATTTAGAGGGCATTTTCATGATTTCCTTTTACAGCCACCAGTATTAACTTCTGTAACCCCCATTTGATTTACCAAGAACTATAAGCCTCTTGGTATTATTATCATTGCTGCAGCACACAGGTCCCAGATGGAGTCTTAGAAAAAGAGACGTGAAACAGGCAAGGAACCCTGTAAGTCAAAGTAAGAAGATGGTTGTTATAATAATGCTGTTGTAAGCAACCTCCTAAAGCTATGAGCTGAACTGTGTAAGGCAAAGAACACTGTTAAACTGAACAAGATGCTTGCCATGGCACAGGGAAGAAAGAAACAGACATGGGTACCGCTATTAAAATAGCTACAATATTAATTGAGAGACATAACCTACATAATTAAATTGAATGGGGTTAACCTTGAGAGATGTTCTCTCAACTACACTCATATTAGGCTTTCCTGCCGAAGGACTTCCAGCACCCTGGGGCAGAATCACCTGACTGTTAACAGCTTTTGCAGAAACAAAGCACTTGCCACACAGCTCCACACTTCCTAACCACATTCTTCAATCCCTCGCTAACTTTCTAATCACTTTAAGTGTATTAGGGCTGTGATTTCTCTTTAGATGCGAAGCAATTCCTCTGTTCTCCAGGCCAAGCCGTTCCTTGGCTTTGCAGTTGAGACTAGGAGATGCTTATGGGGCAATGTGCAGCTGTCACTTGGTACAAAAGATGAATGAAAGCAAGGTGGGTTGCCCGTCCCCGTCCCCCGCATGAAAACAAGGTGGATTTGTTTTGCAAACAAAACATGGAACCAACAGAAGAAAAGAGGGAGGGCATCAAATGTAGAAATGAAAGGGGAAGAGACCTACAAGGTGCATGAAAGGCAATTTACTGACCAACATTTTTTTTAATATTAAAATTGTACCTCAAGGGCAACACTTTCTTAGTTTCTTTTGAAGTACTGAATTAGATTCACCTCTCAGGGATAGTTTTAATACACAGCATGGGATGGGTAGGGATACATGAGAATTTCAGTTCAGTTCACAAATCAACCAAACTCATAATCCTAAACATAAACGGAAGTGCATTTTTAATAATAATAATGATGATAATAATAATAATAATAATAATAATAATAATAATAATATGCACATTCCCAAACTTGTAATCATGTTTGAAAACAATGCTTTTTTAAAGTGTGCTTTCAAATGCTCTTTTTTTTTAGTCAATGAGGGGGAAAGTATGCAGTTTTGAAAAAAAAGTGCACAGAAATGTGCACTTTTATGTTCAAAATGTACACTTTTCCCATATGAATGAGAGTAAAAATTTGGTTGCAAATAAATATGGGGGCAAACAAATTTTGTAGAATTTTGGTGAGCTTGCACATCCCTAGTTTTTCCATCCTTAGTGATGGGTGATAAATTGTCTTCTGTTTATTTCAAGATCTCTTTCTCTTTTTACTGGGAACAAAGTTCTTGGGGGGGGGGGCAGGGGACAATAGTGTTTGCAGACTCTTCCTGACCCCCAATCAGAGGGGGGGAACCATTGTCCACATTATGAGTGTGTTTTGGGTAGAAAGGAACATTGGAAGCACTTTCTGTTTCTGATTGCACTGAGAAGAAATATGACTAGATACATAGTGACCTGACATGAAGTCAATCCAGAGTGAGGGTAGTAATAATCTTAGTTATGCTACAGTCTCAATACATCCTTGGTGTCCAAACTGCCCATAATTTGTCTAGTTAAAAAGTAGCACTCCAAATCTGACTTTGTTTGCATTAAGCAGGATGAATTTTCACTTAATAGCAAAACTAGAGTTTAAACAAAGCAAGGCAAATACTAGGGGAGTGCAAAGTGGGTCTTCTCTGCTTTGAAATTTGATCTGGAGCTCTGTAGAGGTGATTCTCTGCCCCAATTTTGGAGCCCCTCCCCCTCTCTCTCTGCCTTGCCGAATTACCCTCAAAGAACTGTTCAGTATTTGCATAACTGGTATTAACAGAAATGCTTTCAGTTCCCTCATTTTTAAAGATAAAAAGATAAACCTTGGCACAGTGATAGCTCTTAAGAAGGGCTTTATCCCCACAAGTTTAAATTATATTGGTCCATGCTTTGATTTTTTTTAGAAATTTTTAAATGCAAGTTAACAAAAATGCTTACATATGCCTTGATTTTTAAGGATTTTTTTTAAAAAAATCTCCACTTCAGCCTTCTCCAACCTGGTGCCCCCCAGATCTATTGGACAGAGCCCCCACAATGGGAAACTCAGCCACTGAAATATAGTGTCTATGCACCTGATGTAGACGCTTTCTCACTCACCATGCCAGCCCGTCAGCCCAGCAGCACTTTCACACTGTGGAAATGTGGATGATTGACTTTTATGAGTCTGAGCAGAAACATGCCCCCTCTCTCCCTCTCCCCACGCCCCCCCCCCCATGGCCAGAATCAGCAGCCAGTTAGTGTTTCCCACTCCCCCGAACACTGCAATTGGAAGAGAACATGGTCATGGACAGTGTTGTGGTAATTCCTAATTGGTTAGCCACAGATGTCAATATCAAAGCTAATCCTCACCCCACTCAGTGCTTTCTAAATATGGAGATATTCAATCATCACACACACACACACACCCACCAGGATAATTCTGGAGACTTTAGAAGCTCCGATTGGGTATGTCTCCACTCTGATATTAATCGATGGGTTTGGAAGCAGCCAATGTCTGCTCTGGAATATTGAATGCTTCATGGATGTTCGTGATTACCAGATAATTCCGGGGCAGAGTGCACATCCCTAGTAAATACATACTTATATAGATGAACAGGGCACTGCAAATACTACTACATTTGATAGCCATGAATAGATATTCTATATGTGGGTGTAATGTTCAGTGTCTGATATTCAGAGTCTACAAAGGGCCTTCTAATGGTTTCAAAAGACATTCATTTAGGGCCCAGGGTTTCTAATGGATATAGCAATGACAGAGAAAACCAACCCATGGCTGAAATCCTAACTGAAGCTACTTTCACTTTCAATTATGATTTCAGTTATTTCCAAGGCACAGCACTCCTCCTCGGTTTGCGTTTTGTAGATGTGAGATGCCTTTAAGCCTTATATTTAGAAATGGATAGTACTGTGTGGATGCTGTGTGTTCTCCACTGGAATCTTTTATTCTCTAATGTGGTACTAAGAATTATTGGT
The DNA here is from genome assembly GCF_023053635.1 of Elgaria multicarinata webbii. Classification (NCBI taxonomy): domain Eukaryota; kingdom Metazoa; phylum Chordata; class Lepidosauria; order Squamata; family Anguidae; genus Elgaria; species Elgaria multicarinata. The sequence goes on from NC_086174.1 coordinate 101,761,503, forward strand.
GAACTGTGGTAAATGTCTTTTGACTTCTAAAGAATATCTTTTGGCTGGTGTTTCTAGAGCAAAATAGCCCCAGGGGTTGGGTTGAGTCTATTATTTGAGGAATGACAGCTTTAAAAAAACAAAAACATTAGCGATATATCATATTTGACCACTCCTCATTATGCACTACCTAGAATTCTCAGTAGATAGTTTTGGACACCCTGTGTGTGTTATTTAATGCTAGCCTTAAACATTCTTGATAATGTCAGCTATGAAACGATCTCAGCTGGGCAGATAACTTAAACGCCAAAATTATCATACCAATGAAATGCTGAAAAATCAGCATTTGCAATCTGCCTCCTCCAATTATATGAAATATTATTTTTGAATGTGAAGGTTTCATTTAACTGCAAGAATTGCTCCCTGTGATACGAAACTTCAGCTCCAGCCTTCTGCAATCTTTGATTGCTCGCTGCTATGCCACATTATAAAAAGAGAGAAGAAAAAGAACTTTAGCTCTTAATTTTTGGCTGCATAGTCTTAAGTGCACTTACTTAAATGCAAGTTTCACTCAAATTTAAGGGGAACTTATTACATTGTTTTAAATTTCTTGCATTAAAGAGTAATTATTGGTTAACTGTGGTAAATGTCTTTTGACTTCTAAGGAACGTCATTTGACTGGTCTTTCTAGAGCAAAGTACAGTCATGCACATACATTATTGATACCTCTATAGGTAACACAATTAGAATATTGTATCTTTTATTAATTGGTCTGTTTCTATATCACATTAGAATCTGGTACCCCAAAAACTCTGCTGATTAACTACAGGCCCATCTTCTATATTCAATTCTAAGTAATACATTAATGATGTGTTCCAAGTTACTACAAAGGTGTATTATATTATTTCCCCTCTTTTCTTATGGAAACAACTGGATAATTTGCCAGTGCATCCACCCATATTCTATCTAAATATTTCTGGAATGAGAGACCTTTAGCATTTTCCCAAACTCTAGCTATCTCAGTTCTCACAGCTCCTATAACCATTGCCAATAATTCTTTATGAAACAGTCCCTCATTCTCTCCCATAAACAATGTGAATAGTAATAGAGTTTCATTTGGAATTATCCTTTGTCCTACATTACTCATCCACTATATTACTCCTTGCCAGAATGGTCTGACCTTCAGACAGAAGATCCACATACATTGTAGCATTTCCATTAACCCACAGTTTAAGGAGAACTGGGGCTTGTTCAGAACTGTCATCAATTGGCAAGTAAGGGCTCATCTACACCAAGCAAGATATTCCACTATGAAAGTGGTATGAAAACGGTATATAAGAGGCAGGAGCCACACTACTGGTTTATAGTGGTATTGAAGTGCACTGACAACTGTTGGGGCCCATTGACACAGACCATATACCACTTTCATAGTGTTATATCCTGCTTGGTGTAGATGGGCCCTGAGTGCTTTTATAATCAGAGTTTAGATCTTCTGATCAAAACATTCTCAAAAGCTTCCAGAGAGAATGGAATTTTATCTGCAGAAGTGCATACAAACCATGTAGCTGCGCATTCCTGCAGCCTGAAATGGTATGGTCCAGGAGAAAAAACTTCACCATATGATTCTGTTGATAGTAAACTAGACCGTTATAATGAAATCACAAAGAGATTGGATGGTATCCAATGTTGCTGCTACACTCTAACTGCTAGCACAACAGGGTGCAAGCGCTGACTCGCACATCCAGAAATTAGCTGCTTCTGCAATGGGACAACTCTGCAGAGCTCTTGGAAGTTTTCTCATTCCAGAATCAGTAGTTTTGGCTATCTTCCTGGCTTGTGATAGTAGGTAGTCATTCCCACTAGCACAATGTGTTTAGCAGTGGTGGATTGCCAGTGTTGGATACTGTCCATTGATTTCACTGACTGGGATTGTATTCTGCTGACCAAAATCATGAGAAGTCACCAAAATACAGGGCAGTCATATAAAAGAGCATCTTTCTTGATACAGGAAACTGAGACTAGATGTAGTCCTCAGCTCACAAACACCATGAAAGCCCAGGTCCAGTTCAATATGCGGTCTGGGGGATTTGCATGTATGCTATTCCCCAGGCACATCAGGCACCTTCCTCAGTCTGTGGTTAGAGCTCGCTTGTATGGCAATATGACTTGGATTATTGGAAATAAACTGAATCAACCATTTCACCCTACAAGTTCTTTTGTCTGTCTTTCTGCTATCTATTAATCACTCTTCTGCTAACTCAGAAGTTAAAATTATGTTGAATTGATGCTGAAAACTACCTGGTGGCTTTGGGTTACATATGTTAAATAAAGCAGCATTTGTGAGAAGTATTACACACACACTCACAAACACACCTTAGATTCCAGATTATGGGCAAACTACATGCTACATTAAATGTGTAATTACATGTAAAGTGTTCTTGTTGTCATTGTCAACATTTTTTTTTTAAAAAAGAAAAACTTGTGGGAGATGACCAATGCACAGAATAAGGAGAACTATCCTTTCCCTCACATGATGGCCCTGATAAAAAGTGCCCCTCCCCCAATCTGCTAGCCAGAGCTGGCCCAAGACAGTTTGCTGCCTGAAGTGGAGCAGCAAATGGTGCCCCATTGACAAGGTGCTCCACCTGCCTCTCATTCACCAGCACATAAGGATTAACTAACCACCACCCCTTCCCACACACTCACAACTGCCACTGCTGGAGTGAACTCTCTCTCTCTTTCATGTTCTCTTTCCCCCATACACACTTCTGGTACTGTTCACTCACTCTCTCACTCCTTTCCACTGCTGTGCTAGACTCACTCTCTCTCTCTCTCTCTCTCTCTCTCTCTCTCTCTCTCTCTCTCTCTCTCTCACACACACACACACACACACACACACACACACACACTACAGTTACACTGGACTGGCATTCTCTTCACTGCTGGGTTAGACTGGCACACAAGATACTCTCCTTCCCACATCTTTCTGCTGTTGGGCTGGCACTCTGTTACTGGGAGAAGAAGCATGTGAGTCAGCAAGTGAGCAGGAAAACACAGGGATAGAACACATATGGGGAATCCACTGGCCCGATGCAGTCCTCAGAGGCAACCTGTGTGGTTTGCCAGAAGTGCTGCCAGGATTAATTAATTAATTTTATTTTATTATTACATTTTTATACTGCCCAATAGCCTTGTATTTCCATCTCTGTGCCACTGCTAGCCACAATCCAGAGGGAGAGGTGGGTGATGATGATGATGATGATGATGATGATGATGATGATGATGATGATGATGATGATGATTTGTTCACAAAGAGGATGATTCTCTTTGTGAACAGGATACCCCAGGACAATCAGGATCCTATCAGCCCACCAAGCAGTTCTTGGAAGACTCATCCTCATGTGCAGTCTTTTCCATTTAAATTGTATGCCTCCCCCCCCCACTGCCCAGCTGATTGGTAGTGGGGAGGTGCAAAGTGATTTAAGCATGTGACTGAAACCTCCCTGTCCTTGCACACTGAGAGGGTCTGGGGAAGAGTCAGTGTGTGTGTTCATGTGTCATCATGCCCTTGCTGGAAGACTCTCCCTCCTCCGAGGAGCTTGAGCTCTCAGATATGGATGATGCAATTAAACTATCTATATAAGGAGACTTGGGGGAGGGTGGGCCATCAGGGGAGAATACCATAGGTCCATCTCCACAGGAAGAGGGGAGCTGTATTTCAGAACCAGAGGATGAGTGACGGCCCCATGAGTCCAGAGAGTGGTGTCACCTTAAGAAACTAATCAGCAGGGGTTCTATAAGAAGTGCCCAACTGCAAAAAGGACTCCTCAAGATAAAGTAACTCTTTATGAGTAGAGCTCTGACCAGAGAGCTCTAATGTACTGCAGCTGAACTCTGGGTGGGGCTCAACAGGCTTTGGTGTTAAAAGCCTCAGTGTCTGCTAGGCAGCGCTATATTTATCCATTCCTGTCTGTGTCTTTTACCTTGTCTCCTAGAACTTGACCTGTGACTGATGTTCTGTGCAACTGGCCCTTGGAACCCTTGTTGACTCTGCTTCTGGACTGTGTAATGTATCTGCCTGACTGTGTTTTCATCTCTGCCTGCTATCTCAGCCACTCCTGCCTTAGCTTGACTTCACGTATCTGATTGCTCGCCTCTGCTTTGACCTTTGCATATTTCATTACCTTACTCCTTGGTTAGTCCTGTCACCCAGAGTCTGTTGCAGCCAATGTATTTTTGTGTGATTGAGAGGAGGGTTATGGGGAATGCTGTGTGTACATGTGAAAGCTGAAACCGATCACTGGATGAGGTTGCCCATCTTTTAGGTAGAGGCAGCTGTCCTGCTCTTGTTCTCTCAGTGTTTGTCTTCCTTTCTACTGCTGCACCAACCACTCCCTCTCCTCTCTCCAAGCTAATAGGAAATAGGCAAGACAAGAAGCGTGCAGGGTTAATCTTCAATGGGGGACATTGAAAACGTTGGTGAAATTCTCATGGCCAGGTTGTGGGGCTCTTGCACTTATATTAGTCAAGATGTGGCTATGCTGTGTGTGTCTTCTTCTTTTTGTACAATCACCTCTTCAGACATTTGCTGCTCCTCCAGCTTCCCATGGTTCAGTTAAAGCCCAGGCTATGGGAATTTTTCAGATCAGGAAGTATGAACAGCCAGGCAGCAATGGCAGTATGAACAGCCAGCCAGCCAGGCAGCAATGGGGATAATACAAACAAAGTGGGGAAAGCATCCTCAGCCATTTTTAAACAATAAGTAAATTCCACAATTCCACCAAACATAATTTCAAAGAAATTATAAGGTGCTCTTAGAGGGTGGGGGGAGAGAGCACCACCCTGAAAAAAAGCGTTCAGGAAATTAAAGGACAAATTTCAGCACAGTACTACATTATGAAGTGGAACTCGGATTTGACTGGTCTGACAGAAAATGTGTTTCTTGCTAGAGGGTAATAAGTATGTTTCTGGGAGAGTAACTGTCTAGCAGTGGCAGCAAAGTTCCTCAAGGGCTTTTTGGAAAAGAATTCTGTTTCTTGTATAGGAAATGTATCTTAATCTGTCAGTGTAAAAGTTGTTTGCCAGTGCCTAATCTTGTAGAAAGTTTTATTTGTAGTTATAACTTGTTTACTATAAATTCTACATATCTAACCCAGATCAGCCATGGTAACAGATTAGCAAGCTTCAAGACTGTGTTGAATAATTATCCCTTCCATACTGATGTTGTTTGGCTATCTTGGTCAATTTGACTCCTGATGCTATGGGGTTTTTTGTCTGTCTGTTTCCTTGTTTATTACATAGGGATGAGGGATAATTCCATTTCCACTGGAATTTGGGCAGATCAAAGCATGGCTTCTACTGGCAGTAGAAACATTTCTGAATTGGATCTAGACTCCACTACTGCTTTCTGGCAGGCTCTGCACTGATCCAGAAATACCAAAGATCTCTGGGTGGTTCGCAAAAATTAAAACTGTTCAGAGTATAAAACAAACAGTATAAAAGCATGATTTAAAATACAATATAAAAGAACAACCAGGAAAAAATCAGCAGCAGTGCAGAAATACAAATTTAAAATACAAAGTCAAAAAAGCAAAGTTAAAATTAATTTATAGACTTTTAAAATGCTGAGAGTATAAAAAGGTCTTCACCTGGCATCTAAAAGAGTACAGTGTAGGTGCCAGGTAAACCTCCTTAGAGAGCTCATTCCACAGCCGGGGTGCCACAGCAGAGAAGGCCCTCCTCCTGGTAGCCACCTGCCTTGCTTCCTTTGGCAGGAGCTTGCATTTGGCAGGGCCTTGCATTCACTTTCTTTGGCAGGGGCTTGCATTGATGAGGTCACAGAAATAGCCTGCATGGTTCTCTCCATGCTGGCTATGAGGGAGCGGAGAATGTGGTTTCTTGGTTCCAAGGTCAAAGACAGGAAACTGAACAATCCTATTTCCCCCAGACACTATCCAGGAACCATATGATTGTTCTCCCTGTGAAATAATCTGACCCATATGTACTTCAGAAAAGTGTATTAATTGCAGAATAAGATAAAATAATATTTATTTTACGTGTACCCCATCTTTCTACAAAAATGACTCTGAGGGGAACTTGCAGAACTAATTAAAATTGATCACAACAATACATTAAAATACAATAAAAATGTTACAATTATGGGGGGGAATCTATATTTAAAGGATTCAAGTCGCCGCATGAACATAACAACAATGCTAGTTATGGTTGGAAGGTGCAAATAATTACATTTTATGTGATCCATACTTTGCTGTGACCCTGGGATAGTGTCATTTGTTCAAACAAGCTTTCCCCAGCTGATTCTGTCTTTTTTTTTTTTGCCATCTTATTTTTCATCAGTATCATCGTCCACTAGAAACTTTTCTGCAGAGCAAAGGAAAGTGGTGAAAGATGAAAGTGCTGTAGAATGACATTACTGAGACTTTAAAAAAGAAAGAACAACCCCAGAATTAACTGACAGATCCTGGGATACTTATTTCTTCCTGGTGGGTAAATGCCTACCACTGTACTCCTTTCCAGAATGTAAGAAAAATGTTTTGGGGAAAATATTCTCCAATCTTGTCTTAAAGATGTTAAAGTATCAAAGTGTCTTCAAAGCAGGGTTGTTGTTTTTTAGTGTGCAGTTGGACACAAAATGTGCAGTTGGGAAAATCGTGCAGTTGGAAATCTGGTAATGTGCAGTTGAAAAAAGTGGTGAATAAAACAAGACATGTGTTATTTGTATGTGTTTATTAAGAACTTAACAGACAAAGTCAGGGATGGCATGTAACATAAATTATATAAGGATGCAGGTGAAAGAGCCCTTGATTATTTATTTATTTATTTATTTTATTGCATTTATATACCGCCCCATAGCTGAAGCTCTCTGGGTGGTTAAAAAAGTTAAAAACAGTAAACATTAAGACAAATATAAAAATTTTAAAAACATAAAAAACATAAAAACACAGTATCCTTATAAAAACAGCTATTCTGGGGTCCGTTAAAAACAAACTCAGCATATGTTGTTAAATGCTGTTAAATGCCTGGGAGAAGAGAAAGGTCTTAACCTGGTGCCGAAAAGATAACAATGTTGGCGCCAGGCGAGCCTCATCGGGGAGATCATTCCATAATTGGGGGGCCACCACTGAAAAGGCCCCCTCCCTTAATTGTGTGACTGATGTTGTTGGGTCCTGTGACAGTGTTGCCTGAATAGATGTGGAGGATGAGTTGGCACTTGGGTCTATTGCACAGTTTGGTCTCTCTGTCTGTGTCTCTGTCCTATGTACTATTGCTGGTTATCATCTGCTTCAGGTTGAGAGGTTGTCTACCTCCCAAGGCTTGTGTGAGAGAAGTGTGTGTGCTGAAGATGGGTTGGAATTCACTGATGATCAGTTGCAGGGGATTCAATTGTGGGCTATAGGTGACAACCAGTGGTGTATTTCTCTTGGTCTGTCATCCTTCCTCAGTATCCGTATGGCCCTGTCAATCTGTCTTTAAGTTTAAGGTGCTAATGTGTCTCCATTGATTTCAGCCCCTCTTCTTTCTGAGACTTGCTTGTCATCAGCTTCAATGAAAACATGGTTTCTTGCTTAATTCACTCCCATGGGACTTAGGACCTAAATACATGGGATGTGAATACGATTATTAGCAAAACAATAATTGTGTGTGAATGTGTTTAAATTAAGAACCAGATCATAGGCATGCACAGCACATTTTATTAGGGTGTGCAACCAAGAATTTTATTTATTGAATACTAAATCATAAAGGGCATTATTTTTATTCATTTAAAACACTGTAGATGCTGATGCCCTACTCTGTGTTCAGCTTGCCTGAGCATGGGAGAGCCATTGCAGGGTGGGGGATGAGGAGACACTCCTCAAGCCCCAGCATTGGTGGGGCTTTGTGGTGACACCGGCCAGAGGAGGGTCTTATATTAGCCTTCAGGGGCTCTCCTCCTGGCCTCTTTGAAACACAGCTCCCAGCAGAGAGGGTCCCAGCAGAGCGATTCCTTTTTGCTCCTGCTGCCAGGAGCAATACTGTTCTCTCAGAGGCAATGGTTCCTCAGCATGGTGGTGGAGCAGCCAGGGGGCAGCGGGAGGAAAGTTCCCACTGTGACTGGATCTCCCTATGGATCCCTACTCAATGGCACCCTCAATTTTGCACTTGTTGCTTGAAACATTAGGGTGTGCCTGAGTACACCCAGTACATCCCTTGCGCACACCTATGAACCAGATTGAAGGCAGAGTAGTCACTGGCATCACAGTATGCAGGGAGGGGAGATTTAAGCTTCCCCATCTGTGATCTAAGTAAAAAGTTCCCTGCACACATCCATTAGCATTAGGACTAAACCTCCCACTGACGTCAATGGGAGTTTTCCCCTAATGCTAATCGCCGTGTATGTGTGGCGGTTACTGAGATCACCATTGGAGCCAGGAAGCTTAAGCTTTTAGTATACTGCAGTGCCAATGGCTATCCTCTTGCACAGCTAGTATTTAATTTTAACAACAACTAGATGGCTAATTTAAGCTGAAATGTATGTGGACTGTTAGAATATAGTTCTTCAACTCTCAGCATACCTCTCCTTTAAAATACATTAGTTTCACCTTCATTTCTACAACATGAGTTAGTTCAAGTCAGCCTTTCCTCAGACAGCAGCAGCCTAGGAAAGAGAGAGACTCACATGGCCTTTGTCACCTTTGTAACAATCTTCTGAAATCAGTTTCTGGAGCTGTTAAATGCTATAATTGATCCTCTGGAATAATATAGCACAGTACCAAATCCAATGTGGGAGTTAGAATAGATTGCTCTTTATATTTCTGGAGACTCTGCTATATGTATGATATTTTTTTAAAAAAAAATTGCACAAGATGCACTTGAAGCTTTGCCACCTGTTATTTTCATTTAGTGTGCAATCCTATATATACTTTCTGAAGTCAATAACTCAGTTGCAGTCAATAGGAGTAAACATTGTGCACAGGCTGCCAGCCATCTGATACGGAAAAGCAAAAGTTGACCTGACACTTGAAGCAACACAGCAGACTTTGAGTAGAGCTATTTACCCAAGATCTGTTGAAAAGCTGCATATTTTGTACATATTCAGGGTACTGAATCAAAATAATTTGTATTGAGAAGCAGCTCATCAGTCAATGTTTCCGGGAGGGGCACCAACTCTTGACGAGCTAAAAAAGGCAACAGTTGTATAACTGTTATTAGAGCATGCAGGTGATCAGAGCGGAAGTTCTGCACCAACTCAAGGAGTGAGAGCAAGAGACTCATAACAGTAATTTAGCCACTTTAGCAAGGAGGGGAAAAAAACCATTATTCCCTGCGCTATATAATGGACCAACTTCCACAACACACCTAGTCTATTGCACTAACAGCCAGTGAATTGTTTCCTTTTCATGATTTTTGCACACATGATTCGTTCACCATCACCATAGGAAATGTTTTAAATGGGGACTCTTAAGTACAGTGAAATGCACCTCTTTCTTTCTATGTAAACGAATTTTGTGCTGTGAACGATGGTAGGGAATGGGTCCCCTGGATTGCAATTTTAGACAAATTGAAGATCATAATGCTGCAATTTCTTTAGTGAGCCTGCTCCCTGCACCAATGTTAAAGAGTTTTGACATCAGTTGCTAAACCTGAGGCAGAACTCCTCTAGCATGCATTAAAACTACTAAAAATAGTAATTAAAACATGGAAGCAGGACTCTTGGAGCAGAATTGTAAACATTACAGGCTGCAGCCATTTTCATGATGACATCTGCTATTTTTCAAGCTGCTGCAAACATGGGAATGGCTGAAGGCATCCCTCTAAGGGCTAGTTTAAAGTAAAGTTAATCTGCACCATCATGTACCTGATTTTCTGGTTTATGGAGAAATAATAACCACTATGTGTTCATGTGTGCCTGCAAGAATATTTAAATTTGTTGATTTATAAACAGTTAGATATATACCAGTATTAGCCACTTCCAAATGCCTTCCCATTCTCCTCTGCAACCAGATCACAATATAAGAAAGCGGTTCATGTAGTTCAGTATTCTATGCCAGGGGTGTTGAACCTTAGGTCTGTGGGCCAAATCTGGCATGGTTACAGTTCCAATCCAGACCTCTGGAGTTCTCCAGATGGCCATGGACCCCCTTCCCCTTCCCCTTGAATGTTGGATATTTGATTGTTTCCCGGCATTTCATAGAATCATAGAATAGTAGAGTTGGAAGGGACCTATAAAGCCATCGAGTCCAATCCCATGCTCAATGCAGGAATCCACCTAAAAGCATACCTAACAGATAGTTGTCCAGCTGCCTCTTGAATGCCTCTAGTGCGGGAGAGCCCACCACTTCCCCGGGTAATTTGTTCTATTGTCGTACAGTCAGGAAGATTTTCCTGATGTTCAGCCAGAATCTGACATCCGTTGCTAGTCTCAGCTCATTCTCAGCTTTAGCCTCCCTGACACCATTTCAGTACTTCTGTGCTACCTGCCTGTACTCTTCTTTTGTAGCCTGGCCTTCCTACCACTTCCTATATGTATCCTTTTTTGTTTTCAGGTCATCTCTAAGCTTTCTGTAAAGCCACATTGGTTTCTTCTGTTGTCTTCTATCTTTTTTCCTTGTTGGAATTGTTTGCAATTGTGCCTTTACAATTTCTTTTTTAAAAAATCTCCCACCCATCCTGCACTCCTTTTCTCATTAGGGCCACTTGCCATGGGACCTTACATATCATAGTTCTGAGTTTATTAAAATCAGCTTTCCTAAAATCCAGAGTGTATGGCTACACTCAACTTTTGTTTCCTTTAAAATCAAGAATTCAAGTATGACGAGGTCACTTTCCCCCAGAGTTCCCATAACTGCCACTTTATCCACTAAGTCGTCCCTATTGGTCAGTATCAAGTCAAGGATAGCTGATCCTCTAGTTCCTTTCTCCACTTTCTGTAGGAGAAAGTTATCACCCACACATATCAGGAATTTCTTGCAAAGGGGCACTTTCGGCAGAATATCGGGGTAATTGAAGTCCCCCATCACTACTATATTGCACTTCCTTAAAACACTGGCACTTTGTTTTTTAAAAGTTTCATCCTCGTCTTCTCCTTGATTGGGTGGTTGGTAGTAGACTCCGACTATCGTGCTCCTTTGATTCCTTGCCCCATTTATTTTAATCCAGATGCTCTCGATGGGGCTCCCAGGCTCATCCTTCTGAATTTCTGTGCAGGGATAAGTATTTTTAACATATAGTGCAACACCACCTCTCTTTCTGTTTCTTCTGTTCTTTTTAAACAAGTTATATCCCTCAATTGCTATATTCCAGTCATGGGAGTCATCCCACCAAGTTTCAGTTATACCTATCAAGTCATATTTGCCTTCATGTATTAAGAGTTCAAGTTCATTCTGTTTGTTTCCTATACTCTGGGCATTAGTATATAGACATCGAAGACCATGTGTTTTATAGTCTGACTTTGTTCCTACATTGTTGTGGACACTATTTTTGGGCACAGTTTTTCCCCTTTCTTGAAATTAGGATGGGCAAACTTACCCTGAGTGAATTCACTATTTACTTCAAAAGGAGCAAATGCATCAATGAGAGCTTTCCCTTAATATAAACACTCATTCTGTGTAATAATAATAATAATAATAATAATAATAATAATTCTTATCCGCTTTTCCATTCTGATCGAGGCGGGGAACAATAATAAACAATAAAACACATAAAACTGAATTAAAACATAATATACATTGTTAAAAACATCCTAAAAATCATCCTAAAAACATTCTAAAAATTCCACTGGATAGGCCTGCTGGAAGAGATCAGTCTTTATAGCTTTCTTGAATGCTAGTAGACTGTTAAGTTGACAAGTCTCTTCCAGCAGGCCATTGCACAGTCTGGGAGCAGCAGAAGAGAAGGTCCTCTGGATAACAGTTGTTAATCTAGTTTTTACTAGCTGAAGTAGATTTTTCCCAGAGGACCTGAGTGTGTGGGGTGGATTGTACGGGAGAAGGCGATCCCGCAGGTAGCCTGGACCCAAACCATGTAGGGCTTTAAAGGTAATAACCAACACTTTATACTTTTCTCGGAAACTAATTGGCAGCCAGTTAAGAGATTTTAAAACTGGTGTGATATGGTCAAGCCTAGGTGCACCGGTGACCAGCCTGGCTGCCTTATTTTGAACAAGTTGAAGTTTATGGACAAGGCACAAAGGTAGGCCTATGTAGAGCGCATTGCAGAAGTCGAGCCTCAAAGTTACCAGCGCGTGCACTACCATCTTTAGGTCTTCTAACTCTAGGAAGGAGTGCAGCTGGTGTATCAGCCGAAGCTGATAGTAGGCACTCCTAGCCATCGCATCTTTCTGGGCTGTCATTTGGAGTGACGGATCAAGAAGCACCCCCAAGCTGCGAACACAGTCTTTCAGGGGGAGTGTAACCCCATCCAGAACTGGTTGACACACCTCCAAACCCAGGTTGTGGCCTTTGACAGCAAGCACCTCCATCTTGTTTGGATTAAGCTTCAGTTTGTTTTTCCTCATCCAGCCCATTACCGACTCTAAGCATTCATTCAGAGGAGACACACTATTCTTAGCTGACGCTGTTTTCGAAGGCATAGAGAAATATATTTGGGTGTCATCAGCATATGATAGCACCCTGCCCCATGCCTCCAGATGATCTCTCACAGCGGTTTCATGTAAATATTAAATATCATTGGGGAAAGGATGGCACTTTGTGGTACACACACAGCAGCTCCTTCTTTGAGGAGCAGCTATCCCCAAGCATCACCATCTGGAACCTGCCCGAGAGGTAGGACTGGAACCACTGAAGCACAGTGCCCCCGATTCCCAATCCCCTCAGGCGATACAGAAGGATACCATGGTCGATGGTATCAAAAGCCACTAAGAGGTCCAAAAGTAAAAGCAGGGACACACTCCCCCTGTCAATACTCAGGCGTAGATCATCCGCTAAGGCAACCATAGCTGTCTCAAATCCGTATCCTGCTCTGAAGCCAGTTTGAAATGGGTCTAGATAATATGTGTCATCCCAAACTGCTTGGAGTTGGTTTGCAACCACCCTCTCGATCACCTTACCTCAAAATGGTAGATTTGATATTGGTCTATAGTTACTAAGATCCAGGAGATCCAGGTAGGGCTGTTTTAGAAGCGGCCGTACCACCGCCTCTTTTAAGCATGATGGAAAACTCCCCTCCCTGAGAGATGCATTGATAAAATGTTGTAATTGCAATCTAACTGCATCTCCTCCCTGGGCGACCAGCCAAGAAGGACAGGGATTGAGAGGGCAAGTCATCCTCTTCAGTCGTCCAAGCAGCTTGTCCACTTCCTCGGTACTCACTAACTGAAACTGATCCAGTGTATATGAGGTTTTGTGTATGTACAATATCAAGGTATGTCTTAGGAGCTGTATTTTGGACTTGGCATGACGTCATGCATCACCATCTAATGTCCTCATTCTGATTGGTTGTTTTCACATGGCCTGCCTGGATGATGATGTCATGTGATGTTTCCTTGCTGTCACTGATTGCCAGTATGAAGAAGCACCCCAGAGATCAAAAGCACCTAGGGAGACTGCTTTAAGTAAATTTTGTTCAGGTGGGGGTCAAGGTGCTGCCCAAAATTTGGGGAGGGGAATCTATGTACTACTTTACTGTATATACTTTGAAGCTTGCAATCAATTCTGAACTTAATAGTGAATTCATGATTTAAAGCTCCATCCGACAAGCGTTTTACTGCACACTCATTACTGGGGCCTCACGGATTGCTCACATGACATTGTCTGCTTCTCGTGCGTCTTCTGCCCCTTCTGGCCTTCCTTGCACTTCAAAACCCCCCAGAAAAAGTCCATTTGCTGCTCTCTCCTGCTGGACTGAATGGGCCTCATTACTTCCTGTTTTCAGGAAGCGACATTGGAGCGATGATGGAGAAGCGATGGGAGCTGCACATTTCTACCTAGATGTTATGGAGCTTATAGTGAGCCAGGCTTGCTACAAAGTTAAGCATTATGATTGGATGAGTTTCAGCCAATAAGCTGACTAATTATAAACTTTAGTGACACCACGAGTTGAAATCTGGCTCCTAAGGCTTAGTTACTTTCAGTAAGAGCTTTAAATGCTGGTATTTTTTGGTATTCTGATCCCACCCATTTTACGTCTGGTCTCAACCACCACTGGGATGTGGCCTTCAAGAGCTTCTCTGAAAATGAATTTGGTCCTCAGAGGTTTGGCATCCCTGGTCTTCAGTGACTGGGTTTGAGACAAGAGTCTTTGCTAATCCCAACCAGAGATACTAGGAGATTGAAACCGGATACTATTTTATGCAAATTATCTGCTCATCACTGAGCTTCAGCACTTTCTATTTAAGGTGGAGACTGCTTCTCATCTTCTCTCAACTCCACTTGCTTGACCCTGTGGCAGACTCTGGGATCTGTCAACTCTGCTGTGTGAAAATTCATCCTGGAATTTTGAGGAGTTTTGGAGAATTTCCTTCCCCACTTCCTGTATTGGCTTGTAAATCCCTCCTCCTCCTCCTTCATCTGACTGACCGCACAAAACCCCTTCCCCCATACTAGGGAAAACAAGCTTGATCCTGGCATTAGTTGACGTCCAGAAAAAGTGACAATTTCTGTTACTACTTTATGTTTTGTTAACTAAGCTCCATTCTAGACAAGACGTGAAGATATTTGTGCATGGAGCTCTCACCTTTAGATTTTTTTCTAAAAGAAAAAAGAACAGTAGTGAGGGGTCCATTTTTTAATCAGGGGCTATGAGCCACCCTCTGTGTTTGTGTCACACAGCTTACACTTTCTTATAGGAGACATGGAATCCACTATAAATATATGTAAGAAAGTAAATGGCAATAGGGTCATTGCATGTACTGTAAATAATGATCCATTGGCATATGTTGCCCAAATTATAACCGTACTTTAGCATCTGGCATTCTTGGGCAAATGCCAGGCCCACAGGACCCCAGCAGAGTACACCATCACCCCCTCTTGCCTGAGATCTGGGCTCTAGGAAGCTGCACTGAAAGAGCAAGTTCTATTATGAATCTTTCCCCAGGGCCCCTGATCTGTAGAGGATATAGAGGTGGGTATTAAAACATTGGCTCAAATTCTCACAGAGCGTAACCTTCCAATGCCACTGTGAACTAGTAAGGAGAGTACCCAGTGCTCATGTCAGGAGAAGAGAAGCTGCTGTGTGCATAACCCTCACAGGCAAAAGCATGTGGGGTGGGGGTGGGGAGATGGAGGAGGAGGAAGAGGAGGCTTGAGGGAAGGTGGAGGAGAAATGAGTTGAGAAGTCCAGGCAGAAAGGTGGGGGAGAAAAAGCAGTTCTGGCTCAAATTTTAAACTAGTCATGTAAAATAGGAAGCCCACTTAAGAGTGTAATGGCCCAAACCTATAAAGCAGTCCAAACTGAGCGAGATTTGCTTTGCAGGCTTTGCAATCTCAATTTCTAAAAAAAAAAAACAGTTACTTGAATAAACATATAGGCTTTCTATATATATATATATGGAAGATATATATGTGGTCGATATGTGTGTGGCCTTCTCAAACATCCAGTTATGCTGTGAAGAGATTGGAAGGCTAAAATTAATCATTTTACTGCCAAAGAATTTACTGGGTCTGTTGAAAGAGAGACATATAAGTTAAAATGTACAACTTTAACATTTTTGCTGATATTGGCTAAAAGTAAAGTTTCTCCCAGGGTCCAACTCTAATTGAACAGCAGTGGAGATCCAATATATGGCAATAAAATGTATTATCAGAATATGTTACTTTGACAACATGTCAACATATTTTGAGGAAAGGGGAAACACTACTACTCTCAAAGTCCCTTTTATATATCTGTTAAAGGGGCACAAACCTGCATGTGCCTGCTTTTCTTCAGACTTGAAACCATGTTCTATAATTGCACTTTCCTTAAAAGTTCTATTGAAAAATAATAATAAAAAAGATTAAATATAATGTTTCATGTATGGTCATTATACCTTCAGTCAGTAGTCAGCCAGAACATCTCTGATATTGGATTGATTGACCTTGGAATATTTGCTGATCCATATTCTAGTGCTCTACACTTGACAGATCCATTAGTACCTCTATTGCTGAAGTTCATAACAGGTCTTTATGTAGTCAAGGCTCCATCATTCATAAAATTTAGAGTGCAGAAGTACAAAAGGAGGGACATCCAAAAACAGCCCAATGAGGATTGAATTTTCTAAGTGGCCATTTTATTTTATCTGTATCCTGCCTTTCTACCAAAAATGGCTTTCAAAGCAGGGGTAGAGGGGTTATGAAATGGAGTTTGGTAGAGAAGGGCATCACTGACTGATTGGAATGGGAGTACTCCCCTCTACTACATTTTGCTGCAGTTCCCTCTTATATAATACTATTATCTATTTCACATCTAAGGGCCATTCTGCCACGCCTGGCATGGCCTGGGCGTGGGGAAACATTTGTGTGCGGGGTTAGAATGGAGACATGCCCTGCCACTATTGGTGGTGAGCAGGTGGTGCCACTTCACAGGGAGGGGTATAATATGGGCCTATAAAGAGGCACTTACCCCTCCTAGCTTCCATTCTTGTTCATTCGGCTCCCTCCATCCCTGTATGCAGTGTGAGTTCTCTGGTCACCATTCAGAGCCGAGTAGGAATTTTTTGCTCATGTTCTAAATTGTTCATGGTTTTTTTTGCCTACTCCACACTGTAAGACAGCCTGGGAGTATAAATAGGTTGATTTGGCGTTAATTGCTAATTTGGTCACATTTTATGACAGGCAGGCAGGAACGGGCATCCAGAGGGATTTTGTAATGGTGAGCATTCACAGGCACTGTTACAGTGACTGGTGATTTCTGAGGGCTCACAGCATTGAGCCCCATGGCTGGGCTGGGAAATAAGGGTTACCTCTGAGGCCAACCTTTCTCACCCACCTTGAGCCTTGTGGCCTTGGTTGGGGGTGACCCCGGAGGGTTTTCCTACCCCAAAAGGGGTGGCCTGTGGGAGGGTGAATTGCATAGCACCAACCCACAGGCCATGAATAGCTCACCCTACTCAGAAAGGTCTGAAAATCAGGCCAGACTGGATGACCCTTTAGGTCCCCCCTTTGCAGATCTTTAATAAATGTGGCCCTGTTTAAACCCAAAGTTCTGTGTGTCTTGTCTTTATTTACTGACCTCCATCTCACAAAGTGTTTCACATGCATTCGGTCCACCAGAAGCTTAGGCATATTAGTCTGTTCTATCAAAATATCACAACATCGCGTGCTATCTTAATCATTTTTTTGTGGGGGTGATATAAGCTTTCAGGGGCAAGGGCCCACTTGAAGTAGTCACATGAGAATCATACAAAAAGATCAAAGATTTTTAAAAGAAAAGAAAAAAAACAAGGGAAAGTAATGCAAGGCATAGCAGTAGATTTGTTATACTATTATTTCACAAATGAATATGCAAAAGCTAATAAAATCAATACAAGATCAAAACACTGTGGATATGACCCAGGCTTGACAAGCAGCCTCTGATGATAAATTGACATTGCATCCTCTAAAGTAAACTGGTATTGTTACTCACAGATTATTGAGGCTGAGAGTGTAATGATTACAGTGCTTACAGGCTGATTTTACTTTTACTATATAATCAAACTCATCTCCATTTTTATATTTGAAACTGGCCACTAAGTGACAATTCATTCCCCCCCCTCTCTCTGACACATACACTTTTACATAGTGAAGCTAGGTCAAGCTATCCCCCACCCACCCAGTGACCACTACATATTTATGTTCTTTTTGTAAATTCTTCACATCAGTCCATATTGCAATTTATCACATGATACAAAAGCTTCACAAAAGTAGACTGAACAGGGAGTATTCCCAAGAGTACTCCCAGCCTTTCTGCTTCACTCTCAAAGCCTTTTGCATTGAGAAAAAAAAGTTAAGACAGCAAATCCTAGCTCCCACTGGCTGAGGAGTATTTGCTTGGGGTGGAAGTCCCAGCCTGCCAGAAGGACAGCATGTCTGCGCCTGGATCTCTCAGTACTCCTGTGGAAAGATCTACAGGCCTGATAGTACCACTGGCAGTGTTCCCACAAGGGGGAAAGATCAATTTGGCATTATTGGCATAGTCGCTGAGGGGTGGTTAGGGATCCGTGGGATCCGAAGCTCTTTTGCTTTTCTCTGACTTGAGCCCAGAGCAGGCTCCTTCACTCTGGTATCTTGAAGCTGGTGGCTCCTTGCCCCCTCTTTAGGATTACTCTGTTAACAGATATAGAGATAGATAAATAGATGTATATACACACAATCCAGTACTTTTAACAAGACTATCACCCAACTCACAATCTTGATGGGCTATTATGTATGTAGTTGCAACCAGAAGAGAAAGAGAAGACTATTTTTATCTTGCTCCAAGTCTGAGGTCCTAGGCTGCAAATCCATGATATTTGAAGAGGAGAACATTCTTCATATTGGAGTTTCTTATTGATGATGGCTACAAAAGCCATATGTATAACTTCTTGGATTAAATCCCACAGAATTTAGTGTGGCTTATTATTATTATTATTATTATTATTATTATTATTATTATTATTATTAATTTATATAGCACCATCAATGTACATGGTGCTGTACAGAGTAAAACAGTAAAACAGTAAATAGCAAGACCCTGCCGCTTAGGCTTACATTCTAATTAAATCATGGTAAAACAATAAGGAGGGGAAGAAAATGCAAACAGGCACAGGGTAGGGTAAACAGGCACAGGGTAGGGTAAGACTAACAGTATAAAGTCCAAACAACATCAAGTTTTAAAAGCTTTAGGAAAGAGAAAGGTTTTTAGCTGAGCTTTAAAAGCTGCGATTGAACTTGTAGACTAGGAGGAGGGCTTTCTCCGCTGTGGCACCCCGGTTGTGGAACGAGCTCCCCAGAGAGGTCCGCTTGGCGCCTACACTGTACTGCTTTCGTCGCCAGCTGAAGACCTTTTTATTCACTCAGTATTTTAACACTTAATTTTAACTTAAATTTAAATTTTACTGTTTTAACTCTGTATTTTAATCCTATATCAACTTTGCTGTGTGGTTTTATCCTGGTTGTGCTTTTTATACTGTATTTCGTAATTGTGTTTTAAACTGTTGGGTGTTTTACTGTGGTTTTAATTTTTGTGAACCGCCCAGAGAGCTTCGGCTATTGGGCGGTATAGAAATGTAATAAATAAATAAATAAATAAATAAATAAATCTCAAATGTTCTGGAAGAGCGTTCCAGGCGTAAGGGGCAGCAGAAGAAAAGTTCTCAGGCTTAGTTCTCAGTAGCTCTGCATAGGCTTCAGCTGCATGTCTGATAATATTCAGAAAGTTAAAATATTCCATTGGCTTTTATAAAGTGAGCTTGTATTATAGTTTATTTGGGCCAATGCCCTGAGACAATATAATAAAAAAATGTTTAATTCCACACCACAGGGAATTGCTTTTGTGTGTTAATCACTTCTTGGTTGGCTATGATTTTTTACTTCTGGATAGAGAAAATAACTAAACATATCCTGCAGTGTAAAGACAGGCTCAATTTTATTGTTGTTCTTGTTACTACGGCCCTATAATATCATGCTAAAACTTTCAATCCTGTCCACAGCTTAGCTGCTGGCATGCTGGGAGAAAAGCAGCACAAACTGGAAGATATAAGAGGCTTTGCCAGGCAATCAGGGATTCCCCACTGGAACCTTATGTCACATATATATTTGCAGACTTGATAGGACTGCAGTTTTCCTTGTCTTCCTAATGTGAATTACGTATATTTAGTTGTGTGAGAATACCAACTGTCTTAATTTCTGGGTATATTTAATAGTGTTTAGTCTCTACTGATCTTTGGAATGGGTCATATATTCCATTTCTAGTGTACCCCAAACATCAATTAACTTATTGACCATGGTGGTAATTATATTAGGTATGCAGATCTTGACTTAGTCTGAGTGAACTGTTTTCCTGCTGTTTTTACTAGTAGCTCTTGGGAAGCCAGCTGTCTACCTTTATACATTTAGTTCATTTGTTTTGCCACACTATTTCTGCTATTTTTAACCAACTTAAACTTTACTTTGTCCAGTCAAGAATACATTTACTTAATGATTTCTTTATTAGAATACATTTACTTAATGATTTCTCATTATTATCAAGTCTACACTTCTTCATACATCTGGTAGTAAGCTCGATTGAATTCTGTGGAACTAACTTCTGAATAGACGTATATAGGATTGTACTGTAAAAGTGCAATCCTATGCCTGTCTACTCAGGAATAAGACATACTGAGTTTGATGTGACCTACTCTCAGGTTAGTGTATACAGGATTGCAGATGAACAGTGCATTCCTGTGCATGTCTACTCAGTAGTAATTCCCATTGAATTAAATGGAGTTTGCAACCATGTAAGTGGTATAAGATTGCAGCACAAGGGGGGATCCTCACGTCACTCCCAGAGCGCTTCTATGCGACCCCAGAGCACCCCGAAAATGATAGTCTGACTTCCCTGTAAAAGAAACGAGGAAGAGCCGTCCATGCCGCCGCCGCCGCCGCCGAGGAGAGCTCTCCGCCGGAGAGGAGAGCTCGGCAAAAGAAGGCAGGGTGAAGAGCGGAAGAAGCTCTCTACCCCGCCTTCTTTTGCCGAGCTCTCCTCTCATTTATTTTTTGTAGATAACAACTACAGCATCATTTTTCTGCTGGAATTATGGGATTTTTTGGGTGCGGGGGAGTTCTAGGCAAAATATACTGCTGGGAATGCTCACAACTGTTTTTTTAAGCTCAGAACATTGTCTGACAAGGCCTGTCCAATGAGCCCTCTGTACTTCTTCCCCTTCCCAAAGGTACTTTTAGGATGGGAACCACACCCAAACCACATCGGATTTAGAGCATCTCTTTTTGGATCAGTGTTTATTTTTCAACCTAACTTTTTTATTTTTGTTTTTTTGTTTTTTTAGTGTTTGATAGGGCTGTTCTCAAAACCCAGATGATATTTGAGGCAACCTGGGAATTTCCACACATCGTTATTGGCAACATCACCATAGTTACTTTGAAAAATAAAAATCACCCCCAACGAATGAATCTACATGGGATTTGGTGCAATGTAGTTCCTTCTTTATTTTCACATACAAATAAATGAAAAGCTGGCAGTGAATAAAACAGAGATGTCACTGAAGTTCATCATTATCTGGTTCAGCATATATTTATCCAGCTTGCAATATATTATGAATTGCACATCATTTCTCCCCCAAAGTTCTTCTTCAGTTCAGAATGTGAACCGTTCTGCACTGCACAGGTGTGTTCAGTGTTCAAAGTGTCCAGGCTGCTTTGTAGGTGCATATTGGAAGTTCTTCAATATTAGCCTTTTACTTTCAGTGAACTTCTAACAACAACAACATATTTATTTATTTCGTACCCACCTATCCCTCTGGATTGAGGCGGGGAACAACATCAAATATAAAAATACTATAAAACACATAAAACTGATTAAAACATATAAAATGAATACATTATTAAAATAAGAGCCAGACGTCTTAAATTTGACTGGTTAGGCTTACCAAAAGAGATCAGTCTTTCTAGCTTTTTTTTAAATTCAGAAAGACTGTTAAGTTGGCAAATCTCTCCCGGCAGGCCATTCCACCGTCTAGGAGCAGCAGATGAGAAGGTCCTCTGGGTAAAAGTTGTCAGCCTAATTTTCACTGACTAAAGTAAATTCTTCCCAGAGGACTTAAGTGTGTGGGGCAGACCATACAGGAGAAGGTGATCCCACAGGTAACCTGGACCCAAACCATGTAGGGCTTTAAAGGTAATAACCAACACTTTATATTTCGCCCAGAAACTAATTGGCAGCCAGTGAAGTGATTTTAAGATTGGTTCTCTTATTGATAGTTGTGAAACTATGGCCATAGCTAGACCTAAGGTTTATCCCTGGATCGTCCAGGGGTCAAACCTGTTCATCTAGGTAACACACAGGGGATCCAGTGCTCAGGCAGGGGTGAACCCCGGATGATCCCAGGATAAACCTTAGGTCTAGCTGTGGCCTATGTTACTTAGAAGGCCAGCTGCTTTGTAGGTGAATGTATAGAAGTTCTTCAAAGAGAACCCTTAATGCTTGATGAACTCTTACTGACTGCTATAAGTTACATGACCAGACCCCTAGATCATGCACCCTTTTGCTTGGTGAGTACCTTCTTGGGTCATTTTGATTATTCCTTGCAAATGTTTTATGGGTTCTGCAACTCTCTCTTTCAACAGACTTAAAGCACACACACACACACACTCACACACAGAGAGAGAGAGAGAGAGAGAGAGAGAGAGAGAGAGAGAGAGAGAGAGATGAAATAGGGTGAAACAAATGTGAAGTTGGAAAAACGGGGAACTGAACAAAACCCAAATTGACAGATTCATCCATCCCTACTGTGCATCAATCGTAAAGAGAACCATTTGGAACCTCACCTCATGTGAGGGTTTGAACCTGATAAATGCATTGTTTACGTGTTGTTTTTGCTAAGAGACACCCTTTTCATACATTTTGGTTTGCAGTTTTGGATTGGGGAACTGGGTTGCAAAATTTGGGAAAGTGGGAATATTTAGGTATAATCACATTTCTCAGTCTACAGATTGGTTCAGGAAATGCAATTAGATTAAAATGTGAACTGAACAATTTTCCCCGCCCCATTGCTATTGCTGAGGAATACAATTCCTATGAGGTCAACATGACAGAATACACATGTGTGGTATCATCGAGGTGTATACACAAAATTACAAGCAAGGAGATATCTCTTGGAAGCCAAGATCCCCACCTCCAAAATACTTGCAGAGAAAGCTAGTCAATATCAAGATTATTCTGAACAAATGAGAGTTTGCTCCACACTAGAACAAAGGAGTTTGATAACGTGCAATATCAAGATGCTTGAAGCAAAGCAAGTTCTTAAATCAAGTGCAGATGTGAATTTTGAAATTTAAATATCAAAGGAATCTAGATTGAGTTGAGGAACCGAGAAAAGGAATAGCTCCTTGATTGTTCACCATCCTGTCACCTCACATTCCCTACCATTCCATCTTCCGGCATCAATGCAGGAAGCAACAAGATTCAGTGTAACGCAACATGACAGTTAAAAATGTGAACGTGAACAAAGCCTTCATTGGATATTTGCTGCCTGTCTAGTAATAGACAGCCGGTTAGAAATCAATGCTTGCTAGACGTAGACAAGAACCATTTGTAAATGCCCTGGCATTTCCTGGTTTGACAAGAGGGACAGCTTACTGCCTGGATGTTTCAATACATTCCACTTTATGCAAGAGGAAGCCTGACAGTACAGAAATAATTAAGGTTTGCTAGATTTTTGAGTACTAGAAGTCCGAATTTTACAGCTAAAAGCAAGTTTTCCTGATCAATTTGTATTTGATTTCCTACCTGCCCCACACACTTTTTATGGTGTACTCATTGCGGAATGTGGAGTGTGTAAATAACGAGGCGACACAAAATAGCTTGGTATAAAAAACTGGGCCACATTTTATTAATGTATATATATCTGCAGAGGGTTGAACCTAAGCGGACATCAGAACTTTAGCGGCCAAGAGCCGCTACCAGCTAGGGCGAGCTATTCCTGGCCTTAGGGTGGCGGCAGTCTTGTCGTCACCCACTGGCTCCCCCTTTTGGGGTGGGAGACCTTTCTGGTGTCACTCCTCCCTGTGACGCTAGCCTCCGGGTGAGTGAGAAAGGTCAGACTCATGGGTAACCCTTATCTCACCAGCTGGGCCGCTAGGTTCGCAGCTGGTGAGCCTCAGGTGTTTACCCCTCACCATTAGGTGCCTTGGAATGCTCACCAATCCTCATGATGTGAAGATGTCCGCTTCCCTGCCAACAAATGTGACCAAATTGGATAATTAAATTGAAATAACCAATCAACTTATTTAATACTGCCCACCTGTCTTGCAGTGTGAAGTAGGCGAAAAAACTCACTACCTTAACAGTAGGTTTTGAGTAAAAAATTCCTACTTGGTCTCCTAATGACAACCAGATAACCCACACTGCCTACAGCGAAGGGAGGGAGGGAACTGCTTTTTCGAAGAAGGGCGAGGGAGGGGGTGATCGCCCATTTATAGGGTCCCCTCTCCTCGCCCAGTGGCGCCACGCGAGGCTCACAATGGGTGACCTCCACGCCTCTTCGCCACCCCCACCCGCAACAGCCCTACCACGCCCAGGCTTTGCTGGGTGTTGGTTTAAGGCACTTCTTTAAAACAAAACTCCCACTTAGTACAACAATGGAAAATTGTAAAACATTGAAGTTCTACACATAGAATGACTGCTATCAGATCGCAGATCTCAAACCCACTGAAAATGTTCCAGAAGGATGGGGGGACACTCCAGAACAGTGTGAGAGGCAATGGCAAATTGACAAAAATTGCATCATGCCCTGCCTGTATTGTGTAAGCTTTTGCTGGATTCAGTCTCCTTTTGTTGACAAAGGCGTATGTGTCCTATCCAGTATTATAGATGCCTTACTATTATAATACGTAATAATAGAAAAATGTCACAAAATCATTATATTCACTTCATTGTTAAAATGCATTGTAATAATAATAATAATAATAATAATAATAATAATAATAAATGTATTATTATTATTATTATTATTATTATTATTATTATTTATAAAGTGCCATCAATGTTCATGGCAGTGTACAGAATATGTTGTTTAACAGATGAATATACGTGTGTGTGTGTTTGTTGCTTCAAACCCATTGTGCATTGCAGATTATACAGTGGACCCATTTAATATGGAACACTGCCTTGCCCTTTTAGCCCCCCCCCCCCCCGGTTGTTCTGAGTAAAATCAGAATGCATAACACTTCCTTGTAGAATTGGACAAGCTGTCTTTCAGCGAGGGTGGGCAAACCGTCTTCCAGTAAAATTTGGTGATCATTACTAATCTTCTCATTGAGGAATTCCAGGATTGCCTTGAACAAATATAGGTCAGCTGTGGTCCTCTAGATGTTGATGGATCCTAAGAGGTTTTCCCATCATATAACATTGTTTGAAATCCTGTAGCCTCACCAAGTATGAAAATTTAGGCCAAAAACACCCTACCCTTTCTACTCAGGAGAGCTACTGTTGAGTATTAAAGAAATGTTAATGCCTCCTGAGGTGAAGGTGGGGTCCTTGCTTTGTAGCTATGGACTTTCTTCCCCACAGTAGGGAATATAATGCTAGTGTCTTCAGGGCATAGAAGATAGATTTGCTTAAAGTGCAAGGGCAGAAAGTCTCTGTTCATTTATTTTCTTTTCCTTTAATAAGACTGTCTGGAGCATTTTGCAATGGCTTTTTTGCCAATGAGTCACTTGATAGCAACACAATGTTTTACAACAAAGATTGTCGATTAAATAACCTAATCAAAATATTATTAAACAATTATACTGCAGTAGGCTGTTTAATGAAGTGTTTTCTGTGTGGTTTGAACGTTAATAGCAAGAGTATTAAGCTGCTTTGTGCTCTGTGTATCAAACAGCCCCAAGAAATGTGAGGCAGTTCAGTGCCAAAGAAAACTGGGAAGCACCTTTGACAAAGAATGTACTTATGCCAGCTGGAACCTTTGGATGCAATACTGTTGACCAGTGAAGTGAGGAAGAGGAAAGTTAAGACCTTCCATCACAGTTAATTGCATGATGACTCAAGGCCATGCCACATTTTCTATAGCAGCAAATCTGGATTTGTCCCCAAGGTGTGTGCATGACATGGAGCTGCAACCAATTTGGATCTCTGATCAGTGCACCAGTATTGTAAAAAAAAAAGGGGGGGCTCTAAAGATGTTTTGTTTTATTCATGAATTAGATTTTTTTTTTAGTGTACACTTACTTTTTTTAATTACATTTTTTATCTTTTCCTCTGAAGAGCTCAAGACGGTGTACATGGTTCTCCTCATATTTTATCTTAGGAAAATCCTGTCAGATAAGACAGAAAAATAATGATAAGTACAAGGACACCCAGTGAAATCCATCACCGACCGGGATGTGCATATCAGTCTCCCAGGCATAAACTTTACCCACTGCACTACACTCTCAGCAGTCCAAACAGAAGTGTACACCTCAACGGTATAATGTGTAAAGAACAGCTGAGACCCAGTGATGCTTATATGTGGTGATCCAGTTTATTTAAAATATTTGTACCTTTCTGCCTTTCAAAACACTCAAGGCAATTTACTTACCATCATATCAACAGGGATAAAACAAAATTCAAAATGTAAAACCAATTTCAAAAGGAACAATGAAAACAGTAAAAGCAATCAATCAACAAACCCCAATCAATAAGCCCTTCTTCTCTCCCATTATGGGGTTCCAATCTGAATTAACCCCACCCCACCCAGCAACCTGCCCAAAATTAAGAGATTGTGTATTTAACCACACATCTCTGTTAACTCATGTAATTTGGCCGTTAGTACATGTAGGAATAAGACTTTCTTTCTTTCAGTGAGACCATCCTCTCTTTTTCTTGATTGCTTTTTAATTGGAATAAGGCAGGCTTTGAACAGTAACTCATTCACAGATGATGTGTAGACAGCCTTCTTTCAGGGATTAACTCTAGTGCCATCAAGAAGTATTGACTATCGGGAGTGACTGAGTGGTTGACTATAGTTCAATGGCGTGGGGGGAGCATAGCTCAGTGGTAGAGCACATGTTTTGCATTCAGAAGGTCATAGTTTCAATCTCTGGTATCTCCAAGTAAGGCTTGGAAAGGCTCTTGTTTCATACCCTGGAGAGATCCTGCCAATCAGTGTAGACAATACAGAGCTAATGGTCCAACTCAATGTAAGGCAGGTTCCTGTGTACATAATAAATTTCATGCAGAGATAACACATAAAACACCTATACATGCTTAGTGATTGTACACACAGAACCTGTGTTGATATGTTGTATGCAAATACGTTTTGTTGAAAGATTCAGCTGAACTTATAGAAGTCAGAGTGAAACTGGAGGCTGGGATCTTGCTCCCCCTCCAAACATTCCATGTATGTGCATATGTCACATGAATATGCCTATAATGAGGGACAATGTTTATAATTTTTTAGGAAGCATCTGTTTTTACAGTACTTCGAGGCTGAAGGTGGGAGAAGTGAAGAGGCAGTTTATACCTCTTCGATGCGAAAAGGTATGGGTGTGACCATCCTAATCATGTGAGGTCTTGCACAACTCAAAAGGCCTATGAGGAATCAAAGATACACTGAAAATTCAGTAAGAGATACCCTGGCTTTTCTATAGAAATGGCTTAGACCCTGTGTTCAGACAACACACTAAGCCATGGTGGTTAAGTATTTTGAGCTAAACGTTATGGCTTAGTGTGTCGTGTAAACCATGAATTAGCATGTTGTGTGAACCATTCCTAATCATGGTGGCTACCATGGTGGCTACATAACCAAAATTTAAACATGCTCACTAACCATTTGCTGCAGAAGTGTTAGTGGCCTAACTGTGGTTTAGCATGTCATCCGAAGAGGCCCACTGAGAAGTCAGAAAATATCAGTTTTAGGCAACCAGAGGAGGACTGTGAGACCATTGAAGTGTGGCCATTCACTCCTAACAAACACTCTCTGTGCCGTTGGTCAAGTGATCTATTCTACCTCCATTGCTCCACCTCCCTAATAGAGAAAGCATCTTCTTTTGTTGTGATGTGTTATGATCTTTAATATATTAAAAACCACACTGATTCTCTGCGGGAAGCTGATATACGAAGTGCTTAAGATGATGATTATTATAATGAAAGTACATTGCCTGATTAATTATATCTTTCACTTCATGTGTTTCCTTGTAAGAGTGAAGAGCTGGCAGGAAAAGATCCCAGAGGATGGAGATCAGAGCAATTAAAAGAGGAGGTTTGTTGTGTGTGGTTTTTTTTAATTATTTTAAGTGATGTAGAAGTTGTTTCCTAAGAAAATAGGGCACCCATCAGATGGAACCATCAGCCACATGGGAGTCAACATCCTGGGATGTGAACCTGGAGTTGACTCTGTGGGTAGGGTCTGCCCAAGATGTTTTGTTGCCTGAAAGAAAGGGGGAAATGGTGTCCTCCCAATTTCACACAACGAAGTCAAGAAGAATGCCAGCTGAATCTGACTTCAGCACTGGCAATGGGACATCCTCTTCCATTGCAGCTTATGGCAGCAGGCCAGTGCATCATTTATTGATTTATTTATCTTTCTATCTATTACATTTCTATATCACCCAATACATTATTGGGGGTGTAGGGCAGGCCACATGGAACACACAACTCTGTCCCCCAACATCATGCTGCCATTCCCTGACCTTGAGCTTCTTCACTTTGTCTAATGGTAGGAGCAGCCCTATCCCTTTAAAAGGTCCATGCATTCAGCCCCAGCCACATGGTTGCATCATTCCTACACAGCCCTAGCTTCAATCACAGCAAAAGAACTCCTGGAGGCTGAATCTGAAGAAAAAAGCAGAGGCTAGTTGCTCCTCTGCTCTGGGTTTCAATCAGAACCACCCAGAACCCTAAAGGAGCTATCCAAGGTGCTGAACTCTTCTGGGGATGGGATTTGGCACCTTGGCTATCTCCTTTAGTGTTCTGGGTGAAACCCAGAGTGATTTACTGCCTCAATGAAATAGGAGTCACCCACCTCCATTGGAAGGCCATCTAGTTTCCTCAATATTTTAAAATGAGAATTAAATTGCTGCTAGAAAGTTCCTATGCATGCTTACTGAGAAGTAAGTCCTCTTGAACCCTGAACCATGCTTAACGTCAGATTTCTCTTCCTTCTACTATCCCTCCTCAAAACAGTAACTGCTGCTATCTTCAGTTATAAATGTCCTTTTATTCAAGCACCAACGACATTCCCATGATGCAATTGTTTTCTAATAGCAGTGAAATTACCATGGGGGCTTGGTTGCCATGTGATAATTAAATAGCACTCTGAGGTCTGAGGTATTGAGGACTTAGCTTCGCTGTGTTTTGCATCAAAACACCTCAGAGACATATGGTTGTGTCTATAGATGCTTCTTCCTCTATTTATGCCTCATTGCCTCACTGTAGCATATCCCCCTTGTATTGCCTGTGATGGATACTTTTACGTCTAAGCATAGTCTATTTTTATTTCATTCTCCAGCACATGGAGCACCATGGCAACTTCTGCACCACAGGACACAACAGAGGTTGGTTTATTGTTTAGAGATGTTTCCATTCAGCATTTGCTTCGCTCTTCTCATTCTACTCCTATTCTCCATGGGTCTCTCTCAAGTGACAACCCTTACCAATGTTTCTTGACTTGAGTTCCCTTGAGAAGAAAAGAGTGTAGCTGTCCTCTATGTTCTCATGGTCTTGTTGACAAACTAGGAGCAAAGGTGGACTGCCGGGAAACAGTGCTCCTATATCTGTTGCATTACTGCACTTGTAGCATTAATTCAGCTGTGATCTTACCTTGCGAATTATAGAGGCAGCAGTGTCTTGGGGAAACATGCTTTTCCATAAGTACTGTATTAACAGCACTGTGGCAATTACTAATTGGTTAGCCACAGATGTCAATATCAAAGCTACCCTTCACCCCACCCAGCATCTTCTAAATATGGATATTCAAATCACACACACACACACACACACACACACACACACACACACACACACACACACCACCTGGAAAACAGTTGGATAATTTTGGGGACTTTAGAAGCTCTGTTTGGGCAGGTCTCTGCTCTGATGTTAATTGATGGTTTTGGAAACGGCCAATTTCCATTCTGGAAGATTGAATGCTCCATGGATGTTTGCAGTTACCAGATAATTCCGGGGCGGAATATACTCCCCTACAAAATATCAGTCTTTTGCACATGCTTCAAGTGATCACGTACATAATAGTAATGAGTGCCTGAAGTCCTCACCATCTCCTTTCTCTTCCCTTCCCCACCTGACAGACCATAAATGTTACATGGGACAAGAGAAAAGAGAGATGGTGCCAGTGAAGGCAGTAGGAGTTTCACCAACAAAACATGCATTCCCACTGGAAAGAGGACTGTGACTGTGCCCCACCATTCTTTATAGGAACATGAGCTATTGTGGCTGCGGTACCACAATCCTGTCTATGCACCAAATTTGCAACAAAGCAGCTTTTTGAGATCAGACTATTAAGTAGCATGGGAGTCAGATTTCTTGAAAATTTAAGAAATCCAGATGTGGTTCCAAGTCTGGTTAGGGCTGGTGGAAGTTGCAGTCCAACAACATCTGGAGAGCCACAGGTTGCCCTCTAAATTCACATATTCCAATTGTACATGTCAAATCTACCTTAACATGATTGTGACAAGGCTGAAAGAATTGCATTGATACTTGTACATAATTCTCTAGAGGCAAGATTGTTCCTACCATTATAGGTATTTCTAGCATTTCCAACCCATATCTTTTACTGTGGTTACCCTACCACACAAACAACACACATCTGTAGACCCAGGTCCACAGAAACTTGCATGAGCACCCAGTACGTAAAACGTTTACAACTCTTTATGAAAACAGCCTTTTAATAGAAATTTGGATTGGCCTCTCTCTCTCTCTCTCTCTCTCGTTACAAGTATTATAGTTAGTCATGGCAATATTTACTGAAACAGTGTGAAAAATATACTTGTCCTCAAAAGTCAGACTCTGAAATGTTTGTTGACTTTTAGTTCTCAACTCCAGGAAATTTTAATCATTTCCAATAAGGAAGCCACCCTTTTGACATTCCTGCAATGCGTTTGACCTCAGGTCATGACACCTCTTCTGTATCCTAGCAGGAGATTAATGCTACTCAAGTAGATCACTAAATATGTGACTCACATTATCCTAAAATAATCTAATCACATATTTCTTGGCTCATTTCCCTTGATAGCATTTGAATCTTGTATTGCAGATATAATTGCAGTTTAAAATCAAAGGTGATATTTTGTCCTGTGCTTATGGCAGTGCAAGTTCCAGGAAAACAGGTCATCTGCCAGTCAAGCAGAAACCGCTATGGATGGTGGTGAACATGACATCTCCTTATCCCTTTTGGCAAAAGATTCAGATGTCTAGTCACAATAATCATGTATGAATAGGGTAATAAAGCAGCTGATCAAACACAATGTGAGAATATTAATCAGCCCATATTCACAATCTGAATCTAAATTGTGGTGCTAGGAGATCTGTGTGTGACCTCCTTTATCTTCCATTGTCATGTGAAGATATTTATCTCTTAGTGGGCCATTGACCTGGCTGCTGTGTGGGTGTCGTTGTTTTTTAACCTTTTGAGTATGGTACTATTTGTGTAGGACCAAGCTGGAATGCGCTCTCCCCATTTCACAGAAACTGTGAAGCATCTCAATGCTTTAGAGAGGGAGGGTTTTATGGATGGTGGTGGCCTAAACTCACCACCACCACCACTGAAGCTCCTGTCCCGGCAGTCCCTGGCTGAAGGCTGCAACTTCTTACCCAAAGCCTGAGGGGATGGGTGAGCTAGATGATTACCTAAGGCACCAAACTGAGGGGGCTCCAGGCAGAAGTCAGTGCCTGGTGTGTGTGTGTGTGTGTGTTTTAATATACTATCTGCAGTGAGCTAAGGTGGCAAAAAGCAAGTATCTATAACATTTTTAAAGCTTCTACAGGTTATTTGGACACTACTTTTTTTTAAAAAAAATTCTCTTCCTTCAATTAGCTTTAAACTATATTTCTTTTTCAATTTCAAATTGGATTTAATTTCATTCATCAGTGGAACACAGCTTTACTTTGAGGCAACTTTATTGAGCACGCAGCCCTTCAAATACTATGAACATTCTAAGCACTATATGCATAATAATAAAATAAAGTCAAAAGCTGTAACAGGTTTGCTGGATACCCTTTTTCTTTATAACTTTTCTTTATATAAAAAATAATGGCTATTCTAAAATAAAGAATGCTTACCAAAAGATAGAACTGCTACAAAACAAAACAGAAATATTAGAAGTAAAACCTGTAATTAGGGGAGGGCAGACTCACCCAGTCCTGACTCGTTGAACACTTGCCCTGCTGCTGCCACTGCACGCCCCCACTGGCATACTGTGCAAGCTTCTTTGGCAGCCCGGTAAGCATCCATCCACCCTCACCCGGAGCCGCCATTGTACATGAATCCTATGCCACCCCTACCAGCTGTCAAGCATTCCCCCTTGAGTAAATGGAAGCTGCAAAGTCCCCATTTACACAAGACTTACAGTGCGAACAGAACATTCACACCTTTACTCTGGCATAAATGGGGCCTTTATGGCCGCCATTTAGGCAAGGGAGGGAATACCTCCATTGTGCACATTTGCAGACTGGCATTCTGAATAGCTGTGAGGCCTGACAACCCCCCTGCCCTTGTCTGGAGCCTCCATTGTTCATGATAATGGCTGCTAAGTGTGAGGGCGGAGGTTGCTGAGTGCTTGTCAGGCCTCACAGCTGCTCTGGGCATTGGTCTGTGAATGTGCCATGGCACCAGACTGGGTCTAGGATAGGGGGCAGATGTGGGGAAATCTGTTGGATTCATAGAATCTTAGAACAGTAGAGTTAGAAGGCTTCTACAAGGTCATCAAGTCCCACCCCCCACTCAATGCAGGAGTCCACCTTAAAGCATCCCTGATAGATGGCTGTCCAGCTGCATCTTGAAGGCCTCCAGTGTGGGAGAGCCCACGACCTGCCTAGGTAATTGGTTCCATTGCCGTACTGCTCTAACAGACAGGAAGTTTTTCTTGATATCCAGCTGGAATCTGGCTTCCTGCCAGGATCTCGCCAGACCCAGTCAGGTGCCCACAACATCCCTATACTTGTCATAATTCTGTTGTGTTGTATATTGCACTGCCACTACTCAGAATATGATTTTTCAAGCACGCAAGGAGGAGCTACAGTCAAACATTCTCAGATGTAGTCTGTGCATGCAATAATTCTTGTATGTGGTCCCTAGCTTTGTACACATATGAATAGGTCTTGTAGAGGGAAACAGCAGCAAGACCCCCAACATG
This sequence comes from Elgaria multicarinata webbii, assembly GCF_023053635.1. Lineage (NCBI taxonomy): Eukaryota > Metazoa > Chordata > Lepidosauria > Squamata > Anguidae > Elgaria > Elgaria multicarinata. Next base: position 101,794,439 of record NC_086174.1, read on the forward strand.
ACACATGCACCAGGACCCATAAACCCTTTTGCTGGCTCTGCAAAGCTGACCATGGGGTCACAAAAGGCTTTCGTTGTCCAGCGGACAACTTATCCTAGAGCTGGCCCTGCAAAGCCCGCAGAGTGACATAACACAATGCTGTAGCATCATTTGGACTGATATATTACTTCATACATTGCATAGTTAAGCTATGGAAATCACTTCCACAAGATGTAGTGAAGGCCGTCAATTGGGATGGCTTTAAAAATGGAATGGACAAATTCATAGGCCATAAGGCTAGGAATGGCTACCTGTCCTGGTGGCCATGTGCTACTTCCAATATCAGAGGTCGTATATCCATGTACATCAGTAGCTGGGGAACATGAGTGGGATGGGGTGCTGTTGCACTCATGTCCTGCTTGTGGGTCTCCTGTGAGCAGCTGGTTGGATACTATATGAATAGAACGCTAGACTAAATGAACCCTTGCTATGGCTCTTTTTAATAGGGGCTTGAAGTTGTGTGAATTCAATCACATTGCATCACTCCTGGGATATTTGGGGAAAATGTTGACTAACAGCTGGTGGCCACTGGCATAGGTGCTCTAGAGGTTATGCTTAGATCAGGCCATTTGTGTATTTTACCAACTGAAATTTGCAGGTGGATTTCATCCCCTTTTCCACACTCCCAGTAGTTCAACATTTCAACATGAATTCTGAAAACTTTAGGCTCAGCTCTAAACATTGGATTTTGGGTGGTGTTGATCTGATTAAGCTTTTTATTGTTTTCTGGTACTTTCATTGTTGATGTTTGATTTTGTTTCAGTCCTGTAGCTGCCTTTAGCACCTCATTAGTGTGTGAAGTGGGGTGGGGGGCAGAAATGTTAAAAGAAAAAAGAAAAGAAAAATAAGTGCTCCACTTTGGGTGAATCTATTTTGTGTTTTATCTTCTCCCGCAACCACGCATAGGAAATGTTCAGTGTTTTTTTGGCTTAAGAGATTCACTTAGTTCTATAACTTACATGATGTCCATGGATTTCTCCTTATTTTTCTCTGCATTTCTTCAAGCTTAAATGGTTTTTTAGAACTGACGATAAAGAATGAACTTAGCAAGTGAAAGGAAGTGTGCAAACTTCAAAAGACCTGAAATCCTGCCAAACTACTTGCTATAATTATTCTGAAAGAAAGAAAAAATACCACCCATTTAGTGGAAGCAAATATGAGTAAACTATGATTTTCAGTCAGAAAACACTCAGCTGCTGTATGTTATACTTAGGAAAAAACTAACATTTCATACCTGTGTGCTATTGATATTTTCATGCAATCACCAAAAAATACTACTCTTCTTGGCATCTTTCTTCATGTGCTCTGTTTCACTAACAATCACTTACATATTTTTTTAAAGTTTGCAGAGCAAAGAAACATCTTCTCTAGACTGAATAAAACAGATCTTTTGTCCATTTAATTGCATTGATTTGAAAAGCTGGACATCCTTTCTGATTTTGCAAGCACAGCTCTCTCGGGCTTGTGTTGGATAAAGGCTAAACTGAGTGATCAAATGAACGGAAGGTAGACAATGACCAAATGGAATAGTAGTATAACCATTGAATGATATCATGTGATATATGGTTGTGGTGCCAATCTGTGGGACTTCTCTGTACAGAGAGCTTCAGCTATTGGGCAGTATAAAAATGCAATAAATAAATAAATAAATACCATTAGGCAGAGTGAGGAGGTTGCTTCAGGAGGTGGCAGCATGGTATTGGAAGAGAGAGCTGTGGGCCATGTGGCCTGCCTTTTGCTCCCTAAAATAGCCTGCTGCCTTCAGGTGTGGTGGAGCATGTTGACCCATTGCCAATGTTGAAGCCAGTCCAGTTGGCTTTTGTATATGGAATAGGAAGAGACGCCATCTTATTCTTCACCTCAGGTTGCAAAATGTCACAGCTTGGCCATGCTCCTAGGGGTTTCAGTCTACCTCCAGGATCAGTGATTTCCCTACTCCTGTCTTTCTTCTATAGACTCTGATTCCTGGACCTATTCAAGAGGCCATTCATTTCTGTTTGGTGCTAGACCATCCATAACTGGTTGACATATCTCTGTACCAGGGCATAGTCCAAATGGAAGCATTCTTGGCTTTTTCCTCCTTTTTTCCTTGGGACATAGGGCACTTTGCATTATGAAGAGTCCAGAAACACACCCAAAATGTCTGGAAATAAACTAAGGCAATACTATGTATGTTGTAAACCTCATTTAATTCTGTGAAACTTAGACTTCAGTAAACATTGATCATATTAAACTGTATAGTCAGTATAACTAATAGAACTGATTTTCACCCTAGGCCTTACCATGCAACAATCCACCCCGATAGCCAGTTTGGTGTAATGGTTGTGTTGCACATTGGAATCCACGTGAGAAATGCAAGTGCAACTACAGCTCACCTGTGGATGAACCTCATGTATAGATATATTTAACCTCCCTCATAGGGTTGTTGCCTGTAAGGCTAAGATGCTGTTCTGTGCTCCTTAGAGGGCTTTCTTTACAAACAAAATATTAACTCATGAAATGGTTTGAAAACATGAATATGGATCACAAGCCCTGTTTCTGTCAACTGTCCCAGAATATTGCTCTTTTAGACCTTCGAGCCCAATACTATTTTCAAATGACCACAGAAAACAGGTTCTTTACCCTGGTGAACACTTAGAGATTCATTTTATATGAATGTGCACACTGTCGCGGTTTTCATTCTTAACTAACCTGCCAGTAGAACCAATTGTGGAATGTTTTCTGTGATGAACAGTGTAGCCAAATGGACAACCACTGAAATACTTTGAACACTAAAGCAAGATTAGCTTGAAATGGAGCTTGAAATTAATCATAGCCAGATTGAACATTATCTGTCTGTCATCAGCATCTTATTTGTCATAACTTGAGGCCACAGCAATCACAATAGTATTCTGTCTAGAATTTTCAAAGGCTCATGTAGAGTTTTATAGAGATTGCATTTGTACCATTTATATGGTCCACAAAAAGACTTTGAGAAATATCACTTCTATCAAAGCATTTTATTGTTGTATATAATGCATTTTTTTTGGAAATGGGCTCTTAAATTTATGGTTAAAAAAGGGTTCCAGGGTGTTGTACAGCACCGTCAAAATCAGTGGAAATGTAGCCATTGATTTCTGTGGCAGATAAACTGCATGTGTAATTTTAGTTCTCTCTTTTCATTCCTGCAAAATCTCTCTTAGATGAGTTCATATAGCATGTGTCTATAATTACTAATAATGCTTATTAGAATTCAATTAACTTGCAACTAATTAAATGCTAATTTTCATAAATAGAACTCTGCATTAACTAATTGAGAAGAATGGGAAGAATTGTTGCCCTTCTTGGGTCAAGGTCAGGCTAGGAGGAGAGGGAAAAGCCATAATAAGCTGTCTTGTGCTTTTGTAGGTATATACTTTATTTATTCATTTATTTTTAAAATGTATAAACTGTCTTATTTGCTAAAAAGATACCAAGGTGTGAACAAAAATTTTAAACCTTAACTTTACTTTTGTAAACCGCACACAGAGCTTCAGCTAAGGGGCGGTATATAAATTAAATAATAAATAAATAAATAAATAAATAAATAAATAAATAAATTTAAAAGGGGAAAAAAACATTTAAACCATATAATTTAAAAGGCTAAATTAAAAAAAGACATGTCTTCACACTCTTTCTAAAGGCCAAGAGACTGAGAGCACATTCCATAGTTTGGGGTGAGGGTAGCAGAGGAGAAAGCCCCTTAATGCATGATTGACAAATGGGCCTGTGTGGGTAATGGTGCCTTTGAAAGGATTGTAATAAACAGGACACAGGAAGTCTCTTTGCCTGGTCCTAAGCCATAGAGAGCTCTAAATGTTAAAGCCAATAACTTAAATAGAGCCCAGAAAGCAACTAGTAACCAGTGCAGGTCTTTCAAGACAGGTATTATATGGTCCCAGTACCATCCACTTCTTATCAGTCTAGCTGCCACATTTTGAACCAATTGAAACTTCAAGACACTCTTCAGGAGCACCCCACACAGAAAAAAACAGTGATGCTTTTTTGTGTACTCTGTGAGGCCTTATTTACCAGGATGCTGGGCATCTGGTTTAGTGAGGACCCACCTCCTGTGTATTCGAGCCTTCTCCTTCTTTCCTAATTAAATCAGCTAAGGTGGGACTTGGGGGAGTGGTTAAATGTTCTTTTCATGAGAGGGATACTCTCGCTTACTTAAGAGATGCAGTAATAAGACCTTTATTAAGTAAATCTTTCCTTGACCCAGACCAGTCTCAAATATACCATTTCTGTTAAAGGAATTGCAAATGTGGTGACGTTGCAACTCCAGATGCATCCTGATGAATCTGATTTCTGGACCCATTTTAATCATGCTTTCGATTGGGATATGGTGCTGAGACTACTTTGGTCACCTTGGTGGATGACCTATGCCTGGAAGTGGATGGGTGGAGCATGGCATTAGTTCCTGGAAGCAGAGACTCTGAACAGCCAAACCTCCCTTAGCAGATCTATTCAAGAGGAAGATTTCCCAGGCAAGTAAGCAAACAAGATAGTAAAAGCTTACTCACTGTCAAACCCAGTCAAGCCCAGGGCAGCTAGTCTTCCTGTTAAGCCCAGGGCAGCTAGTCTTCCTTCTTCTCTTCTTGCTACCCCTCACGCCAACAATTTATAATTCTTCCTCCCTGCTATTATATTAGTAACTTTATTTGCCTTTGACAAAAAAAGAGAGAAACTTTTTTGATATTGACCTTTTGTTTTGCTCTTGATTGATGATAAGTGCGACATTCTCCCTTAATGTCCTTGCCCGTTGTCACTGTCCTACTTGAATGAAGCTGCAGTACTTTTCAATTACTTCTACTTTGCTTTCTGTTCCCCTGGAGTTGTTGAGAAAAGAAAGGAAATAGATAAATACCACACACCACAACCCAGCTCATCTGGATGATTACAATAGATTCAAGAACATATATATGTAGCCATCAAAAGCCATTATTGGAAAAAGATCAAGTACTGACCTCTACCACCCAGGAGAAAGGAATTACAGTAGAAGGAGAAGGCAATAGTAAAATAAATCAAGGATTTAATGAACAACTTTGTAACAGAACTAAAAAATAAAGTCTCAGGGGCTTCCCTGCTATTTTTATTTTAAATACAATGGTAAACCTGGTATGGCATGCCTTGTATAAACCAACTAATTCCAAGTAGTTCACTGATCTGCATTTTTTAATTAGTACAGATGGTCCAAATTAAAGTAAGAAATCCAATGGCCCTGTTCCGACAACATACTAAACCATGATGGATAAGTATTTTGAGGTAAACATTATGGCTTAGCATGTCACATGAACCATAACTTAGTTTGTCATGTGAACCATTCCTAACCATGGTGGCTACGTAACCACAGTTTAAACATGCTCACTAACCACTTGCTGCAAAAGGGTTAGCGGACTAACCATGGCTTAGCGTGTTGTCTGAACAGGCCCAATGTTTCCCTTCATTCTTGAAAACAAAGCAAAAAGTATATTTCAGCTACACACTTATTATTATTCTGAAAATATGTGGGCTATTTTTGATAGGATTGTACTCCTTCTGAGGGACCTGATCTGAAGCTTCAGGGTGTTCCTGGAATTGGCATTTGCCTGGATATCCAGATGGCTGCTGAGGCTGCTAACTCCTAGCCTTTGCCCAGCTTCTGCTGGTGCACCAATTGCACCCCTTATTTACCCCTGGCTGCAGACATGCCTTATTCACATCCAGATTAGTTTAATGCAACATGCTTTACATTGAGATGCAGTTTTACAATTAGTGCAAAGAGCCACAACCAGAATGCTTTTTGGTGTTCACTATTTGGTTCATATTAGACTAAGGCAATGAGAAAAAGAGGTGACTAGCTCTAGTGCTATGAATTTTTCTCATCCGAAATATAAAAAAATATATTAAAAAAACTTTTAACCAAACTTGTACAGTGCTCAACATTTCGGATCTGGAGATCCTTCGTCAGGAGCTGTACATTGAAATGAATTACATTTTGAAGTAATTATAAATTTGAAACCTTATAGAATTTTTTTACAAGACTGCAGTCATGTTCGTTCTGTCTCCATCAGCAGTGGCTTCCTGTTTATTCCCAGGGCCAATTCACTGTGCTGCTTATTACCTATAAAGCCCTATATGTTTTGGAGCCTGGATGTCTGAAGGACCACCTCTTCCCATATGAACTGGCCCATCATTTTCGGTCAGTGTTAGAAGCCCTGTTCTGTGTTCCACTACCAAGAGAGGCACACTCAACAGTGACACAAGACAGGGCTTTTTCAGAGGGAGCACCCATTCTGTGGAATGTTCTCCCAAGGAATCTTTGACTGAACACGTCATCATTGTTTTTTTAGGTGAACACAGAAGACATTTTTTATTCTACCAAGTTTTTCATGTTTTTTAAGTGGATGGTTAATAATGTTTTTCTTTTGATGCTGTTCTTTAAATAATTCATTTAAAGATTTTTATTGTTTTCACTTTTTATTATTTTAAGATACATGTTTATGGTTATAGACTGTCTTGGGCACCTTTAGAGGGTTGGAAGATGATATATAAGCTGTTTTAAAAATAAATAAATCATCTTATGCACAGGCACCTTTCTGCGTAGAAATGATGCAGATTAGCTAAAGGATTAAAAATGAGAATGGATTGGTAAACCTATTCACCCATTCATGAGAGAAAGAGGAAAGAGTAATAAATACATGTGGCTTAGATTGGAAGGGTTTATAGGTGATACTGTTTGTACTGTCTCCCTAGGCCAGAAATGGACTGTTCCTTTCTGGTCTACCCAATGAGTGTGGTGCCTCTTGGTCATATGTATGCAAATGCCTATGTGAATAGCCTCTTGTCCTCCAATCATTCTACCACCAATAGAAAGAAAGAGTGTGAAAAATTGCATGGCCTACTTGCATAAACATAGACCTTTTTCTTATTGAAGACATCTTCAGTGATAGGGTGTATAATCCAGGGCTCCCCACCCATGTGTTGTTGCACTTAAAATCTAGATGCAGGGGTGGTTTATGAGGTGAAAGAGTAGTACACATAAAATAAGTTTGTTCTTCTGTGACCTGGCTCTTCATCAAGCCATTGTCAGGCCTTAGCTAGACTGGACAAAATCCCAGGGTGAACCCCGGGATTGTCCCTGTGCGTCCACATGACGCACAGGGGATCCTGGGATCAGGGAGGGATGATCCCTCCCTTGCCCCAGGATCTCGCCCTCCCCTTTGGCCCACTTTTTTTGTGGCCCTGGGCAGACCCCGAGACCACAGAACGTGTGGCCCATTGCCACGTTTTGACCCAGCTCCGCCCGATTCCTCACGCGGAGCCAGGAGCTGTGCACGGTGTGCAGCACTCCTCAGGAGCACTGCGCCTATCAGGGGTAGTGGAAAAAGTAATTAAAATGTTAAAAAAGCACCTACCTTTGCGCATGAACGTTCGTGTGCTCCTGAGTCTTTTTTTTTAAAAAAAATGGCGGGCACGATGCCTCTCCTCCTGAGGTCATCACACCTCATGTGTAAACGGAGGAGGGATCTCATGTTAATCACATTGCGGGATCTTCCCTCCGCCATCACAGACTATGAGGTAGGTCTAGCTAAGGCCTCAGCCTCCAAGCAATTTTAGCTGTTTAGGCATTTTAGCAAAGTCTGACTTTGTTATGCTACATCCACTTTCTCTATGCCATTCAGTTTGGGTTTTACTCTGAGGGTGCACATTCTCCATACATTGCTGCTCCTAAACCAGTTGCTCTAGTGCCCTGCATCTTTACAATGCAGAGTATGTATGTACTGCTGCTCAGACTGCTGAGGAAATAGGAAGCAATGGCCTTATAGTCTCTCCTTGACCATATGTACCAGCATAATGTTGCAGTTATGTGCAGAGGGCTTGAGTGTGCAGCACAGAGCCAAGTAGCTCTGCACTTCTTCCAAGACCTCCTTTCACACATATAATTGACTTCAGCAATGCAAAATCCCTTCTTAAGCAGTTGCAGCTAGGAATGGGGGAGAAATTCAATACATAGTTTATGCAAATTTACTTAATGTTGCACTTTGAACCACAATGTCTAGATGTACACTACAGCTTTATAAAGGTATTGAAATGCACTGATAACTTTTGGCACACATTCCATATACCACATCTTCCGTATTTCCTGTTTTTTTATTCCACATTATCCAAAATACCACAACAAATGTCATTTTGTGTCCGGCAAGGTATAAATGTGCAAGAGAGATACAGTGTTACCATAATGAGATCATAATGATTTGAAACAAGGTGTAGAACTGGCCTATGTAAACTGAATCTTGGGGCGTTACTAGACGAGGCTCTAGCGCGCGTTACCTTCCGCAGTCACGTCGAGGCTTCCAGATGACGTTCACGAGGATCCGCCGTTATCCCGCGGTGAAGCCTCTTTCTCCCGACTTTAAAAAAGTGAGTTTTAGGACGCCTTTTCCTGCTGTCCCGCGGTAATTCGGAGTACGTGTGGGAGGATGTGAGGTCACTGCGGTCCGCACTGGGCAGGAAAAGGCGTGCTAAGGGGGAGTGGTCAGCGGCTTCGGTCAAGCCGCCTCCGCCATTTGCGCGCAGTCCGCCAGCTGGGGCAGCGCGGCGGAGCGGCTTTTTTTTTTTATTTCCCCAGTGACAGTTTGCGCAGGAACGGAGGACCGGAAAAGTGGCTGGTGACTCCTTGCGGTGGGCAGCTACCGTGGCCGCATAATGGCGGTGCTGTACGCTGCCTGTTAGTGTGGGTACCAGGCTGGCAGAGGGCAGAGCTGTTTGTGGGCTGCTGCCATGGCTACGGCCAGATGTGGGTTGGCTCCTTGGGATGGGGCACAGGGCACAGAGGCGGTCATCGCCGCCGACACCTCAGAGGCATGATGGGAGATGTAGGCACAGAGTGGTCATGCAGACGATTGACCTCGGGTCATATGACACCCGCCACGACCCCCATCAGGAAGTGAGCGCATCAATGTTGACCCTCAACAGCACCAGCAGCACTTCGGCTGGCACTGGCACTGCCGCCGCTGCCGCCGCCAGGGCCGGCGGCGGCATCGCTGACGGCTGCGCAAGTTTGCGGTCTTTCGGACGTGCGCAAACCGTGCAGCGAGCGAAAAAAAAAGCCGCGGCAATCAGGCCGGTGTGGCTGCGCAACCGTTCTCGCGGCGGCAGCAGCACAACCGGCGCAAACTTCCGCCACAAATCGAAGGCAGGTGTGGATGATGAGGCGTCACGGCTGAACGGGAAAAGCCGCTTTCACCGCTCCTCAACGACGGAACACCCGGTACGTCTAGCAACGCCCTTGGTTATCCTTTAAAATTTGCACTTTTACAAATTTTGTAGTTGAGTTCTCCAGTCACAAAATACATGTGTATACTAGAGAAATTAATGTTCAAATATGCCTTATATTAGGAAAACTCCTTGCCAAAAAATATGTAAACAAAAATGCATATATTAGAACTGTGCAGAAAAATGCTCAAATTTGGGGACACATCTCAAATATGGGGACAAATCAATCTTAAGACTGGAGAAATTCTCAAAGTTTGAGACAAACTGAACATAGATTGGAAAGATTAGAAACTGAGGAAAATCAAAACTGTCAGATTCATGCACGCCTAGCTGCAGTTGAAATGGACTGACATAACAGAGAATGGAATTTTGGGAATGGGATTACTTGTTCTACAATAAAATGCAACAAGAGAGTACAGATATTGCTTCAAATCCAGTCCATGATTCACAGTTAACTAAATGCCCACACACTGTAAAACTCGGTTCTTATTTTGTGGGTTTCCTATGTCCATTTGGGTCTTGCTACCACTTCAAAGGCAGGGATGAGGTAGAACAGACATTCTGCCTCAATAGCTAGCATTAATCAGAATTGGCTACTTATTCCAGATGCAAAGTTCCTCTCCCTGGTCAACAAACGTCATATGTGCAGTTGTCGTTCAGTCATACATCACTTTAAGACAAGACTTCCAAACCTGCCTTAAAGTAAAGGGACATGGCCTTCAGCTATGTATGAATATGTTACTAATGTTACTAATGAATAAATGATTGGAACTAATTATCTTGGCTCAGTCTCTTCCAGGCTTTGCTGTGAAGTATGTAGGTTGGTATTATTATCACTAGAATAGTTCAAATGTTCTTTTACATTCCTTTCTGCCTCATCCGCACAACTTATTTCCCCCATTAAACCAATTAATATTCCATAAAATATAGTCTAGCCCCTATCTGAAGGGGGAATACTAAAGCCAACTTTAAGTGGGACACTATAGGAACAAATTTAATCCTTAGCATTACATTATCGAACATCTCAAGTTTTCAATATGCTTTAAATATATTATTTCAGTAATCTTTACTGTAGCCCTATAAGGTGGGCTCATATTAACGCCATATCACAGAAGGCAAAATACTAGAACCAGGGGACATCCCACAAAGCTGATTGGTGGGAGATTCAGGGGGGGGGAAAAAGGAAGTACTTCTTCACACAGCACATAGTTAAATTATGGAACTCCCTACCACAAGATATAGTGATGGCCACCAATTTGGATGGCTTTTAAAGGGGGTTGGATAAATTTCTGGAGGCGAAGGCTATCAATGGCTACTAGCCCTGATAGTTGTGTGCTGTCTCCAGTATTTGAGACAGTATTTATTTATTTATTTATTGCATTTCTATACTGCCCAATAGCCGGAGCTCTTTGGGCGGTTCACAAAAATTAAAACCATTCAAAGTATAAAATAACAATATAAAACCATAATATAAAATACAATATAAAAGCTCAACCAGATAAAAACAGCAGCAATGCAAAATTACAAATTTAAAACACCAAGTTAAAATTTATTTATAGACTGTTAAAATGCTGGGAGAATAAAAAGGTCTTCGCCTGGCGTCTAAAGGCATATAATGTAGGTGCGAAGCGAACCTCCTTAGGGAGCTCATTCCACAGCCGGGGTGCCACAGCAGAGACAGTAAGCCTGGGTGCTGTTGCACCGTATCCTACCTTGGTGGTCCCTGGCCGATGGCTGGTTGGCCACTCTGTGAACAGAGTACTGGACTAGATGGACCCTTGGTCTGATCCAGTATGGCACTTCTTATGTAGGACTACCCACTGTCAAATTCTAGAAGGTACACAAATGAAAGCAAGCAAAGGTAGCAATGCTGGCTATAACAAAAGATCCCTCATTGAAGTTTAGTCTGTTCATAATTGGTTCTGGTTCAGCTACTGTTATATACTGTTATTTGTGATTGAAGCTGGTGTTTTATTCCAAAATGCTTTACATTTTAAAATTTATTTATATATACCAATTTTAAAACATTCAATTTAATTTTAATTTCATATATATATAGACTGGCTGCAATACTTGTGGTCATTTCTTTCATTTCTGGAGTCATCTTTTGGTTGGCCCAATAAAGGCATTGTACTAACATCGATTATGACAGAAGGTACACAATTATTTATTTAGAAAGATAGCTATTTCTCTCATGTGAAAAGATATTGTAACCTATAAATAACACATAAAAAAGGAGCTCCCTGCAGGAATTGCATTCCTTTTGTCCAAGTTATGGTCATTATTCTATTTCCCCACAATTCAGATTAAAAGCTGGGAAAGATAAGCGGTTTGCCTCAAGCCACTTATTATGGTGAGATTTGACCCAGGACACCCAGCTCACAATTTATATATTTAGCCATTACATATACCAGGTCTTCTCCATCTTCCAGTTGGGCCCATGCTGCGTATTCAGATATAGTGGCGGGAAGTGATAGGGTGTTCCAGGAATTAATTTGCTCTTCCTTCTGTTCTCAGCTTGAATCCAATGGCCTGGAGCCTTAGGCCTACACTGCTGCTGACAGAACCAATACTTTGCCTCATGTCCCTTGCCCAATGCACCTGCCAGCAACTTTATTGCCAGCCTCACAGTTTCATAGCTCTTCATTCCCCTGGTCTCCCTCACCAACTGCCATTGCCCAAAGGAGAAGGGCACGACTGAGAAGTGGCATGTGATTTGCCAGTGCCAGTCTTGGGATGGGGAGGAAGCTGCTATTTCTTTTAGAATTTGGAAACACAACAGTTACAAAAACGTCAGGTTAATTTGCTGTTTTAACATATCTGTCTGTGAATATGGTTGCAGTGTTCTTGACTAAATAAAGCCTAATCTATGTTACCATGACTGTTCCCCCCCCCCCAATTCCCAAATACATCTTTCAAAATAAATTGGCCCCAGTTTTTCTACAGTTGTTTTGGCAGGGTATAATATTTCAGGAAGTTGATTTGTTTATATCGAATGCTGCTAAAAGCTGGTTCCCTGGATTATGTTTTTGATTCCATGCCAGGCTCATCATCCCACCCATATCATTTTTCTTGCTGTGGTTTCCAACTGTACAGATTTACAGTTACCCCAAACAGATCAAGTGCAGAAAATAGCCTCCTAAGGGGAATAAAATGCTGATTTAATCACAAAGGGGCTGACAATATTAGGTCATGCTTTCACTTTTAAAGAGAATTTAAATTAGCCAAATGCTCTCTATATGCCAAGGAATATGGTGTGTCTTCAAATTACAGGGTGATTTTATTTTTGATAAGCTGATTGTAACCTTGCTTTTAGGTCTCAGATTTGTGTTGGACCTTGAACACATGTTTCTCTGTTACTGTCTCATTTTTAAAATTGTAATATAATTATACTCCCAAACATAGAAGACAATTAGTTTTTCCCCCGCCCACCTACTCCAGAATTCTGAAAGGGGGAAAAGAGAAAATTAATCTATCTGTTCTGCCTTGCCAAGAGCATTTCTCTGTCTATCCAGACTGCCTGTAGATACTGTCCTGGTGCAGAAGTTGGTGTATACTGAAGACCCTGTGCATAAACAACTATTGGAATCAGGTGGGTTTTGGATCTAGATGCATAACCAGACTCATTCATCCTCTCTATACAGCTCTCCCACACTAGAGGCATTCAAGAGGCAGCTGGACAACCATATGTCAGGGATGCTTTAGGGT